>NC_092797.1:41762156-42066353 GCF_918797505.1 Bemisia tabaci | reverse complement strand
GATTTTGTCACTTTCTTAACGCAATCGAGGATCTTCCGCTCCGGCGTTTTTGCTAACGCGGCGTTAAAGTCTCCGACAATAATGACTGTCCCTTACGCATACTGTTTCTCTTTGACGCACAGACAAATATTTAATCACCGCAAAATGATTTGAGAGGATCGTAAACATGTTTTATGACACAACTTAAATAAAAAAATGTCTATCCTTCATGTCACGATAAAAAAGTTGACGTGTTGAAAGGTGGCTCTATCAAGAAAGAAAGTGAATTTCACGAATGATTGAATTATGGTCGCAAAAAATGAAGGGTACAATTTAACGTTCCTTTTATATATCGTGGCTATAATGAACAAACCTGGAAGAGGAAAACGAAAAAATAAAAGAAGATAAACTTGTTAAATTCTTATGTCATTCAATATCATCAATCTTAAAAGAAATAAATACAATTTTTCTTGTAGATTGTGTAAAACTGAGTTCATCACTGTAAAGTAACTCGAAAGGGATAACTTGCAGCGCATGCAATCATTCCAATCCCCATATATCATCTGCAGTGATTACTCTCACTTCTCGAGGACTAGGAAAATCTATTTTTAGAAAAAGGATGGTTCAGAAAACCTATAAACTGATTTAACCAGCTGCTGAAGGAAAACTCGACTCCTTTTCTAAAATCTCGTCGATCATTTTAATTCAATTATGAATGGGTATCCATAGACGATGATCTTCTTAGCTGGGTGCACGTTTCTCTGTTCGGCGCGGACTGCACAGGATGAAACGAGATGCTATTTCTGAAAAATAAATTACCGATGAACAGATTTATGAGTGTTAGCGGAACTTGCTACTCACTAGGAACTAAAAGAGTTTTAACACGATTTAACGTGGAGCCTTAGAGCATTTAGGAGCGCACTATTCGCATAGCTCAACCCAAAATGCAGATAGACTCGCCTCCCATACCGATGTGCGATTTGCATACGAATATTTTCTGCTCGACTGGACAGTGCCCTCTCGGATGCTCGCGCAAGCGCACTGGAAACGCGATTAAATTATTCAAGGATAAAAATTAACATTCAAAACCAGTATTGCAGTTAAATATGACTCTTTCTATTCTCACAATTCTATACCGCCTGCGAACACCCGTGACTTTATCGAACAGTGCTCTTTTCAATTGGAAAGAATATGCATTCGATAGATGCTAGTCTCGAAACATTGGCTGAACTTTGTATTTGGCGCCGCCACTTTTGCCGAGCGCTGAAGCTTCGCTCCTTGGAATTATGGGTCGTTTAACGCTAAAACATGGATGAGCGGATTACGGAATTCAGTAACGGTAGCTTTGCCGGGATTCTTGGGAGCAACACCATGATTTTGATGTGGTCAAGGAAAATAGCGGAGGTGTAACTTCTGCTTCATCCGATATTATAATAGGGGAATTTTCGCGAGTGGATTTGGTTGACGTTTTTAACTTACTGCCAACCTCTTTTATAGGCAACAAAACAAAATTCCCTCTAGGAAACGGTGCACTTGCAACATTCGGTTTTCACGCTGGCACCTGGCTCAATCCACCTCAGGAGGTGTGGATGGAAAGTAAATGAATGCAAACGTTGGCCGAAATTCATCAAGCAACTGAGTTCAACGGGTTGATTGTTGATACTGGTAGACAAAGCCATAGACAAGAACGACAAAAGGGATATGGAGGGATCCTATTGGTGGAAGCGGGTGGATGCGAAGGATACAGAAGGTAAGTAATAGACTAACTAATGGCAACCCACAAGAGACCCTGTAGTAGGTCCATCATTTTCTCCCTTAGTGTACAGGAACCAACCATTTCAACCGATAGGATCGTTCCATACCTACTCCGTTTATATTCTTTTTCTATCAATTTCAACAATCAGCTCGAAGCTCTTGACTTCAGCGGATCTTTTTTCTCCTGTGGTTTACAACCCAGCCATTTTGGTTGAAAAAGTCGACTAAATCCACTCGCAATAATTCGCCTAGTGTTCTGATCTTTAGTGCAGGCGTAGGCTCCCTGAGATATATTATCCCTGCGGGCTGATTGTTGAAATTGATGGACAAAGCGATAGACAAAGAAATCACAGGAGTATGGAGCTGGAGCTATCCTATTGGTTGAAATTCGTGGTTCCTGTAGACTAAGGGTGTAAATGATGGACCAACTGTAGGGTCTTTCGTGGGTTGCCGTCATTTAGTCTATTACCTACTTCCTTTGTTCATTGCAACTACCCGCTTCCGCCAATAGGATCCCTACATTTCCCTTTCACCTTCTTTATCTATAGCTTTGTCTATAAATTTCAACAATCAGCTCGCAGGAAGGCAATTTCTCTGCGATACCATCAACGCTCTCACCTTTGCATTTGAGTAACCCAAAACTTCCTTGAAAAAGTATGAGAATTCCTTGAGTTGGTGCATACATGTGGAAGTTTTTTGTCTTCTTCGTCTATAGCTTTGTCTATGGATATCAACAATCAGCCCGCTGG
Source organism: Bemisia tabaci (assembly GCF_918797505.1). Classification (NCBI taxonomy): domain Eukaryota; kingdom Metazoa; phylum Arthropoda; class Insecta; order Hemiptera; family Aleyrodidae; genus Bemisia; species Bemisia tabaci. Next base: position 42,063,870 of record NC_092797.1, on the reverse strand, counting down.
TCCTAGTCCTAGATGGAGGAGTCTCCGATCAATGAGTCGATGAGTGAGGTTCCCGATGGTTGGTGGACTCGGTGGATGGAAGGTGGAAGTCGGGACGGATCCCGTTAAGTTGTCAATTTCCGCTGTGGCGCGGCGCCGGTGCCGATATCCGTCGAGTGTGCCGATCCGCCGATCCGACTGCCAAGCGCGGTCGGGCCCGATCCTCGACATCCATCATCGACCGTGCTAATGGGTGTCCGACTGTCGAGTCCTTGATCGCTCCACTCGTCTTCGTCGTTGCTCACGCTGAGCAGGAACAGCCTATGAGCATTCGAATATTGCCATATCTTCACTTGAAAATTGCAAAATTTGTAAAGATTGGGTGAATTTCCCCCACTTTTCGGAGAAAATTTTGTGGCCCGATCCTCGACATCCATCATCGACCGTGCTCATACTAAGCAGGAACAGCGTATGAGCATTCGAATATTGCCATATCTTCACTAGAAAATTGCAAAGTTTGTAAAATTTAGTTGAATTTCCCCCATTTTTCGGAGAAAATTTTGGATTTAATCTGTAGGGTGTCCTGGATTTGAACCACTAGACTGCAGGTGCACTGAAAAAAAAATATCGGTGTATTTACTAAGAAAAGGGTAAAATTACCAAGAATTCAGGGTTCTATTTGATCCCAGTTTTTTCTTGGTAAAACTATCATTTATGGAATTGGTAATTTTACCGAGAAATCTCGGTAAAATTATTGAACTTTCTCGGTAATTTTACTGGATCTTGGTGAAAACGCCAATATTTTTTATCGACCGTGGTAGAATTACCGAGATAAAATGGCAAAGTTACCGGGAATTGATTACCAATAAAAGTGGTATTCTTACACTGAAAAAAAGACTCCGGCCGTGGAAGCCGTACTCACGGGCTATTTAGACATACCGTCCGACCGTCCGTGTTCCGGGCTCAGAGGCCTAAAGTTCCGAGCGTAGCACCCGGAGCAGTCGAAGTGCTCCGGGTGCTACGCCCGGAAAAAAAACCGCCCGCCTGAAAAAAAAAACCAGTAAAAATACCGGATGTTAGGTAAGCTTACTAGTCTGTCTTGGTAAAATTACCAATAATTGGTACCAAAAGTGAGATGGTAAAGGTACCAACGGACCTTGGTAAAAACGCCGAGAATTTTTCTTCAGTGCACTTTTCGGAGAAAATTTTGTATTTAATTCATAGGGTGTCCTAGATTTGAACCACTAGACTGCAGGTGCGAGTTTTACAGGCACGAGCGTGGCTACTAGGGGGCCAGGGTGGGTCTGGCGCTCTCCTCCCCCAGAATTTAATTTAGTATTATGACCGTATTATATGACCGGAAGTCTGCAATGTCGCAAACGAAGATGCGTGGTTTGCCCTTCGGACTGGCCATCGATACTTTATTGGAGGAAACCCAGCAACATTCGAATGTTCATAAGGCGTTTTTACATGCGTGTCCCGCGCGGAGCGACGCGACGATGGTCGCAGCGCGGCGGTGGCAGCGTGCCGTTGCTTCTCCATGCTTCATTGACTAGGTTAGATTCACCATCTTCAGCGAGTCAGAATATTCGGTTGCCAGTTCTTGATTAAAAATTTGCATATCTCAGGTCGACCGGGGCTGGATACCAGAGATTATCCTCAATTTGGTAACCCTACGTAAGATGCGACATAAAGACCGTTTCCTCTGACGTAATCGGAGAGCATGATCAAAAATGAGAGGGGATTAACCTCTCCCTCCCCTAAATCCGCTATTTCTTACCCAATGACCCGGTAAATTTTCATACAACTCCGGAAAATCTTTTATTATCTTAAATACAGGTCTGCAATCACGACGCATCTACTCATGCACTCGCGACTCGACGTATTCGGTGCTTGGACGGATAACAGCGTCTTTTTGGATTGCATTTTGCAATTTGGAACTATACATTCTGGCTCATCTGATAAAACACTTATGAGCATAGGGAAACTAATGGTACATACGTTGTTCTTAAACCGAGCTGGAATTTATAGTTATTAATTGCAAAATGCAGTCCATTTGATTAAAAGCACTTTAAGCAGTTCTTTTACTGCACAAAAGAACCATTGGACAACGTGAGAGCATTAGAAACGGATAGCAATTCTATACGTTCCTTTATTTCCTCTCGTTGTCACATGCCTATTTTTGCATTAATCTATTTATCCAAAAAGCCTACTCAGAATCTTATAAACTGATACATCATATAACTGGACTGAAATTTACAATGATTGGGGAACCCCTATTTCCTGCAGATTCAAGAAACAACATCTGCATCAGTAATTTTCCTTTGCAGAGAGATGCCATTATGGTTAGAAATCATCGCAGAAGTCCAATTGTTTCTTTTGTGAAATTTATTTTTGCTTCCCAAACCTTCATTGAGGGGCCTAGAGGACAAGGCGCTTAAGTGCAGTTTTTGAAAAAATTAAGATATTAATGATTTCACAAGTAAAACTAGTCTCGATGCATATTTTGTGAAAAATTTGCTCCCAAATTCCAATTTTCAGTATCACAAAGTAGGTTTAAACTTTCTTTCCGCCATAATGATCCATGTAACTTCGAAACTTTAAAGAAATATTTCTTGAAATAACAAAAACTGTACTTACGCGCCTTGTTCTTCAAGCCCCTCCATTCTGCATTTACCTCCCTAAACTAAAAAAATAGCTCGCCTAATTACGTCGCCTGCATGTGAATCATCCTTGCGCATGAATATTTGTAGCGTAATCTCCGTCTTTCGATGTAATAAAAAGAAAAAAATTAGGAGAAAAGAGGAAGGGTTCTCACTACCTCCATCAATAACTTTGTCTCTTGTGTGCCAAATGGTTCAGCGCTATTATTTCCTGCAAATCACGAATCCAACACAACGAAGACGTATCAATCTCACCTGACAGCAACATAATCAAAATATTCCGCTCAGGCTGTTTAACTAATGAATTCATCATCTATAATAGACACATCTATGTAGACACTTCTTAGCTGCACCTCTGAATGCGCGATGTGTCTGCGACTCCATCATTTTGATCAATCGAACATGTTTATCAGCCACCTTAATTGATTGATCGCACGAATCGGCGTGAAGCGACGGGCAGGGGGTGGGGGGCGGGTCGACAGTCTGTGACCAATGTAATGAGTGATAATTACGCTAATTAGGGAGTCGCATGGTTCCACAAACCGAAACAGGGAGGCGGCGCGCGGGCGGACGCTCGTTGGACTTGTTAGTTCGTTAGAGATGACTGCGTAACACCACGCGACCAAAAACCACGTCTGGATTCCGTTGTGTGCTTAGGAGTGCTGCCACATTTAAACAACTCAGCGCAGTATGAAATTTTCTGGAAAATCGGGTAAAAAGTTGGGTTTTGGGCAATTTAAACTGGGAAAAGTACGGAATTTGTCGTTATTTTTATGGGAAAGTCGTTTTACTACGTACGGTGCATCACAGAAAAAGAAGTATCATAATCCTAACAATACTCCTGGCTGATTTTGACGATAATTATAAGAGTAGTTGCACCAGCCAGAGGTACAGTAGTTGAGTCAGCCGAAAGTATGGTTAGATCAACCACACTTCGGTCTCGTGTGACTACTCTTATAATTGACGTCTTATAGCGAGGAATATACTTGGGATTGTGATACTATTTTTTTCCGTGATGCACCTAAGGCATAGTAAAACGACTTTTTCATGAAAATCACGGTAAAATTTCTTACTTTCCCTCGTCTAAATTGCCCAAAACTCATATTTTTATCCGATTTCCCAAAATTTTAAATCAGTCATGAATCTAGTTGAGATTGTAATTATTTCTTTTTCAGCGTATCAATGGTTAAAGTGCGAAACCACTTACTCCCATTGCGGTGTTTTAAAATTTCCACTTCTACTTTTAAGTTTTGAAGAGAAAACAGCCAAATTTAAAGGTTGAAATGTATACAGAATAGTCTGCTTAAGAAGAAGGAAAATCAGACATATGTTCAAGAAATTACGCTGACGAGTTTTCCAAGGAAAAAATTAATAATGACAAGATGTCTGCAACGTCTCAAATGGACTCGGTCAAGTACAAATGGGTCTCGTACTTTCGTCATCGATGTAGAGGAAGCAAATTAAGAAATTTATGGGTTCCGTAAAGCTCATCCCTTTGACTCTAGGTCAACAGGTCCCGGGTTCGAATCCCGGTGGTGACGTCTAATTTTCACGGAATTGACGAGTAGATCTTCTGAAGCAGGTTCTACTTGGCCCTAATTCCTGAACATTTAAAAAACCTGGAGCATGGATGTGCTTAAATCCCTCGTTGTCTACGGACAATAAACACAAGCAGTGAACTCCAACACAATGTGTTGATAAGGCGCGTCATTAACTCGCACATATCAACCCCTTTAGTTTTCATTTACAGAGATTTCAAAAAAGGCAAGCAGCACAACAAGAGAATTCACGATCCAACACTGCAAGGTCAACGACGCACCTTCACGAGACCGTGTATTGTGAATCTAGAAAGCTATTCGAACAAATTTAAGTTTTTTGATCTGCCTCAAGCAAAATCTTATCAGATTCTTGAAGAAAAGTGCTACGGAAAAATTTAAGCGAAGAAAGGAAAAATTCTGTCGAACTCCTAAAAGATAAAGTCGATTTAAAGGTATTTTGGGGCTAAAATACCCAAATCACCGGTATTATAAATCCCGTTATATTATTGAAAAGAGATTTACTCGATATAAATGCAATTGTATTAAATATGTCTTGATTTTTTTATTTTAAACGTCTTTTCATGCAAAGAAGCTTAACCATGTCCATGCTTTATTCATTCATGAATTGAAAGTAAGCAATCCACATCCCGAAAATCAACCGATTTGCCGTGAAAAATTGCAGAAACTTGATATACCAGGTCGATGTACCCACTCTTTGAATTTACCAATCGATTTAGTGAGTGCACGTATGTGAAAGTCAAAATGCTATAGTCATTTTGGGTGCATTCATTTTTCATGAAACAATTGTAAGTAATTTCAATCCCGAAAAACCATACATTTTCCGTATAAAATCGAAAAAATCAAAATATGTCGACTCCCTGACGTGAAAATTAAATTCTACGTGTGAAAATACTTATGTATCGATATGCTGAACCGAATGCCCGCCTCTCCTCGTAATTTACAAACCGTTCCTATACTCATCTCAAAATTTTTCTCAGAGCTTTGTGTTATTATCAGCTTCCATTTAAACCCCGGTTTGATGGCCGAATCGGCTGCCCAAAAAGCAAACCATTTTTGAAGGGCTCTATGAGAAATTCGTGATATTATCAGCTCTCAGGAAATCACCCCATGGGTAAAATTGCTGGTATAAATTTTCGAGAGCTTAAAATAATCGTATTCAAGAAACTAAGGCATTAAACTATGGAGTCAATTTCGTTTTAATAATGTAACGGGATTTACTTGTCTTCAGGTCAAAACTCATACAAGGAAGTCCCTTGCAAGAGGCTAATTTTTTGTAATTTCACTCAATTTTTTCTCCTTTTTATAATTGAATTGCTTGTCACATTCTGAGGTCAATCATATTAAATTGTAATTTATACATTTCTTTTTTTCCCCCTTCATTTTATTTTTTGTTTGGAGAAGTTTTGTTGATTTCTTCGGATTTCGAATACTGTAACTTCTCTTCTATTTGGCCGATTTTTATGAATGAGACCTCTTTTAATTCGTGTTTCAACGGAGAGTAAGGAAAAAATTGCTAAAAACTCGCGAAACAATTTTTTTTGAAAATTGGGCGAATCCTAGCGTGACGGTGAAATGGTTAATGAAGCGTAATTGGGCGAGGGGCTGAGAATCCCGACCTAGCTTGGCGACCGTCATTAGCTATTGTTCGTCGAGACGCCGACGCAGTGATCAGGAGCGTGTGGAAGAGAGGGGTAAGTGGATTCCTGTATGAGCCACGTTTAGCTAATGGTCTAATGAGTCTCGAGGCTCATCACAGATTGCACTTACACAGATTGCCCTGTATTTCTTAGTTTTAATAAGAAATAAAATATAATTCTGTAAAATTAGTAAATAAATACCAAGACAATTATTCAGGATGTCAAAGACTGACTGAAAACTTTTTATTAACCTCATATGATAAAAATATTATTATCAGCTGACACTGACATTGTTGTCAGATGAACAGCACTATCAGAGCACGGGTACCAACTTTTGAAAAGTATAACAGAGGTGTGGAGATCTGTCAAAGCAACGTTTTGAACAAAACGGAGGAGTTAAATTCTCATTCCGAGAGTGTCGACCTGCTCAGCCATCCTCGAATCAGTTCGCTTGATTCTGCTTATATATGCATATTTTAAATCAGCGCGTCGTACTCTTAGGCTTTTTTTAAGAAAACCAAGTAACGTAGACTGTTGGTATTCACTGCACATAAACTAGAGAGCCCCAGAATGAGAAACAACTTTAAATCATAATTATTGACGGATAAATAAACTTTTTACACGCTTTGGAAAATCTCAGAAGTTCGCGGTAGTCACTTTTCGGTAAGGAACTAAGGGACTCGGTTATTGTATCGAGCAGGGTTCGAAACGATCGCAAAGGCGGTATACTACGTATACGCGCCAATAGTCTAAAGTTGGCTGAAGGTGTTAGACACGAAGCCATAAAACCAGCAGAAAAAAAGTTTTTTTTTTTTTTTTTCAGAGAGGGGTGAAAAAAGTAGAATCTGACAAAATTTCTGACTAGCGAGTGGCAGGTGAACTGTCACTGTCACCCACACTCAACCACATCGATTAACATATTGCAGAACTCATTATTGGTTCTTCTCATTTGTGCGCTATTGTCGACGTCTCATTGTTCCCGCGAGTCACTTTCGCTTTTTCACACGTTATACGTCACAGGAGTTTCGACATGTCTTTTCTGCCTTAATTTGATCAGCTGACTCAAATCCTGCCGTGGCTCATTATGAACTTGGAGTGGAATAATTAACGGTTGAGACCGCGTCATAAGTTATTAACCTTGCTTTTTGCGCTAGCTCGCGAAAAGTCATTAGTGCTCTACATACACTGAAAAAAAATCTCGGTGTATTTACTAAGAAAAGGGTACAATTACCAAGAATTCAGGGTTCTATTTGATCCCAGTTTTTTCTTGGTAAAATTACCATTTATGGAATTGGTAATTTTACCGAGAAATCTCGGTGAAATTTTTGAACTTTCTCAGTAATTTTACTGGACCTTGGTAAAAACCCTGGTAAAATGGCAAAGTTACCGGGAATTGATTACCAATGAAAGTGGTATTCGTACCTGGAAAAAACATTAAAAATACCGGGTTTTAGGTAAGCTTCCTAGTCTGTCTTGGTAAAATTACCAAAAATTGGTAAAAAAAAATGAGATGGTAAAGATACCAACGGACCTTGGTAAAAACGCCGAGAATTTTTTTTCAGTGACAATGAATGTGTTGCAACATTGTAAAATTGTATGCTCTTCTGTAACTGGAAATTGGGACTGATTAAATTTTTAAAGTAGTTTTTAACGGAAAATTTAGTTTACTATGAGTGAAGCGTGTGTTTTAGCCTAATTATCGATTTAATTGAAAAAGGGTACAAACTACAAAAATGTCCATCTGACATATTGTTGAGATCAAGCGACTTTACTGTTTTTTATATTTAAATATTTCGCTTATTCCTAAAAGTTTTTCAATTAAAATGTTTATAATTAATAGGGAAGATTTTGGAGGAAAATATGAAAACGTATTTTTTTATGAGACAGAGAGAGAGGGAAGGGAGGGAAAAATTACACAATCTTAGCAAGCGTAGACAGGCATGTATCTTTGTTTATGTTTCAGTCGATTATTGAACTAAGCTTCATGAGTCGCATATATTCTCATCCCGCATCATTGGGATAAAATTCTTGTTTCAGCTGTCGTACATATTGGAATTGAATGAGCCCTGAGGCCTGTTTATCGCCTTTGTTTGTCGCCATGTTTCTTGTCTTTGTTTGTCGCCGTGTTTCTCGCCTTTGAATACAGCATGTATTTAAATCGTCCCCACCCCTATATTTTGATAAACATTTTTGACAACATTAAAATATGGCCGCTTTAAATAAAAGTAGGCATACCGATCAATGCAGCATGTACCTTTCAATTGGGAACTTCTGTATCAGTAGCCGTAAATTGCATAGAGAACATTTAACAATCAGCATGGGGGGCGTTAATATTCTCTGATAAAACTTCACTGCTGAGTGTAGGTATACCACTCAGACAGAGGCACTTTCACTCAGCCTATAAAATATAAATCTTCGACAATCTTGCTGAGGGTTTAACCTATTTCCCATTTCGCGATGGATTTAAAAGGATCGCCTCAGAACTTGACAGGAAAATCGGAAGATTTTTATGATGATGATAGTCACGGTCTGATGTGATACAAGCTCCCTCAGACATAATATAATTTCAATAGCATTCAATCAGTCCACACATACAAAATTAAGTTCTTGAGGCACGCAAAAGCATTAAATGTACCCAGCATTTAGCTGCAACCCATACCAGTAAATTGCGATCGGGAAGCATTCACGTCTCCTCAAGCAAACACTTTCCATAAAATGGGCGGACTCCGTGCACAGGCTAATTAATTTCTCGGTTTCAGCACGTCGACAAAATCCAATATTTAAATATTTTCAGGGTCGAAGGCTATCAGTCATCAAGTTTTAACCCTTTTAAAAGTACAGTTTGCCAAACTTTATCAAAAAGGGTCTGCAATTTCCAGGAATATGATTAAAAAATGTAAAGTATTTCCTTAAATTTGGCAACGAGGTACGTGGGCGTGCATATTTATACCCAGCCTTTTTGATGGCAGTCATCAGAGTAGCATATACTCTGGCGTGCTAAGGAAAAACGCCGTATAAGCCTTCAGACACCGCCAAATTTCCTCTGATAAATTACGAAGTTTTCATGAAACTAGAGGCTATTTTCCTCCCAATTTTCTCAGAGAATTTCATTTTAAATTTAATCTATATTATCAAAAAAATTCAGTAAAGAATATCAATAAATTTCCTAGAAAATAACCATTTTATAAATAGAAACTTGGCAACGTCTGGATGTTTATAAAATGTTTTTCCTTAATATGGCAGTATTACGACTAGACTCATTCATCCCCCGCTAACGTTAAATCGGTGGGTTTTGGTACAAATCCACCACAAAGGATAATAGCTCGGGACTCCGGGTCCCATTTTCAAGAATGCGCTCTTTATTTTACTTCATGGATGCGGCCGCGTGTGAGATGGAATTAAAATTCTAACACGAATGAGGAGCATTTATTGGCTCATTCCGTAATTATAGAGCATGAGCCCGCTCTTGACTGCGGCTCCCTGCGGATCATTCGATTCGTATCATCCGATACTCACGTTTCAGAGGGAACTTGAACTTTTTAAATTGTGACTTCATCGCGAAGCGTATTGTTGCATCTTCGTTCCATCTCGAGAGTAAAACGTGATACTTTCATATTGGTGGCGGGAAGAATGCGACTTGGAGGTATGTTGCAAAAAGCCTTAAGTGAAAGGTCTTTGTTCGTTTTGAGGAGTTTTACTTTGTTGTAAAAATTCAATATCCGAAACCCAGCTGAAATAACGTAACTTCCAAAAAGATGATGCGTGCTTCACCATAAAAATTCGATGTCTTGGCTGGAGGCTCCACTAGGATAAAATCCAGTAAACCAAAAGAGAAAAAAAAATTAGTTATTGACACAATACAGAAGAACGGAAATTGAAACTTTTCTAAATTTATACTGTAGTAATGTAGAAATTTAAAGTGTACTGTATATAATACCCTAAATTGATCTGAACGAGAGTATTTCTTTTGAACAAAATAACAAAATTGCAAAATGAAATAAAATAAAAGAATTACGATGAGAGTAAGCGCATCGCTTACTGTTCTATCCCTGCGTTGAAGTCGCCGCGGAAATCATTCCCACGTGTTTCCAAAACTAGTCCCAAAAAAAAGACTCAGTTGATGTAAAGTATATGAAATTGCTAAAATATTCTTTTTGAACGATATGGAGTGTGAATGATGATAGAATAGACCTCACCTACATGTGACTCAAAAACCTAAATGAAAATGAAGTCAAGTTTACTAGGCTCAAGAGCAATGATGAACGAGTTTCGAATAGTACGATGTGGGCCTCGGCTAACTAGATGCATTCAAATCTTCAAAAATTCACTGCCGAATTCATCAAAAATATTTGGATAATATAAACAAACAGATAAAATAGTTTTACACCAATTTTTGTTTTACAATAAGGTTTATTTTCTAACTTTACAACATAACTCGCGGAACGTCAAAAATGAAATTAAAGACTGCGAAAAATGGACAACAAATGGAACGAGACATGCTGAAAGAAATGAACCACATTATTCAATACCCTCTCTGACATTTGTATCGACGGTGGCACTGCAAAAGTAAGTATCTCAGTTGCGGTGTTTTAAAATCTTAGCTTATACTGTTTCAAAAGAAGATCGAACATTGAGGCAAAATTTTGGCTTGAATTTCCAAGGAATACTTTTCACACAGAGAAAAAAAAATCACCGAGGTTGTTCCAGATATAATGTTTAATAAGTAGTTCTATTCGTAAGGAAAATTAAGTATGACAGGAAATCGGCATTTCCACAAACCCAGATACGCATTTTTTCAGTTTCACCATCGGTACATTTGTCATACAGGCGTACCATTGCCGAACATAACTGATTTACCGAATGAAGCTCGGATGTCAATCCAGAATGAGTATCGACACTACTCTCCCATGATCAGCACATATCCTGCAAAAAGATTGTACAAGAGAAACTGAGCACCGTAGAGAAACACCGCGATCTTGCGGAATCTCGTTTGGCGGTTTAGTGAAAAATCAATTAAGACAGCGAAATAGGAAGCGACGCGAGGATTACAGATCTGCGGCTTCATGACCCCAACGATTAAAATTTCAACCGCAGAACTTTCTAGGGACGTCCAATACGTCCATTGTCCGGCTGATCTCCGGATTGAGTTCCTCCGGAGCCGGCCGCAAGTCTTGACATAACCTAATTGTGGTCTGACACCCACTACACCGCCGCTCGAAACAAAAAACACGCTCTGATATAGGTATTTTATTGGAGATACGTGGTTTCTGACTCGCAGGGCGGACGAATCCGATGACCGGATCGATCCCGAAGACCGGCAGCGAAACCGCTCCACGATTTCACGGAGCGAGGAGAAATGCACGATGATATCTGTTACCTCTTCTTTTATTGAGTCCTCTTTGATTTTTATAGCTTCTGGGTGCACCGCTCATAGAATTCCTTCCCACCGTAAAATCTCTTACGCAACGATTAAAAACAAACATTAACCGCGAAGGCGTGATCACGCTGTTGGCTTAATTTATATGATAACAGGATAAATGGATCAGCCGCTAACTCCCGTAAGACCTGTGACTGGGAAAAAGGGCACATGGATTTAATGACCGCCTACTTCTTTCAGATTTATCTGCACGGTACGACTTAGTACAGTAATCGAAACTCACAGGCGCCAACGCGCCAAATGCGCCTAAAAAATCGGCCATGGCGCCTAAAAAATGAAGGCTCTGCGCCAACGTGGCCCCTAAAAATTGCCCCCTAAAAATCTGAATTTTCATATCAGGTAATTATTCGAAATTTTCAACACTACAAGTGAAAGCTTCTTCTAGTCTTCACGATTTCATCCTTTGCGCTTTTGTCTCCCCCAAGTTACAGCTACTTACTAGTTCTGTTGTGAAAACATCTTACATCTAATTTTTCACTAAATGCACCGTAATATAAAGGCAAAAAGTCAATTTGGCCCCTAAAAAATCTTCAATGGCGCCTAAAAATCGGGCTTGATGCGCCATTTCGCTCCTAAAACTCAAAAGTGAGTTTCGAACACTGACTAAGTAGTATGCTTGAAGTTCTCAATATTTCTTTGGCCTAAATTTAGGTGAGATAAGATTTTGCCGGTCCTGTCTGCAATTGAGTTTGTTTTAAACTTTTATTAAATCAAAAAGAAAATTTGCTTCTTACGGAAAAATGACTAAAAACGACGATAGCATCCGGAAGGTCTTAATTCACATCCGACTTCACAATCTACGGCAGAAATCCCCGTATTTTTGGGCCTTCCACTATACTACGAAGATATCCAGCGCAGCGGCGAGAACATAATTTGGACCACATTTTGCAGTTAGGAACTACAATCTCTGGCTCACAACCAGTTCAGAAGCAACGTATGTACCATTATTTTCCCTATGCACGTAAGTGCTTTTACAGATGAGCCAGAAATTGTAGTTCCGAATTGCAGACCATTTGATGTAGACGCGAGGAGGTCGAGTCACCCTAGTTTCGTCACTCCTCTGACATAAGGGCGTACATCGATTTCCGCAAGAGTCCGAGAAAGCATGAATCTATATGTAAAACAAGGCTCTAGCGGAAATTGAGATATGCTCTCATGTCAGAAGGTGACGGTTTCAGAACTCCACTCAAAACTAAAAGACCGTTAGATGAATGGACAATATGGAACTTGTAAATTTTAGCTGGTACTTCCCGAGAACTTTTAAACTCCCAGGAAAGCTCCCACGTGGATCCCAAGATGGCGGAACTGAACGAAACTTATTAGAAGGTGGAAATGGAAATTACTACTTCATTGAGAAAATGAAGGTCATCTAGCAAACCGCAACCTTGTTTCAAGGAAAGAGGGTGACTGCCGACCGGCCGACCCCCTGTGCCGATTTTACGCTTGTGACTCGCATGACCTCATCCTGGCCCGCGAATCAGGTTTCCACTGTTTTCAGCGATGCATCACCTCCTTCAGACATCACCGCCTCGCAGCAACACCGGTTTTCAGCGTTTCCAGCGGAGTGGCGTCTTCGCAACTTTGAAGACCATCACTTCATGAAATTGCCGAGCACTGGTCCAGAGCCAGAGTACCCGTTAGACAGGACGCGACGCAACCAGGAACCATCGTTGTTGCCAGCAGAACACCGCAATTAGGAGAATTTTCCGCTCTGGAGTATCTATTTAGGGAGAGCATTGTCATTTAAACATTTCAAAAATAATGAAACTGTGATTTTGATTGGTCTTTCCCATTCAAAGCTCGTTTACATTTTTGAGTCCTATGAAATGCCGAAAACTGAAGAGCCGATCAGGATGTGGTTGAGACGCAACAATGGGAGTTTGATTAGACTTCGAACTAATATTTGAACACTTTAGGGCTTAAATCGTGTATTCAGAGCTTTAAGGGCAATCCGTACTTTGAACCCAGACGTTCTATCAAAGGCGCGTGCACTGCCGCTCAGTCGATGGAAGTCTGCTGAGACTCGCGTGCAACTGTTTTAACACTCCGGAACTCAAATTGCCTATCCGATAAAGTGAAGGAGCCACAGCGCACTCCGTAATCTTCAACTTTGACGTTTTATCAAAAGCACAGCACTGTTGCTTCCTTGTTTGATGTCCGTTCAGACGGCAAGCAACTGTTCTAACAATTCGGAGCTCAAATTGCATATCCGATGAAGTGAAGAAGCCATAATATATTCCGTCATTTTCAACCTATGGGTTTCATCAAAAGGTGAATTCCCGCAATTGGAGTTTGTTAATATTTTGACTTCCTGCCAACCTCCGTTACAACTAAGCGAAAATCCTTCCGGGCAACAGTGGTGTGAATACAACATTTGATTTTCATGCTGGTAGCAATGACGACCAAATCCGAAGTCTTGGATTGAATAGTGGACGATGTAAACGTTGTACAAAATTCATCAAGCAACTGAATATAATTTTTGACTTCAGCAGAGCATTTTTCTCCTTTGGTTTGAAACCCTGGCAATCTGGTCGAAAAAATCGACCAGATCCTTTCGCGGAAATTCGCTTAAAGACACCGTACTTTTCCGCCGTTACGTGCTCCTTTTTAATACATACATACACGGAGAGAAAAACTTCATGCATGAAACCCGAAGTTGAGGTCATATGAATCTCTGAAGTGTTCTGATCACGCATCCGAAAAGTGGAGGTCGAGCTGCCGAAGTTCGGGTCAGACATCGAGGCACTTCGGTATGTACCGGAGTACTTCAGATGTGTGACCCGAACCCTTCGGAATATATCAAAGTACTTCAGATGTCTGACCCAAACTTCGGCAGCTGGACCTCAAGTTTTTAGATACATGATCCGAAAACTTCAGAGATTCATATGACCTCAACTTCGGGTCCCACGCACGAAGTTTTTTTCTCCGTGAAATAAAAGTATCTACCAACCAACCTGTATATTCAAGTCGCTTTTACAGCGCGCCCGGGCGCTCTGCGACACCTAATCGCCATTCCTGTCTATCGATAGAGGTCATCCGGTAAATGGCATCTTGTAATGTCATCTTGAATGCCACCTATCCACGAGTTTGCTACCCAATCTAGCACCTTCTTAGGCAATCTGTCATCCGCCATTCGTTGAACATGACCAAACCAGACAAGCTGTTCGGTCATAATTCCATGCACGATGTTGTGCTCGGCGTTCATGATCTCTTTTTCATGCTGCATCGAAAGAAACCGAAAATGCACAACTTGGCAGGGAAGGGAGTGGAGATTCGGGTTCGCTCGTGGCCTGGCTCGTTGCGCAGGAGTAGCGCTAGCGAGTGCGAACTCTTTAACTGTTCCTATTTCGGAAACGCTTCCGTTGAATCTGCCCGGTGCCCGCGGCCCACGGCTGACGTCGCGTCGACGTCGACGTCGTCGCTTGCGTGGCTCCCGCTCCCGGTGCCGTCGCGCTGGGCTGCCTCTCTGCGGGATCATCGATCGATAAAGACCAACGCCTGATCGGCCACCCGTGAGGGCTCCCGGACATCGTTGTCAAATACGGCTCGTGCCCAGGGATTAACGTCAATTTACATGGTATGATCCGCCACTAAATTAAACTGAAAAAAAAATCTCGGTGTATTTACTAAAAAAAGGGTAAAATTACCAAGAATTCAGGGTTTTATTTGATCCCAGTTTTTTCTCGGTAAAATTCCCATTTATGGAATTCGTAATTTTACCGAGAAATCTCGGTAAAATTATTGAACTTTCTCGGTAATTTTACTGGACCCGGGTAAAAACGCCGATATTTTTTATCGACTGTGGTAGAATTACCGAGATGAAATGGCAAAGTTACCGGGAATTGATTACCAATAAAAATGGTATTCTCACCTGAAAACAACAGTAAAATTACTGGTTTTTAGGTATGCTTACCGGTCTGTCTTGGTAAAATTACTAATAATTGGTAAAAAAAGTGAGATGGTAAAGGTACCAACGGACCTTGGTAAAAACGCCGAGAATTTTTTTTCAGTGTGCTCTCCTATTCTTGGTCTTTGTCTTTGAGAAGCAACAACAATCGCAATCTACGTATTTTTGTCGAAAACTGACCCATCACGTGTAGGAGCATTGCCATTGTGACATGGCATCAAATTCGAGAAGATTGATTATTAATTGCAATCAAAAATCAGGATAACGGGAATCTTTCGTTAACTCAATATATCTGGGGTGGCCCAGACCTATCGTGCCAGGCTTTTTTCTCCTTTATTTTCAGTCGGACGAAGTCCAGGTGGCGGACAGGAGAAATTGATAGACAAAGCCATAGATAAAAAAGACAGGGAGTTTGGAGCGATCCTATTGGTTGAAATGGGTGGCTCCTGTAGAACAAGGGAGAAGATGATGGACTAACTGTAAGATCTCTCGCTGGTTGCCGTTAATTAGTCCATTACCTATGTCTTTCGTCCATTACAACCACCCGCTTCCACCAATTGGATTCCTCCATATCTGTCTTCTTTGTCTATCAATTTCAACAATCAGCCCGCAGGACCAATCTTAGCAGGAAACCAAATTGCATCAGTGGCGTGTTGTGCTTTCCGATGCATTGATTGATCTGCCATTTAAACCTATGGAAAGGGATCGATGAACAGGGTATTCACAACGAACACTTCAATAATCGATCCTTTACTACAGCTTCAAATGAGGAAATATCGATACTCGATCATTCACGCCTCGCCACAGAATTGCATAGCTCCGGAGCTTCCTCGAACCCATTCGGAGTTATAAGGGGGTCCTCACTTCAAAACTTTCACGTCACGGGATTCACGTCAAAACTTTGATATAATTCCATCGGAATCGGAAATTACTGAAAATTTTCTCCTAAATCAACAGCAAAAAATCCAAAATCGACCAGTACGTGTTGGAAATACTGACCCCTAAACGTTAGAGGAAAAAGCCCCCTTCAAAAAATTTAAGTTCCCTAATTGACCGCGTAATTCACCCCCTTGCCCTGAGCTCTTGGTTACATGTCAGTTTACCTACAAACCTTTGACCTACGTGACGTTTTACCTACAGCTTTTTACCTACGACATTTAAACCTACAACATTTTATCTACAAAGCAATTTGCCTTAAAAGCAATTTACCTGCATTTTTTTTTGTCTACGAAACATTTCTCCTACAATTTATCAATTTCACCTACGAGTGAAATTGCTCTCCAGCATAGCTGCCAGATTGTATGAAAAAATTTGTTTTCTTTTAAATTGAGTTAAATGGGAAGGCTAAATGGGAATGGCTATTTGGTCGCTATGGTGTACAGCTGTAAGAGAAGCCCCAAGTTTGTTTCTGTGGCAACAAAAGCATATATTTGGCGCACTTTTTCCAGTTTTTTTCTAACCTTATTTTTTCTTAACTTTTTTTTTCTAAAAATTTTAGTTTAAACTTAATTAAAATGGCAAAGTTAATAACAACCACGCGAGGGGGGAGGCTGTTAGCCGTAGACGGGTTTGTGTATCACAAGCAAATCTCACGTCAGTTCAGAACATATTGGCATGTGTCAACGAAAGACTGCACCGGCTAGCGGGACGGTATGAGGCGATGAAAACTGCTGGGAGACAACTAGATTATCTCCGCGCGTGTGCGCACAACTTCGACCTGTAAGAGAAGTAAGTAAGTCTCTTGGTGGTTACTTCCTCCCCTAAAATCTCTCAAAATAGAGTCCGTTTTTACACAGCTCACATCTACACAAATAAATTGTTGGTTGAATGTTTTGTAGGCAAGAAAAACTGCAGGTAAATTGCTTCGTAGGCAAAATGCTTTGTAGATAAAATGTTGTAGGTTTAAATGTCGTAGGTAAAAAGCTGTAGGTAAAATGTGCCGAAGGTCAAAAGTTTGTAGGTAAATTGACCTGTAACCGAGCTCTTCGTGTTGTTTTTTGCGATAGAAAACGATTGGAACTAATTCTCATTCTCGGGCAGCGTAGAAAAAAGACAATTTTCAAACTTTTTAACGTCCGTCCGGCAACCAAGCACCGCCGTGGCGAGATGCGCCGCGACGCATAACTCGCGTTTGGGACCCAACTGTGAGGTTGGGCGAAACGGGGCTCGCTATCCCGAAAACACCCAACCGCGATTTACGATACTTCTGTTTTGTCCATGTTCCTGCTTTCGGAACAATCCTCCCAATTCAGGATTTCAATGAGCGATGTTAGCATGCTGCGTGCAGACCGGAAAAACATTTGGAGCTAGATTTAAAGGCGTATCTCGAAATCGTACGCCTGCTGATTCGATCAGGTTTTTGAACGCATTAAAACAGAAATTTTCTGCTTCGTTATATTGTCTTTCTCTTTCCGTGCCATTGTCTATCTCTTTCTTTGCGGCGCCATGCTCCTCTATAAATTCAAGACTAAGATTAAATTGTTACGTGCATAAATTTAAGACCATATCAGGGAGCGTCGCAGGAGGAAAATAAAGTTAATCTAGCCATCTTGTCCGTCTCAAAGAAAGAAGGAAAAAACATTCATTATGACGTCATTTTCACGTTGAAGTCAAATGAATGACGTTGATGCCATTGGCGTGTTTTGATTGGAACTTTAGAGAATCAGCATTGATGCGAAAAGGAACGTACGCAATAACGCACTCATCCAATCGGACATCAAGCTAGAAACTAAATGCTTGATACAACTACTTCAACTCCTAAAAGCCGCTCAAATTGCATCCATCGAGTTGAAGGAGAACTTGATACCTCATTATTATTTTCAGTAATTCAGATACGAGCACGAGAACGCGCTTACATTTTATTTTTTGCACCTCATCTCAATGTCAATATTAGATTATTCCTCTGGGAGGAAAATCGACTATAAGTCACTGGATGTTTTGCTGCGATGGTATTTAAAAACCCAAAGATTACAACGAAAGCCACTTTTAACCACATGATAAAGCACTGTCAGAAGTTTCTTTCTGGTTAGCAGATCCCCTATGAGAGACGGGGTGCGCATCTATCTGTGACAGAGAGACTTTAACGAAAGGTTAGAAAAGTAAGCCACGTCCATCCCGCGCACGCGGTTTCCCTTTACGACCAGGGCCGGATTAAGGGGGTGGCCACATGGGCCGCGGCACATGGCGGCAAATCTAGAGGGCGGTAAATTTTGCAATTTTTTTAAATGTAGGTATAAAAAAACATCGGATTTATAAAAAAAAATTACAAACGAGAAAAGGCGACAAAATCTCTCATTTCCTGAGAGTAAAGTAATTTTTAAGTCGTCTTTCAGTGATACAAGAGACAGCACCTTTAAGTAGTCGAGTTAAGAGAGAAACCAAACACGCATAATTCGACCTGGAACGGCGCGACTTAGAGAGACATGATAACGAGGACTTGAGATGAAAAGGAGAAGCCCTCGGAGCGGCGATCGGCATGTAACACATATTAGCGCCTACAAGACTGCACGAATACTTCACGCATTGCATCAAACACAGTGCGGTCATTGCGGTCAGCGTGAAACGGATAGCGCCTACAAGAATGCATGAATACTTCACGCATTGCGCCAAACACAGTCAGCCTGAAACGCATAGCGCCTACAAGACTGCATGAATACTTCACGCATTGCGCCAAAGACGGTGCGGTCTGCGCGGCGCGGCGCGGCGGCGGAAGTTAAAATCATTAAACCACATTCATGTTTGTTCTTTCATAATTTTTTTGTTCATTTCTTATGAATGAAAGGCCCCTTGTCCACACAGAGATAGGTTTACGAAACTTAACTTGACATCATCTTTTAAAAACACTTTTTTGCAATCATTTTCTCAGGGGATTTTCTGTTTGCAGGAACGTCTGGTCCAAAAAAAGGACAACAAAAGGTGTCAATTTATCATATCTTGGACTACATTTTGCAATTAGGCACTACAATCTGTTGCTCAACCGTAAAAACACTCTTGATGCGTAGGAAAATCTATGATGCATGCGTTGTTTATAAACTGAGCCAGAATTTTTAATTCCTAATTGCAAAATGTAGTTTATTCAATATTGCAAAATATATTATGATACTTTGAACCGGGATTACAAATTGGAATAAAGGTAAATCAGCTATACAGGTGGTGATATTCCTGTTTTTACCTTTCCTCGCTCAGAAATAACAAATAGTTACTCGCACTCCTTGGCACGCCCCCACTTGCACACTGTGGAGCGGCTAGCTAAATAACCTGGAGGCTCATTAATGGAAAAGTAAATAAAACTTCATACTCAGACGCATGCCTCCACGGATGTGGACGGAGCAAATTTCATTGAACTCTGAAAAGTACCTCAAGGTCGCTGCTACGCCAACGACTCGGAAGAAATTCCTGTCAGATCGAATTTGTATAACGGATTCGATCCGTCAGATTTGCATTTCATTCACGCTTCCTCGGTTGATGTTCCGTCGGATGTAAATAACCTATCAGACGATGCCCTTTCAGTTTCCACGCCCTTTCCTCTCCTATTGATGTAGGAAAGTTGTTTGGACCAGCAAAATATTTCGCAGGAGTGTCATCTGTACATAAGAGAAGATAGATTGACGCGCACGAGTATCTCCTGATCAGCATGCTTGACACTTGAAATTTTTTAAGGAGAGGGTTTAAAAAGCAGCAGTAACGGTAATATCTCGGATTCTCGAAAAAATTCTTCCTGCCAAAATTTTATTCATGTTGTCACGCTATTGGAAAAGAAACCCTGGGCCAGCCCTGGTAAAAAAGACGACTACGCTGCGACTATGCTGCGAATACATAGCATAGCCGTGTGCATATGTAAGAAGTCGCAGTGTAGTCACATGGTTGTCAAGGGTAGTCATCAGTAGGCGCAGTGTATTCGCAAGGTAGTTGCAAGGTGGTCACCGGTTAGTAGTCGCCATGAATGTGTAGTTGCAGAGCAATAGTGGGTATCCGCAAGCATAGGTGCATATGTTTATGTACCTACATTTACCCGCTAGACATGTGACTACACAACTCTGGGACACTTAGTTGTGCAACTACATATTAACATCACCTTTACATTATGCCTCAGACTATGATTTAATTACAGCATACCGATGGTGAAACTGCCACACCAGCCAGATAGCACCCAATGTTCTGAGAATATTCCAACAATGTTCCTACATTTTGAGCAGCATTTTAATAATCAGAGAATATTCTGTATCAGCAGCTAAACTCAGAATATTCTCAGAATGTTCATCATCTTCCACTACGCATGTGTAGGAGAATCCTCCAGCTACATTTGCATCATGCAAGGTAACAACGGATGACGTATGTTATGCGAACATGCTCAATAAAATAGAAAATGAACAAAAACCACTCACCAACTAGCTCGAATCAGTAATCCACTGGGTCAGGAAAATCCACTTGACAACAATTAATCCAAATTTCCAATTAGAACTGGTGTAAGTACACAGAGAAACACTTGAAAACACTATGGGTGCATTGTAAAAAAAATCTTAAGCACTCTTTAGCGTAAGTGAAAATTAGCACCATGATTTAATAGCTGATCAATACAGAACAGCACTCTCAGAAAAGCTCTGACACAACACCATTTTTCAGTTTATTTTTACTTCTAGGAGAAAAATGCATTTTTCAAAAGATCCGACATCATCGGCCATCGCTCGTCAGCAATGAATGAGATAAAAATAAAGCTTAAATAATTTCACAATTTACTCCGATCATTGATGATATTAAGGTAGCCATTGATTCTCTACCCGACGTCCTTATCACATATAACAAGGAAGGTCAAGAGCACAGAGCAAATGGCACTAAGCAGCGCGATGCACATGTGATATCGCAAGTTCCGGAAGTGTCGATCTGCAAAAATACAAAGCGAGAAACAGATCATCATATTGATCCACCTACAATTAATGACCGTCAATAGAGACAGACATTCAAATACGTTATAATAAATAAGCCACCATTTGTTAACAGAACAAAGTTTTCGTGAGAGTAAGACCCTTCCGTCTGGAGGGACGAGGACCTTCCTTGGACCTTTCCTTCCGAGAAACACTTAAAAATGGACCACTTTACTACTTACAGGTCTGAGCTGCTGAATGAATTACATTACACCAGTCAATAAAATTTTAAACTCACGCCCTCACCGTCGAATGTTGACGGATGACCTGATCTATCGCTGAATATACATAAGTAGGATGAGAAGTTGGCACATCTGAAAAGCTGAGCGGTCATTTTTGTTTCAGCTCTAGTAGTATTTTAAAATTTAACAACTATCTGTTGCCTTAAAAGGGAAGAAATAAGTGCAACACCAGCGCACCACTGCAAATGTGCGATTTGTCAAATTTCTAGGGATGAGGTGTTTCAAGTTTTCGCTAATAAATTAGCCAGCCAATTCAAGTAAATGACAGAGGATACGCAGTGAGGATGCCTTTCTGTAAGTCAGTATATTGAACGGACGGGTGAAAGAACTGTTGTCTCACAGTAGCTAGGTAACAGTCGGCAAACTATTTGGGCAAGTAGAGAGTTCTCAATTTTTAATTTGAATACTTGGAATCAATAGATGCCATTAGACTGAATTGAAGTACGCAAGGGTGTGATGATGAAAAATTACTTACTGATTGTGCCAATTTTTGAGTAAAAGGACTAAAAGGAAAAAGGTAGAACCAGTAGAGCTCTTTGGAACAAATGTGGGAGATAAACATTAATATTAACAAAACATAACATAACCTAACACTTGTCAAGGTGTTCCTGGTGTTCCTGGAATAATCGTTCCTTGCCGATACTTCAAGGGACGTATATATTTATCAAAATAATTATCAAAGAGAATTATCAGCAGAATAATTCAAAGCAGGGATTAAAGTACAAAAACTGGCATTCTTAAATGCTTTTAGAGGCTGATTTTCATTTTCATACGAAACCCGGATGAAAAGTCAACAGTTGGAACGGTCCACCGCCCAACTATCCGGTATCCAACTTGGAACACTAAATTCAAATTCATTTCAAATTTCAATTCACCAAGCCGACCCGACCCGTACGCAACGGTTACGGTCGACCATGCCGTTACTTTGAAAATGAAATAATTAATCCAATATTTGATCTCCTTAGTTGTTTTCGTGATTCGTATCATCGGCATCCACCTCACTGTACCTAACTTCATCAAACACAGGTAAATACTCTCCCTTCTCCTTCCACCTTTAAACTCGGGACGACGGACACACGAATGAGCCTGTCACCGATTGTCAAGCAACTGATAAAGTAACTTGAGTTGAATTTGCTTTCCCGATTTACGATTCAGTCGATTTAGGTATTCTAACTAGCAAGGTAATTGTGAATTCTATTTTCTCTGTCTGTGTATGCATTTACTACCATGTGCTATTCCTAACTGCAGTTGCAGGCTCTACTTCAAGTCGAAAAGTTTTGTTGCGCACCCACTTCATCTCCTGTAGGACATCTGGCAGTTATCTAATTTTAATAATATCTAGTACCACTAGAGTTGAAATAAGTATGAACCCCTCAACTTTTCAGATGTGCCAACTTCCCATCCTACTTATGTGTATTCAGCGATAGATCAGGTCATCCGTCAACATTCGACGGTGAGGGCGTGAGTTTAAAATTTTATTGACTGGTGTAATGTAATTCATTCAGCAGCTCAGACCTGTAAGTAGTAAAGTGGTCCATTTTTAAGTGTTTCTCGGAAGGAAAGGTCCAAGGAAGGTCCTCGTCCCTCCAGACGGAAGGGTCTTACTCTCACGAAAACTTTGTTCTGTTAACAAATGGTGGCTTATTTATTATAACGTATTTGAATGTCTGTCTCTATTGACGGTCATTAATTGTAGGTGGATCAATATGATGATCTGTTTCTCGCTTTGTATTTTTGCAGATCGACACTTCCGGAACTTGCGATATCACATGTGCATCGCGCTGCTTAGTGCCATTTGCTCTGTGCTCTTGACCTTCCTTGTTATGTGTGATAAGGACGTCGGGTAGAGAATCAATGGCTACCTAAATATCATCAATGATCGGAGTAAATTGTGAAATTATTTAAGCTTTATTTTTATCTCATTCATTGCTGACGAGCGATGGCCGATGATGTCGGATCTTTTGAAAAATGCATTTTTCTCCTAGAAGTAAAAATAAACTGAAAAATGGTGTTGTGTCAGTGCTTTTCTGAGAGTGCTGTTCTGTATTGATCAGCTATTAAATCATGGTGCTAATTTTTCACTTACGCTAAAGAGTGCTTAAGATTTTTTTTACAATGCACCCATAGTGTTTTCAAGTGTTTCTCTGTACTTACACCAGTTCTAATTGGAAATTTGGATTAATTGTTGTCAAGTGGATTTTCCTGACCCAGTGGATTACTGATTCGAGCAAGTTGGTGAGTGGTTTTTGTTCATTTTCTATTTTATTGAACATGTTTGCATGACATATGCACTCCACAAGTTGGGTAGTCGCCAAGACAACCCCTGTGATTAGGAGGGTACGTAGTGGGAACACCCACAGGTAGTTGCACGGCTACATCTAGGTAGTCGCACAGCTACATCCAGGTAGTCGCACGGCTACATCCAGGCAGTCGCACGGCCACATCTAGGTAGTCGCACGACTACATCTAGGTAGTCGCACGGCTACCTACACCGGTTCCATTTATGTACCCTCCTAGTCGCAGGGGTAGTCGTCTTTTTTACCAGGGAGGAGAGGTTTCACTCTTCAAAAATTAAGATATTATTTTTAAGGCTACTGGGGACTGATTGCCAAGAATGATAGACAAAAATATAGACAAAGAAGAGTTAGGGAGTATGAAGCGATCCTATTGGTTGAAATGGATGGTTCTTATAGACGAAGGGGGTAAATGATGGACTAAGTATAGGGTCTCTCAAGGGTTGCCTTCAGTTAGTCAATGGAGATTTTGCAGGTGTCTGAAATTTTATGAATTTCGTGTTTAAGTGGAAACTACTGAGTGAACTGAGCTCGAGGATACCCTTGGTTCACGAGTTGAACAATTAATGGAGAAGGTATGACAAAATGATCAAATCTGCTAAAATACGTGTGTTTAAATGGGAAATGCCGCCAGATGACGTCACTAGACGGCGCATTTTCTCACTTTTAAATCTATTATTATACTATTGCCCATATTAGAAAAATTATAATAAATACTGTGAAATCAGCTCTTCAAGCACTTTCAGATGAAGAAATAAAAAAATTGCGTGCAAATTCTCCATTGCGCTACCTCTTTCGTCCATTGCAACCACCCGCTTTCCACCAATCCCTACACATCCCTTATGTCCTCTTTATCTATGGTTTTGTCTATCTATTTCAGCAATCAGTCCGCAGTAGGAAGTGAATTGCTCAAAATTCCATTTTAGACCTTCTTGCTGTCCTTAATGTATAACACGGCAGACGTGCACTTGCGCATACGCGTCCACCGCGGATCGTCAATCGGCGAGGCATCGTCACCGTCTCCGTAATCGTCAGCGTCATCTTATAGCGTCATCGCGAAACAGCTGTTGCAGTCGGATGAAAGAAAACTCCCTCATGCGTAACGCCCGGCACACGTGCGCCATTCACCATTCATCATTCCGAGTCCCAACTCCCAGTCCTAACTCTCCCGACTTCGGCAACATGCCGCGACCGCATTCAAAACAACCGGCGCAGGAAACAAACCGTGCCGCCAAACCATCACGAAACCTACGTTTATCCGCTCCCCCCGTCCCCCCGGTGTCTCCCCTCGACGTAAATTGGCATGCAGAAAATGTTCGTTCCTTCCTCTTTTTCCTCCAATTCTTGACCCTGACCGTCATGGGCGCTCGGCGCGACGTAAGGGGACATTGACTCGCCTCTCGTTGCCGCCGTATTATTATCAATCAGACAATCGATTAGGTGTACAAATAGTAATGATTATTCTTAACAAGGGGGTGCGCCTCCTGGCCGTTACGCGGTCCAATCAGCTACAGAGGCAGAGGACGTCTCATGCCCTTGCAGCAGGTTGATTGTTGAAATAGAGAATTTGCAAGTGTCTGAAATTTGAAAATTTCGTGTTAAAATGGAAATTACTGAGTGAACTGCGAACACGAGGATACACTCGGTTCATGAATTGAACAATTATTGGAGAAGATATGAGAAAATGATCTAATCTGCTAAAATAAATGTGTTTAAATGGGAAATGCCGCCGGATGACGTCACTAGGCGGTGCATTTTCTCACTTTTAAATCTATTTTTATACTGTTTCCAATATCAGGAAAAAAATTATAAAAAATACTGTAGAATCAGCTCTTTAAGAACTTTCATATGAAGCTATAAAAATTTGCATGCAAATTCTCCATTGAGAGACAAAGCTATAGACGAAGAAGAAAAAATGGATATGGAGGGATCCTATTGGTGGAAGCAAGTGGTTGCAATAGATAAAGAACATAGACAGTAGACTACCTAACGGCAACCCACGAGAGACTCATAGTCAGTCCATCATTTTCCCCCAAGTCAAGTCTATATCAACCACCCGTTTCAACCAATAGGATCGCTCCATGCTCCCTATGTCTTCCTTGTCTATCGTTTTATCTATCAATTTCAATAATTAGCCCGCAGGTCCCTTTCTGGATTCTATTTAAAACCTTTAAAGAGGATGGGCTCATCTAGAGAATTTCCACCTGTCGATGGGCGCAAAAATCATATACGTGAATCTGTAGCACAAACCAAAGCAAATAATGGGAATTCTCCTCGTTTCAATGTAAACGCTCGTAGTTACATGACGGGTTGTAAAAAAACCTGGGATCTGTGATAATACTTGATGGGCAGTAGGCAGGATGTGAAATCAATCACCACAGTTTGCGCTTCTTCATTAAAATTTCACGTACAGATCACAATCAACACTTCAAAAATCCGAATCAAACGCATAAGCAAGAAATTATCGCTCTCAGTATTTAGCCTCGAAAATAAAGTCTACTTGAGCATTAGTTTCAGTGTTTCTTGCGGGAGGGTAATTTTTGAATGCGGAACATTTTTTCTGCAATTTTGAAAACGTTGACACTACACGAGGAAGGAGATTCTTGTGTAAATTTTAGGTCTTTGCTAGACGCTCTAGGTTTCTTTCAAAGATCGACCTCTGCCAATTTTGGTTTTTGAATAAAGAATTGGTTAAAGAAACCAAACTTAATTCCCAAAAATTCGCCTATTCACTTCCAAACCATGAAATAATGTAGGAGACTTTAACGCAACATAGGAAAGTAAGCGACATCATTTGTCGATCCAATTCTAACATAATTTCCGAATGTGAAAAAAGAGAGAAAAAAATAAAATCGCCTAGCATAAAGCTCACCCTGACATTATTCGTCTACTTATATAAACTCATCATCAGGCGAATTTCTTTAGGGGAATTCAGTTTTTCAGTTTCACATTTTGAATTCAGGCGGACAAGTCGGTCATCACTCATCTATCATCAATCATCAATAGGCGCCGAATAGCGTTGACTTCCGAACTTAACTTTTGATTGCACTACACATATTGTTATTACGGAGTTCCTGACAAACATTGTCTCTGTATCAGTTTTCGATAGTGTTACCTTTTGATTTTCAAAAAAACACGATAGAGGCACCCGATTCCTTGCATAGCCCGATCGGGGCATTCCTCTCCAGTTAAAGACACTCAATTTTTGAATTGTGAGACCGGTCTCCTGGAATGCTTTTTGCATATTTTCTCGATCGCCGACCGAATAAATTTCTGGCGACATTAACCGAGCGTTACTTCGGCATTTTTCCTCGCTCAGCAAACGCTGAATCCGTCGTGTCGCGTCGTTCCCGTTACACCGCCGCGCTAAGCAACAACCGCACAACTGCAGCGGAAACCTCGAGCAATTGCGCTGTTTTTCATTCTCGCGGCGGCACTCACTCCCACAGCCAGCGCCTGTATTACAGCAATCATCTTCCACATTTTCTGCATATCTGTTGAGTCATGACGAAATACCTCTTTGAATGGTTTCGGCAATTTTGTTCGCGGGCTCTTCGTTCGCAAAGTGGGATCAGCCCTGCTCGGTTCGTCATTTCCTTCATGAAAGAACGTAACTACATTTCAGTGTTGCCAAATTCCCCCTAATAAATTGAATTTTTACCGGGAAAATCTTGGGGATATTAAACTGAAAGTTGCACTGATTTTCCTTCCGATCTCATGAAAAATCTAGGAAAATTTTGGACGAAAATTGCACACGGCTATTTTTGTCCAGAATTAAATTGTTTGAGCCCATTTGGCAACCTTGGAATGGAGTTACGTTCCTTCCTTGGGGAAACGACGAGTTGAGACGAGGTGTTGTCAAGTACGGCCTCGTGTCGATGGCACGTGGATGAAGATGAAGAAGAAGAAGAAGAAGAAGAAGAAGCAGAAGAAGAAGAAGAAGAAGAAGAATAAGAAGAAGAAGAAGAAGAAGAAGAAGAAGAAAAACAAGAAGAAGAAAAAGAAGATGAAGAAGAAGAAGAAAAACAAGAAGAAGAAAAACAAGAAGAAGAAGAAGAAGAAAAAGAAGAAGAAGAAGAAGTAGATGAGAGCACCCTGTAAATGGCGGAGGCGTAAGGATGTTGCGGATGAGAGGGTTCAAAAGGTTTAGGCCTCTTTCTGGTAGAACGGCCAATCAGGAATCATCGCAAACCGAAACCATTTGCCAAATTTAATGGCTTTTTTAAAAAGTTTTTGAGCTAAAAGTACGACCAAAGCGTGAAATTTCTTCGAGCCCTCTTTTTCTGGTTAGAAGACCCTTTCTTGAAGGAGGGTCATCTTCATCATTGACAAGATCTCTCTGGCCTCTCGATTTTTTTCCTAAGTCATTTCTAGAAATCTTTTTGGTCGATTTCTACATGACTTTTTAACCATTATCGCAGAATAAAGCTACTTTAACCCTTTTAGACCTACCCATCATATGTTGTGTCTCTGACTCAAATTAAATTTCCTCACATACATTCACTTTTTGATAAACGGACACAACCTACGCATCTCATTTTACAAAACAAATTTCCTTATTTCAAAAGTAGGGTTTTGTTAATATTTTAATCCTTCTTGTTGTTCTTCAAGATTAGTCATCACAAAACGATTACAGCCTTATGCAGCCAGCAAAATAAATAAAAAATCACGGAACTAAACCCACTAAAGATTCACCACAAGTTTCAGCTTCCTATAAGAAACCGTCCAAAACCATTAGTTTGGACTGATGAACAAGATATAAAAGAGCGCGTGCCTCCTAATTGAAACGACTGAATGAAACCGCGCTCGGATGACAGTGAGCGCTGTCTCGCGGACGAAGAAACGTAACTATCCTTCGAGATGAACCCTTCCGTCCATATAACTCCATGCTTTTGGGGGCCCTTGTGAAAACGGATCCACGACTTTACGTCGACGAAGTGACGTTCTTAGACTGATATCCTTGCACCCGTGGTTCCGACCTGCCGCATCGGACATAAATTGCTTCTGACAGACAATTCATTTAGTTTATACGGTGACTTGTCAAAGAATGGAGTCTTGATTTAAAAAGGTGCTTAAAAATAATCTAGGATTTCGACCAAGCGGCAACCGAGACGGTAGTCGTAATTTATGAGCTACGGTAGCGTAATATTGTAAACCAGATGGAGCTTCTATCATTACAGTGTTGTAGCTTTTGTACACAAATTCCAGACAATAAAATTTATTGATTATTATGATAGTAAAATTATTAGAAATTTTTATTAAAATTGTAAAATGAAGAGTTTAATAGCTCGAAACGCGATCGATTGCGAGCTATCAGAATACTTTTATCAAAAGTGCCAAAAAGAGACCTAATTTTTGGCCATGGGTGGTAGCACTGCATTAGCATTTACAAGCTTCATACCATAACTGCACCCTGGGCTGCTTCTGAGATAATTAACCGACTAAAGTTTGGAGCTCGATCGAAGAATTTTAGACAATTTATTTTTATAACAATGGTGTCGACACGTTTTGACTCTACTGCATTTTATTATCAGTTAAATTCTAATGAGAATCATAAATATCAAAACTTGTTTTATGAATATGGCAGGAAGACCAAAATTTCATATGGGTTCTCTTTTTTTATACTGTGCCTGATCTTTTCTGCTGCTCATTAATGGATGGATGAATGAGGATTCAATTTTCCGAAATATGAAAATGTCTGTAGTGATGGCAATTTTACACCCTATTTTTAATATTTAATGTGGCTATATACACAATTAAGCAGATACGATTTGCAGACTGTATGATGGTAAGTATTCCCAAACGAAATGAAAGGGAGCTCATTCCAATATATCACTTTGGCAGGTAGGTCCACTTTTTATTTAAAATTATTTTTATTCATAGGCTTTTTCCGCTAATTGTAAGTAACTTTTTAATCTTTGGCAAGTCTTTTATCAAATTAACGTTTCTTTACTTGTGAGAGTATGTGAAGTTCACAATCTTTCTACTCATATAAACGATTACCTCTTTTAAACTTTATGCTGTTTTGGTCTTGCTGTATGTAAAGCTAAATTATGAACTGACCTAGCTCAAACTTCAAATTAGATTGTTGAAATTCTATCTCATTTCTTAAAACCTACAGCTCCTCTCTAAGAAGCAGTAACTACTCTCAGAACTCCCTAAAATTTCAATTCAAACAACGTGGGAGGTTTGAGGCAGGTAAAAAGAAGATGGACTATTTCACGGGGGAAATACCAGCGAAAACATGGCAGGCACGACATAAATTATACTTCAAAGAATAATTACAATTTCCTACGATCCTATACAAGTACCAGGTAAAAAGACGGACGAGTCCGTCTTTAATTTCACCTTGACCTGTCCTTTTTTACATGGAAATTGCAGTAATCGTGCAAAAAGAATGTTTAGACTAATCGTGATCCCTATGTCTCCTCTCCTCTTCAAATATTCTGGATCACGCAAACTGATGTTTTAAGAGATGACTGAGCGTAGGTTATTCTAGACTCTGTTTGATATTCAGTAGAAATTTCCGTTAAAAAAAGTATTCTTTTTCTCCCAAAATTTTCGCAAAGCACTGCTCTATTCTCTGGTATCAATTAAACATGTTTGTGGACTACAGTCCCTTTTCTGTGGATAGGTAGTAAATAGTTTGTTACATCAGATATACACATACACACTGCACAGACTTTTCACTTACAATCTGAGCGTTACAAAAGAGGATTTGCAGGCAAACACTATGTTTCGTTTATTGAGTGGTTAATAGAAGGTGAGCAACTAAAATTTGCCTAATGATGACTGATGATTTTCGGGATAAGCACTTTGAAGGACGAGTTTTTCCAAAGTAGATTAAAATTGTGAAACCATTCTTTAGTCATCAGTAATCATTAGGTAAACCTGAGCGTTGATGTCCGTAAAGAAACTTTTACACTGAGCCTAAAACAATGTCCATATTGACAATTTAATAATATCGCTTATTTTCCTATGCTTGCGTTAAAGTCTCCTGCACTATTTTATGTTTCGCAAGCCATCGCGAATTTTTCCGAATCATGTTCGGTTTGTTAAACCAATTGCTCAACTCTTTGATCATCAGTCATCATCAGGGGAATCTGAGCGTTGACGTCCGTTAGTAGCTTCCACACTCCAGGGAAAATTGCAGCGCGGAGTCTCTAAAATGTATTGTCTCTGCATGAATAGGGGCATTTACGAAACGGATATAGAGAGGGTAATTCAATGTGAAGTTATTTTGCATCCATACTGAACATTGATGAATTTGTCTCTATTAGATGCAAATTTTAATAGGTTCGATCCTTTTAAATAGTTTTCTAACAAGTGCAAATGCGAAATTCAATTAAGCGGTTGATTTATCGTGAGCGTTGTCGAGGTAAGGACGCCGTCTCATCGTATCGTACAAAGCTGCGGCAAAAAAGAACCACGCAACTCTGAAAGAATCCCTATTTATATACACGATTCTTTCCTAAGTACAGAAGCGATACCAAAGGATCGATTCTTGCAGCCTCGATCGATAAAAAGCATTGTTAGGATAGGGATTTATCGATCAAAATCATTCGATAACGATTCGACAATCGATCGTATTACACGCTCACGTCGCGTCGTCCCACCGTTCAACGGATGCCGAGAGCAATATCGTTCACGCTGGCCCATGCTGATTGGGGAAGAATCAAAATCAGCTGACTGCGAGCGGAGAGCAACGAACGTGCAGTTCGTTTTGTTCCCCTCGGCTTTTGACGTAAGCTGAATTTATGGCGCGGTCGCTGCGAAACCTAGCTGCGAGGCAATCTGCGCATGCTTGCACGAAACAATTTTGAGGACGGTTTACCGCGCTTCAAAATCCGAACCGTGTGCCGCCGCGATTGAAACACGGCGATGCCAAACTCTGAAAATTTATCTTCTCGCAGCGTTTTGCACAATGGAATTTTTGGCCTGATAGTCAGGGCCGGACTATCCCCGGAGGGGGGGGGGGGTTGAGCAGAAGGGGTAGAAAGTAATAAAGGTGGACATGAAAAAAAATAAAGGAGCAGTGACGAACTAAAGTACTGGAATCTCCATGAAATTCATTCTGAGTAAAAACAAAGTACAAACTTGCAAGGAAGGCACAAGTCTAACGAAAGGAAGATTAGAGGCCTAGCCCTATTTACACAATAAAACTTCTTTCACAAGAATCGATTTCAATTTGGTGTTCTTACTTTTTTTGGATTTATTTATCTATTCATTGATTGTTTCTGAATCATCCAAATGCCTAAATATATACAATTTCTCACAAAATTAAAAAATCTCAAAAATCTCATTTCAAAATGATAATCATCCCGTAAAAAATAAAAACTACGAGGTAAAATCACCGCCCCACGACAAATGTCCTAGTTGATTGTTTGGTGAATTTTCCTGCGCTTTGTTCCTCGATGAGCAATCGTGGCATCTGAGGGTGATGCCACCTTTCGGCCACGTGAGAGCTCGGGTTGTCTATACTGAAAACTGAAGGAAAACCAACAGTGATGTAAACTCACTGGTCCGTACACTACGCCCGGTGATCTATCCACGTTTTACGGAAAATGTTTGACGCTTTTAACTGAAAATTTATCCGATGTGTTTGTTAATTAAAAAACCCAACGAAAACCCAACAAAATTTTGGACAGAAATCGCAGTCTTCTTCTCGTACAAAAATTCAATAATTTAGTAAATTTTGCAATCTTGGGATGGAGACACTCCTTCATCCAGGAAATAATGATTCGTAGCCCGTTCCAAATCTAAGTTTTTTCAGGACTTTTCTTGGCACCATTTGGCACTTTCAAGCAAACATTGGTGCATAGAGGAAGAAGAGGGCCTGGGCGATTATCAGTTTACTCAGTACACATAATCGCGGCATTAAACACACGTATCATTGTGAACACGAGCCGATGCGATCCACCTTAGTTGTCCTTCCTTGCTCATAATAATAAAAAAAAAAATCTCTCCTATAGAATTTTCTTAGTGTGGTCAATCCGACAACACTGTGATCCACCCACTATCTAAAATCTTGGGCCTAAGAACCAGCGGCCTTCAGGGTCGAGGGTCGGTGGTCGGTCATCCTGCGAGTCCCGAGTCCTCCGAAGCCACATATCGTCGTCCCTCTGTCGTAATGATGTAACTCAAGTTCCACGTGAGCCCTGTTATCCATATAGGTCCATGCTTTCTAGGGTTCATAGAGAAATAGAGATACCCTTTTACGTCAAAGGAGCGACAATATCTCCAGCTTATTCGCCTCTTCCAGGCCCATCTCTCTTACATATTTAACATTCAAGAGCCCTCCCACCCTTTAACCCTTTCACACTATCGCCTCTGCTCGACATAAAACAAAAATTAATAACTGAAGATGCGTCTTCGGCGCGAATGTTTTATGATTTCCTCTCAACGCGAAGCAGTGCAGTGCTTCGCGATGTATCGATTGACTCGCCATTTAAACCTATGAAATAGGATCGATATACAGGGTGTTCCCAACGAACACCTTAATAATCGATCCTTTAGCACAGCTTCAAGTGCGGGGAAATGTCGATAGTTGACCATATACGCTTCGCCTTCAATGCAAAAGAACGTGTGATTGTGCTGTCGGAAAACCGGCGGCCAGGTAAAAAAAGGCATGTCTCCGTAATATCAATTAGAAAAATGGGGCGGGCGCGATGCAAATTTACGGGCGGAGAGTTTTCAATTTCGTTGAGATTAATGAGGGTTTGACTGAAGCCTGGTCCTTGGCCCTTCGGACCTTACGACCTTGCAGTATGCGCTCAGTTTGAAAAGTGAAATGTGGGGTTCTGAATGAAGTTCGGCGTCGCGTCGTAGTTTCAAACGATTACAAAATGTTGCTTTGAGATAAAGTTAACGCATTTTTTTTTTTTTTTTTTTTTTTTTTTTTTTTTTTTTTTTTTTTTTTTTTTTTTTTTTTGTCAGCCCATCAAAATTCAGGCTGAATACTTTGAGTGGATTGCCGAACAAACAACAACCCATAAAAACCTTTCGTTTATGGCAATTTGTGATAAAGATTGTCTCAGGAAGATTTAAAATCTAAATTGCGAAACCCAAACTCATTCAATTTTTCTATTATCGTTTAATCTCTGTTTTAAATACACAAAATAATAAGATTAATTGAGGGGCTTGGAGGACACGCCGTATAAGTACAGTTTTTGAAAAATTGAGATATGAATGATTTCAAGTGAAACTAGTCCTCATACATAATCTATGAAAAATTTGCTCCCAAATTCCAAGTTTTAAGCATCAAAAAGTCAGTTTGAACTTTCTTTTCGCCGTAAGGAACCACGTAATTTTGAAATTTCAAACACGTTTTTCTCGAAATAGCAAAATACTGCACTTATGCGCCTTGTCCTCCAAGCCCCTTAATTGTCATTTATTAAATGAAACATCAAAGCAAAAAAAGTCATGAATGCATTTGTTAAAGCTCTGAGCTAAAGCCTCCATAATTTAAACAGGTATTTTCAAAATCCGCACTCGAAAAAAAGTGCATGTATATTTATTCAAAAGAGGAGGGATTCACACTTTTCTTGTCGTGCGTTAAAGTCTCCGACGCTTAATGAGGCATTCTCACAATCTTGCTTTGAAAAGTAATACATTTTTCAAGAGAAGAAGAAAGCTGCCTACTTTTCTTGTCATGTGTTAAAGTCTCCAACGATAGACTAAACATGTTTGAAGTCTAGTAAAAAAAAGTGCAAACTTTGGAACAAGGAGTGAAGTATTAAACAAGCACCAAGTCTTAAGGAAGAGGAGCACTTTTAAATCAGAGGAGGTTGCCGTGTAAATACGAACAGGGGTTAATGAATTTCAAAGCAACTTTCCTAATAGGTTACGACAAGTAATGAACATTAATGTAATTACGGTAATACACGCATTCTTGCATTCCAGCAATTACGGTCGAGGTATATTCCTTCGTTTATCAAGTCGCTTGCTTTGTTTTCTAAAGCTCCTCCGCAGCTTTTTCGCAGATAATATCGTGTAGAGGTCTGCGCGCTTAATGTACCATGAAATTGATTGCAAGTTGGCAGCAAAACTGTACCGCGTTTGCCTGCTATATATTTAAACTATACCGCGTAAAATTTACATGGACAATGTAGTGGTAAAAACTTGCTTCCTTGCTCTGATTCTTCGTCGGGTCGATGAGGTGAGTCCGAACATTACACAGTCGTCCACAGGAAAAACGCATCGTAACTCCATTTCAAATGTTTTGCTTTATATTTAAAACAAAATAATCTCTTTTTAAGAAAACCCAAGTGCCATTTTGCTTCCTTCTCACAGTAATATGATTTTAATAATTTTTACAGTCATTCTACGAAAATACAACATGAAGATTTATCGATGTTCTTGCAGTAGAACTTTGCGGCTGAAAAATATGAAACAAATCCAGAAGGAAGGTCTTTATTTCCTTGCTTTGGACCGACACAAATTAATGCGACCCATCTTGCATATTTATGTGACCAAACGACCTGCATTATCAATTTCAGCGTCCCATAATCACAATTTTACTTATGATGATCCGAGAAAATCATTTCGTCTGTTTCAATTTCCCCGCAGTGCCGTCAAATAAACCAACAAAAATAGACTAAGCGATAGACATAGAAGACGAGGAGAAAATCGAACAATCGTATTGCTCGAAACAGGTGGTTGTTATATAAAGGATAAAATGATGGAATAACCACAGGGCCCCTCTTGGGTTCGTCCATCGCAACTACCCGTTTACGCCGATTGGATTTTCCTTTTAACTTCTTTGTATATCACTTTGTCTATCGATTTTAACAAACAGTCTGCAGGTTTTTAGATGAGAGTGTCGAATAAGACAATTTTTGGCTCGAGACAATCAATTTTCGGATTTGATTCTCATGAATTGAATTTTACGAGTTTTCATTCCAAAAGGCCTCAGACTTGGCCGTTTCAACTCCTGACGTTTTCTGTCGAAGTGCCACACGAAGCCACGTCAAATTGACGAATCTAAGTTACGGGCGCAATTTTTTTTCTCCTGTATAAGAATGTAAATAAAAGTCATTTGGATGGTAGTAACTGTCCCGACTCGAACCTCTATCGAATTTAAGAACCTGTGCGCCAACCTTTCCCGTAAAAGCATCACATTATATTCCTCAAGTCTCAGACTCCAAACCAAGATTTTCGATGGAATATCTTAAGGGAATTTGAGAGTACCATTAGTTTTTATTGCGCCGAAAAAAACAGCTACACTCCCAACAAAGGAACAGAGTAAAACAAATCGGTGGCAAAGGATAACAACCTCACAAAACAGAGAAACTTGGGCAGTGAGTTGACGAAGATTATCAGTTGACGGCCCCAACGCTCACAGCGGACGAATGAGCGACAAGCAAGCTGAGCCACCCTCATAACTTTGACTTGAGTGTGTCAGTTGGAACGTGACGAGATTTTTATTAGTCGCTCAAACATACAAATTACGTCCGCTCCAACCTGTTGACTCAAACCACCCTCCACCGAACGCAGCGCTTGCATGTCCGATTGTGGCGTCATGTCTTCGCCTGGTTTCCCATTGCATTTTTCTCCATTCTTGTTTCAAGGGGAAGTCGAGTTAAAAAAGCACAAGCGCTTGGATTGTTGATTCGTTATCCAAAAATCTTTTTCGATGAATGTTATTGCTAAGAGACGGATATATCGATTATGCCTGCTCGATAACGATTTAATGACATACTGGATATGCGGGATTTATACGAGAATAAGCCGTTTATTTGATTTTATAGTCTGTTTAATCTAGGTATAAGGGGGAAAAACTCCAAAAACCGAAGTTTTCCTAAATTGAAAGGATACTCGTTCAAATTAAACATCTATTTCATAAGTTTATAAGTAGCACACTATAATTAAAAAGAATAATTTACTAAAATCAGGACCCTGAGGCGAATTTCAAGTGACTGAATCCGTTTATTTGGAGGATTTATTTATTTCAATGAGAATATGAATTGTTGGAGATGTTCGATCAATATACACTTATAACGTGTCAAAATTATTCGATAAATTAATTTTTTTCAATATATATATATCAATGGCTAATGTGCGAAACCACGTACTTACTTCCCTTTGCGACGTTGTAGACTTCCGGTCATACTTTATTTTTTCTTTGGAAAACTAGTCAACGTAATTTCTTGAATGTCTTTACTTTTTTTTCTCTGTTAGTAGAATTTTCTCAATGAATTTCAAGCTATGTAACTGACTTTTTCTTCATCGAAAAAATTAAACTAGGAGTGGAGATTTTCAAACACCGTATTGGAGATACGTAGTGTTGCGCATTAGCTATCGACATATTCAATAGTTTCACTCTCCTTCAATGTCACACTATTAAATCTATACACTTGGCAACCTTCTTACCCCTATGCAAACTCAATATAGCAAAATAAAACGCATTTAAAGCCAAAGTATGGAATATGCAGTAAAAGAAAAAAGATGAAAATTAGCCCGCCATTATTTGTGAATTGAGGGAAAAGGCGCTCGTAAAAAAATCAATTAAATGGCACCATTTTCATTCTTCGAGAGGAGATGTGCCGCGAGAAACAGCGTCATCGTCGTGTGGCAGATTCATTCGAAAAACCCCGGTAATCCCATCAAGGATTACCGGCTTATGTGCAAGTGTTAAAATCTAAATCCAGAATCCAGCGCGGGTTAATGGCCCATTAAATATGTAACACGTCCTTTGCAATAGCACCTGCGAGAGGACTTGGATTCGTGCTGCGCTTCTTGTTTGTCAGATCGTTTCAAAAACATTTAAAACATTCGTGTGTTATTATTATACAGAAAAAAAGAAGAATTTGGCAATATTGCTCGCTAATGACCGTCATCATCTTCAGTGTTGCAAATGCCTTTTCATTCGAATGCCGCTATTTACCCGGTGGAACAGATGTTAGGTGTTCAACGAGCGAGGCTCTTATAGAAACTTCACTTCATTATATTGCGCTCACCGGAAAACGTGATCAATATGATATTTTACTGTTCTTTTGGTGATCAACAAGATATCAGGTTGATTTTATGCTGATATCATTTTGCAAAAATTTCAGGAAAAATTGAGAAACATGTAACTGTATGACGTCAATATGTTTAAAGCGAAAAGTACGAGAGCATACTTTCACGTCCCTAGCGAAAATATTACCTGGCGGTGAGCTAACCATCACCTTGCGGCAAGGTATCAGCCTTGCCACCCTCCTTGTTATCTCACCGCAAGGTAATATTTACGCTAGGGGTTGCGCAAAATCAACAAGATTTCCTTTTGAATAACCACCGAATCTATGATAAAAAATAACATGGAATTTTTTGAAACCTTAGAGCAGTATTTAATCATACTGCACCGAGTACAAGTTTTCCAAGGTTCGTTTGCATCACGTTCTTTTTGCAACGGTGCTCTAATTTTCCTTGAGAAAAACAAAACACTATTAGAAATTTTTAAACGTTGCCGGGGCCGGATTTACGTACTTGCAGCCCATGGGCTGCCTGTATTTTGCCGCCCCTATCTCATTCGTTTTAAAACATCAATAAAAACTATCAAGTGATCGTGCCGGAAGGGGAGGGGAGGGGTGCATAAGGCGCGTTTGCTCGTGTTGGACACATTTTTTGCGAAAGCCCTGTCAACACTACAAGCAAAAGTTCACGGAACTTTGCGCGAAAGTTAAGTTCCGTAAACCTATCTCTGTGTGAACAAGGTCTTCCATTTGTGAGAAATGAACGTAAAAATTATGCAAGAACAAACATAAATGTGGTTTAATAATTTTAACCTCCGCCACCGCGCCACGCTGACCGCACTGTGTTTGGCGCAATGCATGAAGTATTCCTACAGTCTTGAAGGCGCTATACGTTTCACGCCGACCGCCGCTCACCGCGCCGTGTTTGGCGCAATGCGTAAAGTATTCAAGAGGTCTAGTAGGCGCTATGCGTTTCACGCTGACTGCACTGCTTTAGACGCAATGCGTGAAGTATTCATGCGGTCTTGTGGGCGCTATATGTTTTACGTCAACCGCTGCTCACCGCACTAACAATAAGTTTGACGCAATGCGTGAAGTATTCATGCAGTCTTGCAAGTTCTAATATGTTTTACATGCCGACCGCCGCAATGAGGGCTTCTCCTTTTCATCTCAAATCCTCATCATCATTGCTCTCTGCGCCGCGTCGCTCCACGCCGAATTGCGTGTTTGGTTTCTCCCTTGACTCGACTACTTAAAGGTGATGTCTCTTGTGTCACCGAAAGACGCTTTTCTCGTTTGTAATTTTCCTTCTGAATCAGATTTTTTTATACCTGCATTTAAAAAAAAAATCGCAAAATTTGCCGCCCCCTACATTTGCCGCCATAGGCCGTGGCCCATGTGGCCACCCCCTTGATTCGGCCCTAAACGTTGCTATTGAGATATATATCTTTCTCATTTAGCCTTTGACTTATCCCTCTTGGATAAAAAATTGACCTTATTACATCGGAAAATTCTGTGCTACTTTCCTAAAATTTTGAACTGCACTCCATTAATGCTTAAAAACTGGCAACATCGCATTGCCTCAAACGAAAAGTGCACGAAAATTAAAACTACCGCCGCGAAGCAAATAGAGAAGGATTCCGGAAGAGGAACGAATTGGAGAAGCAATGATGCATAGCGTTGGCGGGATGGCGAACTTGGGAGGTGGTATGAAAGGCTCATTCAATTGTGTCTTCGGTCTCTAGATCTCGGTCCCACGAAGAAAAAATGCATGACCATCGGTTCGCTTGCCTCTCCATGTAGTGGCTGAGGTGCGCGGGAATTACACCGGAGGATATTTTGATGTAAAGAATCAATTCTCTTAGAGTTGGGAACAATAAAACAGCTAGAGAAACAAAACAGGAGCCTCCTGTTAGAGGTGCAAAACGGTAAACATTCGAGTAAAGTCGAAATGGGAGTCAGTCAAAGAAACTAAACGCTGACAGGGATGGGGGTAAGGCAAATAATCCTTAAAAAGTAATAGAGAAGATTGCGTTTAAAGGGTGGTCAACTGGTCATTCAAGTATGCAAGCCATAACTGAGTAGCGCAAAAAGGACGGTGGAGATGAAAGAGAGGGAAAAGGATGAAAAGGAGAATAAGGAAGCAAGGGAGGGGACGGAAAAGAAAGAGGAGACGGAGGGGAAAGAGGAGACGAAGGAGAGAGAGGAGACGGAGAAGAAAGAGGAGAAGGATGAGAGAGGGAGATGGATAGGGGAGGGGAGATAGATCAGAGAGGGAGGTGAGAAAGATAAGAGAGGGAGGTAGAGAGACAGGGTGAAAGGGAAGAGGGAGAAAAAGTGGCGAGAAAGAGGAGAAGACAATAAAAAGGAGGAGAAGGAGAAGAAGAGCAGAAAGATGGGAAGGATAACTGATTTGAAAAGATTTATTTCAGAAAGGAGAACAGCTTCAGAAGGAATCTACAATCTTAAGCATTGAATAAAAATCTACGGACCCTACTGAAACCCTGTAATAAAGTCATCTGTGCGCTTTCTTAGTAGCTCTCTCTTAGCTCCCTTACGTGGTACGTGGTTGAGGCTTTTCAACTTTCTGCATTCTGTCCTTCCATAATTCCGCCTACTGAAACTACATAAATTCTCGGCAAAATTCGTACTTTGTGCATTCTAATGACGCCACACTATCATCTTCAAGATCGAAGAAAGTTCAAGAACTTCCGTAACGACTCGACCGCGCTATACTTGGATTGCATTTTGCAAAAAGGAACCACTAGCTTTGCAATGATTCTAAGATTGTGCAACTTCATCTTTTGCAATAAAATTGCGTAAATAGTGAAAAACTATGAAATTTAGATGGTAATTTTTGTCTTAAATTTACAGTTTTTAGCGAGTAAAATAGAAACTATGAATGGACGATTGGGTTTTTCCTCCAAGATAAAAGAAGTTGCACAATCTTAGCAACATTGCAATGTCAGTGGTTCCTTTTTGCAAAATGCAACCTACTTTACCATTAGCCCTCGGAAGAAAGCTCGGTAAATTCCTTCGGCGAGGGACCAAGACCAACGACCGTCGGCGTCCAAGTCAGGACACCCGGACACGGGGCCGATCGGGAGAGCAGTACCGGTGGCGGACCAACTACCAGAAGACGAGGTTGAGGACGAAGACGAAGACGGAGACGCAGAGGCGGAGGCGCTGCTCGAGGAGCGAGAGCCGTTGGCCGTTTCTTTTCCGCCGGACGCGACGCGACGCGGACGGGACGCGACGACGGACGTTGAACCAGGAGGAGCGGCCGCCGGAGCACGAGCGTCGTGGCAGCGTGGCGCGCGAGTATTCGGGTCCTTGACATTATGTGCGAGTACTTTGGTGTGCTCTGCTGTAATGGTGCAGCGTGGCCATCGCCCCAGAACTGCACCGCCGCCGCCGCCGCCGCCGCGAGCCCCCGGGGGAGGGGGGGGGCGTTGGACACGTAACTTCACTACCGACCGGTTGCCGGGGAGCGGAGGGGGCCTTGGTCCATGATCTTACGCCCGCGTTGTCCCCGAGCCCCGACATGGGTGGCACAATTCACACGGATGCACTTCTTTTTTCCGAAACGCAGATTGAAGGTCATTCAACGGAAGGGATCTTTGGATCCTTCCAAACTATTACAATCTGCGCGGGCATGCCAGCTTTAACCAATCGCCTGCGACTTTCAAGAGGCTGATTGTTGAAATTGATAGACAAAGTGATAGACAAACAAAACATGAGGAGTATGGAGCTATCCTCATGGTTGAAATGGGTGGTTCTTATAGGACTAAGGGCGAAAATGATGGACTAACTAAAAGGCCTCTAGTGCGTTGACGTTAGTTTCTAGTTTTCCTACTTACCGCCTTCGCACATTGCACCCATCCGCTTCCACAAGTAGAATCCCTCCATATCCTTTTTGTCTTCTTTGCCAATCGCTTTGTCTACCAATTTCAACAATCAGCCCGCTGTTAGCGCTGTTAGTCGCGATTGGTCGAAATTGGCATACCGCGCGGATCGTCAACTTTTTGGAGTTCACAAAATTTTGCATATTTTTGTCAAACTGCACCCGGATTTTTATATGTTTTTAGAGTAAGGGTTTATCGAATTGGGAATTTTTCGTATATCATCTTTTTGGAAATGCTTTGTATTAACAATGTGTGCAAATAAGATGGACACTTGTTAATAAATCGCAAGAGCGGTTGGCGATAATTGGCGTGCGGTTTGGATGAAACTTCCTCATGAAGGTGGGCGAAATTTATGTGGGGAAGTTTCGTTCCAAACCTCACGTCATTAATACCTGTGACCATTCGCAAAAAACTAAAAAGGATCCTCATTTTTCGCGCACTCTGTAAATAATTAATTCAAATTTTCAAGACTAGGAAAACTCTGCATTTTCTGAATATGCTGCACAATTTTGCATTCAAGGGTTAGAAATCATGAAAGTACCCTATCATGGTGCAAATTTTTCCAAAGGACTTTCCAACATACATCAGTGAGATCTTCAAATCAATCCATGAATTAAACTTAAAAAGATGCGGATTAAATCCGCATCATGAGAGCGGGGACAGAGATGCGCTGAAATCCTCTTTTTCCCTCATTGATCACCTGGATGACTCATCGAATCCTCATGAGAGAAAAACAGGTAGGGCAAGAAGCTGCTTGCTTAGTCCCTTTTCCTCATGCTAATGGGTTCAAATATCAGCCAAGCACTGCACAAGTGAGACAGGAGATTTAAACACACGCCACCTGGGTACAGACAGGAGCGGGTAATTATCCAAAATACCTGCAACGCAGTGCCTAAAAAATTGGGTTATGAGCAATAACATCGCTCATTTTCTCGACGAAGGACGGTATGACTGATTTCGGAAAATGATCCCGACCAATTACGGTTAATCACTCGGAACTCCCGTGATCCAGACAGAGGGATCGTACCTGCCAGTGCTGACCATGAGGCAAAGAAATTCCGTGCTAAGATCTTCCTCTTTCATCCCGGTTTTAATTGCAATTGGCTGGGACTCAGACAACCTTGACCTTGAGTCGTCTGCGAAGCCATAAAATTCATACCTGGAGAGAAGAGGGAACCTCCTCCGCTGCGGAGCGGTAACATCTCTTCTCGAAGCGGGAATGCGAGTGTCATAGCGCATTCGCCGCGTCCAGCCGGGGTCCGGTGCCACCCAAGTTCCGACGCGCGTTGCCTGCTCTAGCACGCTGTGAAAAACCGCGTAACTATCTACCATCTACACTGTTGCTAAGTATAATGTGCTCCCGTGTTACCGGCAAGAGCGAGCGGTGACACTCACTGCTGTATGTAATGCGAAAGGCAGTAGTAAGGCCTAAAATGGAGTTTTGAGAGAATGGACTTAAAAGTACCCGAGCAGAATTCTTTTTTCAACGAATCCTCCGCTCCTCGTAAACTCAGAAAAATCCCATCTGAAAATTCTTAAAAAGCGTTCGGATGGTCAAAAATAGGCAAATTTTAACTTCGTCTGTTCAGGGTAATCCAAAAATTCCGCACCACCCGCAACACCAGCATCGGTCATCATGGCCCCCGTAACTTTTGAACGATTTGAGATGGAAATTTGAAATTTTGGGGAATCTCCTGGGTCAAAGGAAATGACTTTTGGGATCTCCAAAAAATTTTAAGGGGATCACCCTGTAAAGAGTCAAGAACCCTAAGGGTTATAGGAGTGGTGCGGGAATTTTGGATCACCATCACTCTGTATAAAAAAGGGTCGTTTTCATTTAATGGTAGTTCTGACAATAGTAAGAACGTGCTATGTTCTGTATGCTTGTCAGGGTGGATTTTAAACACCCACAAAATGATTTTAAATGTTAAAAATCAGCAGAAGGTACTAGTTTAGTGAAAACAGCACTAAGTAAAGCTTTTTCGCGGGAATAATGCTTCCTGCTGTTTTGCTAGAAATTTAAATTTTTGTGCACTAATTGATTAATTATCATAATTCTTGTTCGAATTTTGCGGTTTCAGCTCAGTCTAATATTGCATTTGAATTAGATTAGTCAACTTTTGAAAGAGACTGAATTTCCATCAACTGAGCGATAC
The DNA here is from genome assembly GCF_918797505.1 of Bemisia tabaci. Lineage (NCBI taxonomy): Eukaryota > Metazoa > Arthropoda > Insecta > Hemiptera > Aleyrodidae > Bemisia > Bemisia tabaci. Next base: position 42,020,218 of record NC_092797.1, on the reverse strand, counting down.
TGCTCTCTTTAGGTAACACGGCAGTGCTCCAGCATGGAATGTCATTGAAAAACCACGTAACTGCATAATATTCCTACCGGAGCTAAGTAGATTGTAGTTGGAAGGCAGCGTTGCAGCAACGCTGCGGTCATCTCAATGGTTACTTCTTCCTGGACGAAGACTCCTCGGTCATTTGAAGCCACGTGCGGATTCTGTTGCGACTGTCGCGCTCTCTGGCGTGGTGACACGGACACGGGGAGGACAACCGTGTTTTCCGGAAGATTGCAGGGCTCAGAGCACTCGCTCCGGTAAAAATCACGAAGCAGAGGAATTCCTCCGTGCCTCTATGTCTTCCTGTTTGACGGGTGGTCTTCAGGACACGGGGAAGATCATCATCCAATGATGATGACTCACGAATCGCCCGCCCATGACCTCGGTAACGATCGGTCTCTATTAATTTTAGAATTTAATTTTACAGCATGATGGACTTTATGGACTAATTCCTACAATGTTACTTCCATCGTCGCATATCGCATATTTTTACTGGTTAGGCATTTAAGTAAATTGGATTATACCGCAAGATGCATAGAACACACAAAAGTTAAATGCATTTTGGAAGCATGACCATCATCAGTAATGAAATGATAGAATCAAACAATAAACGTTAATCATTTAGGGCTCAAAAAGTGTTGAAAACCATGAGAATACTTTTCAAAAACGACTAAATGCTACAAACTAAATAGAGAAGATATGAATGTTAAAAAACCAGGGCCGACAGGTTACAAATTTACACCCTGCAGGCTGATTATTGAAATTGATAGACAAAGCTAGCAACCCATAAAAGTCCTTACAATTAATCCATCATTAACCCCTTTAGTCTCTGAGAAACACCCATTTCAACGAATAGGATCGCCCCGTACTCCCTATGTCTTCTTTGTCTATAGCTTTGTCTATCAATTTCAATAATCAGTCCGCTGCAATGCTACAGTCATCGAATAAGCCGCTTGTGACAAGTGTATTCTTCAAAGTGACTGTGGGAGTTTTTCGTTCAAATCTCAAAATACCATTTTTCAATCCAACTCGTCAAAATTGCCCCGATAAAAATGTTACTCCCCTGGAATAAGGTCCCTTTTGCCAGGGACAGGCAAAATATGTGGGCGACGGTGAAATCGTAACGGATCATAAGTAGAAATTAGCTAAAGGAGAAATAATGCATTGAAAATATATTTGAGTCCGTTGTATCGGTACTCTTTTCGCAGAATTCTCATCAAGCTATTGATGAAGAACAGTAGCCGGGGGCTGTGAGTGATTCTGGTGCGAGGCTAATTTTTCGTTCAATAAAATCTAACGATCGAAACATAGATAGCATGAGTTGGGTTTTTTTAGTTCGAAGCCGCTCGCGCATGGGCGCCTGGTCCAGCTTTGCAATAGGCATTATTATTTAGAGATAAATAGATGGAAGGCGGTGCATGGTCGTTGTTCTTCTCAGGAAACGGAGGCTACTTAAAATGTTGCAGCCTGCTCGGATTTTAAAGAAAAAACTTTAATTACTATGAGTTCAATGTACGCAGTATGGTGTTATTATTGGCAAGCGAATTATACGGCTCCAAGTTGCGAGTCGGAACTATTTATGGGATTTCTACCGTGGTTGAAGGAAAACGCCGTATGAATATTCGGATAATGCTAAATTTCTGCTAGAGAAAAAATTGTTGAAAATTTGTTGACATTTTTGGGGGCTTTTTCACAGAATTTTATTCGTGGTCACATTTAAAGTGTCTGACATTTCAAAAAAATTCCTCTATCTTCTTGGGAAATAATTAATTTGTCAAAAAAAAATATGACTACGTCTGAATTTTAAGCTGTCCTATTTCCTTAGCAGGGCAGAATGGCTATTTCATACGTTCCATTAAACACTTCTCAAAATGAGTTCACTAGGTAAAACGTAACATATCTCGGCGATACCACTATTCGGCCACGAGGGAGCTCGTTTTGCCTACACTAAAAAAGGAAGGCGATCTTCAAATGCGTTTAAGTTAGTTGCCTCGGTGAAGGATAATTGCTCGACTTTTTAGTATGTGTGACTCGTTATGATAATAATATTATACTATTCGATCACGTAGGAGCTCTTGCTGCCTTTATTGATAAAGAAGGCGATTTATCAATGAGTAATGATTACCTCTCCACGTTCAGCAAATGATACCGCCGTCATCTTTTCTAGACGAGTGTAACATTGTACAATGGTATCACTAATCAACAACGTAGGAGCTCTAAAACTGCGAAAAAAAAACATGTCATAACTTTTATAAGACAAAAAAAAGGTAGAGAGGGAACGCTCAGGGTAATAATAACCTAGCGAGATGCATCTAGACTTGAATACTCAAAATACATCATTGCGATTACCAACTAAGTTCATGAATCAGTTTAAGTGTAATGAAGGTGTCACACGAGACCTAAGATTTAACCGTGAATTTCGACGCATATGCATTAATTGATCGCCTGCGATCAGGACCAGATAGCTTCGACAAGGCCGCGATAAATTTGAGTTAACAACTTGTGGTTTTGAGGGTGAACCAGTAACTCATTTACTCGGGTCATTGCATTCGCCAGGTTGTAAGACAACGAATCGGTACTTTATCATTATTAAGGAAAAGCAGAGTTTTTCCCGCAAATGTGACAACGTTTTTGGTCAGGAATCACGGTGAATGGAGACGATGCAATGGGTTCGGAGGCATGGTGAATGAATGTGAGAGAGATCGTTTATTCGGTCAAAAATCCGGATATCCAGGGATGAATGCATAGCTACGTGCGTTTTAACGCTGATTAGTTCAACCTCGATAACGAGGTGTTTAGATCCGGTAGAGTTGGAGATAACCGCTTTTTTTGAAAATTTAGATCACTAATTTGAATTTTTTGTTTGTTTGTTTGTTTTTTTTTTTGGGGGGGGGGGGGGGCTATGTTCCTGATTATTCTGTAACTCAGGAATTTACACCCATCCATAGACTTGAGTTTTAACAAAGAGATTATTTTATTGTCAGTAGACATCAGGGGGATTTTGGCACATCCATGCTCCAGCTTTCAAATTTTCAGGGATTAAGGTCGAGTAGAATCTGTTTCTGCACAGTGAAAATTGTTGATGCCACTGGTTTTTTTCTGAAAGAAACATCCCAGCGTAAAAAGAGCTCTCAAAGTTGAGGCCACAATGGAAGGGATCCCCTTCTTATTCTACCGTTTAAGTCTCCAACAATATTCATCAGTACTTGGTGGGGGTGTGATGCCATTTTTAATTCTTTCACCTGAAATCGTCGTTTTCTAAACGGAAGTCGTTTTCTAGATGTTCCCCTACTCTAAGCAACTGAGGAAATTCAACTTTTTGATACGAATGATGAAAAATAATTTTTCAAGAATCTTGAGCTAAACACTACCTTGATTGTTCTCGTTCAAAGTATTTAAGGTGTAGAAAAATCTAAGGGACCAGATCGTCTTCGTCCAATCTCGGAAACAAATCCAGCATGGATGCAAAAACACAGGAGAAGAAAGTATTCCGATTCTAAATTGTTTTGTTGATTGCATTATTGATGAATTTCGGAAACAAACCTCCCTCGATCACCATTGACCTGTGCAGGGGATGAAAGAACGCTCTTTGATATCGAACAATGGTCCCACCCTCGTTCACGCCCACCGCTCACACCTGAGAACTCAAAGCGAATCGCGCCCTGCGCCCGAGGTGTGTTTTCCGCGATCCGAGCCCAAACAATTAGTCAAAAAGTAGCCGAGGTGGAGATGTAGTTGTTTTTGTCGGCCGATTTCGAGGACGGAGAGTTCGGCACGTTCGGCAGATTTCGCATCCGCTATTTCCAATTAATCTTGCCGGACGCTCCCAGCATCTCATTCAACCTTATAATGGATCTGCTCTCTATTTAACGATCCTCGAATAAGTTTCGGCAATCGAATCTTTCGCGAAATTGGCACACCTAACGTCTAAAAGATCGACGGAATCGTGCCTTCGCATGAGGAAACTATTTTAAGAGGGCGTTCGAGGCGCAAAAAATGTCCGATAATAGTTACGTTACAAATGGTGTCCCGTCAAACTTCCAGTTGATCCGCAGATTAGCCGCGGTTGAATTAAAATAGTAGAGGAGAAGTGTGATAGAGTAATAAAAAATGTATCTTAAGGTGGAGACTGAAATCTTCCGGTGAAAAGCGAAAAAGGAGTTGTAGGTAAAAGTTAAAACATGTCGATTTTCAGGTCAAGGGTTTAACACATTTTCACACTCTCATGCAAATTTTGGCAACAATTTGCATCAATAATGGTGTTTTAAATTTTTGAGAAAATCGCGCTCCTAAAGGTGACAACAGAGTCATGAAATATTAATCATGTTTGTTATCCTGGTTTGTAGTCTCTAATTTTAAGATGTTTGCAATGAGTAAATGTTTCGAATTTTGGGGTAGTTTTTGCTCCAAATAGTACGAAATTAACCTCTCTATAATCTATAATACGGTCTTGTCATCGCATTTTTAAGTTTTATTCACACGTTCGAAAATTTTGCCTGAATATATCAGAAATAAATAAACAACTTCGGACTGGACTTTATACTAAAGCGAACATAACTTTACTCATATTAAAGGATATTTTATAACTTTTTACATTTATTTTATTTTCATTTAAAAGTTCACTTTTGGTCTAGAAACATATCGCGCATTTTTCATCAAGTGACTCAAAACTATTCCAAAAAAAATTAATGTTCTGCGCATTAGTGTTGATGATTTTTCTTGAAAAAGTAAAAACAAGCTGAAATCGAACAATGTACGGTGCACGAATCAGTTCTTATGTATTGCGGTCAAAGCAATAAAATTGAAACCTGGCAAAAAATTACACTCTCAAACGGACTTTTTGATGGCTCGTTCAATCTCATAATCTGATCCATTTCAGACACGTCCATTCCAGTTGCGAGGCGTGAATGATCGATTATATATCGGTAATTCCCCATTTGAAGCTATGGTAAATAATCGATTAGGAAGGTGTTCTTTTTAAAACCCTGTTTATCGATCCTTCTCCATAGGTTTAAATGACGGATCAATCGATGTATCGCAAAGCGCGCCACGCGACTAGTCTCTTCGCTAGACACTCTGTGCAATCAACTTAGCGACTACTTTTCTACTTTAGCGTTTAAGTCTCCAAGTGAACCACGCGTGGGCATAGAGCTCGACTGTTCTCTGAAATTGCTCCTAACCGCGAGGAGAGTCCTCGAAGGTTGAAACTCCCGACCCACCGGATCATGATTATCATAATATGAGTATGATGGGCGAAATTTATCACCCGGAGGTTCACTGCTAGCTCCATCCGGTAGTACACGCCGGATAAATATACGGTTATGTAAAAGTGAAAAACTTGACTTTCTGAAAATCCGTTAGCTGCAGCACGCAAATTGATTGCCGTCGCTCCAGGTGTGCGTATGGCGAAGGTATACTGCTTTCCTGAGGAAGAACGCCGTATGAGCCTCCAGACGTTGCCAAATTTCTTGGAAAAATCACGAATTTCCAGGAAAATTTGAAAATAATTTTCCTCAGATTTTTCTCAGAATTTTATACGTGATTTGGTCTAAAGTACACGAAAATATCAAAGAAAAATATGCATAATTTTTGTCAAAAATAAACCTTTTCTGATGGGAGATGTGGCAGCATTCAAGTTTTATTACGGTGTTTTACCTTAGCGCGGCAGTGTATGCAACGATTCTTCCATTTTCTGCACGACCTGCCCCACGAAGTACGTGCGCTGTACACTGTAAACGTTCATCGTGGGGGAGTTATGAGTTTTATTAAAACAAATTTTCGCCATTTTTCAGCATTCCGACGGATCCTGGCCGTCCCGAGGATAATAATTAGCTTCATTAAGTTATACAGCGCTCAGTTTAATGGGAACAACTGTGTCGAGCTTATAGTGCTGGGACAGAGCTTTTAATCATGACTGGGTCTAAAGAAGTGGCTACTTTACCCGAAGGCGTAGTGATTGAATATACAGGGTGATCCCAAAGTATTTTTTTTCTTTTTCGTGTATTCCCAAAGAAGTTATGCAGGAGCTTTCCTAGGTTATCATTTGGTTGATTAAAAATTTTCATTTTTCAATGATACAATTAAAGAGCAGGAACTTTTCAACTGAAAACTTCTTATAAAAAAAATCAAAAGGAACCCTATCGTCTAGAACTGCCATGAGTCATAAATTTGTCAATCGCACGTGTCTTTTTCATAATTTGTTAACAAAATTTGATGGGCTTGGAAGACAAGGCGCATAAATGCAGTTTTTGTAGAAATTGACTTCAAGTAATGGCCACTGATCCTGACCACTTCAAGAAAATGATTTCAAGTAAAACTAGTCTTAAAGCATATTCTGGGAAAAATTCGCTACCAGACTCCAATTTTCAAGCATGAAAAAGTCAGTTTGGACTTTCCGCCATAAGGATCCTTGTGATTTCGAAACTTGAAACGCGCATTTCTCGGAATGGCAAAAACTGCACTTATGCGCCTTTTCCTCCAAGCCCATCAATTAAATAAAGTCGATAAAAAATAATGTCTAGTTTTCGAGGCGATAGCTCTTCCAACACTATTCCGTTCCTTCGCGTCTTCGAAACTATACTTACAAGTTTCTTAGCGCTAGACGGACGGATTTCATAATTGCTCAAGTCGAAAAGCAAGCTCGGAATCAAATTCAAGGATGAATGGCGGAAGTGGGACTTGCCGCGGAAGTTGCTAGAACACTATTTATCTGACACCCGGACTAATTATTTCTGAATTACTCGCTCGCGTAACCCGCACGTTCCGTTCGGGAATAGATGTAACATCGCTCAGAAGCTTTTTAGACGTCACCGTAAACCATCAACACCAACTTTTCCTTCATCCTTGCCAGAGTATCCGCAAACTCTCCCAGAGTCCCCTAGAAATTACATTGTTGTAAATACTTGTAACACTGTTCTGCCGTGCTAGGGAAGACCGCTGTATGATCCCCCAGACGTTGCCACATTTCCTTCAATAAAAAGCGAATTTAGTTGGACAATTTTAAAATGTTTTCCGTAAAACATTGGGGGAAAAAACATTGGATCTAGAGTCCAGACTCTTAAAAACATCGACAAGAAAAAGGACTCTTGATTCAATCAGATTTAAGCTTAAATCAAGAACCAAGCCTCTTGATTTGAGCGGATTTCCTTTTGATTTAAGCTTAAATCTGATTGAATCAAGAGTCCTTTTTCTTGTCAATGTTTTCAAGAGTCTGGACTCTAGATCCAATGTGTTTTTTTTTCCCAGTGAAATTTCAGAAAATTTTGTTCGCAATTTAATCTAAAATACCTGAAAATTACAAGGGAAAATGTGCTTAACGTTCCTTGAAAATACATGTTTTATCTAGAAAAATCTTGCAACTCTCGAATGTTCATACGGCGTTCTTCCTTCCTTAGCACGGCATAATTATAGACCCTTGCGAGCATCCACAAAAAACCTCTTAGAAAAATGAAAATGAGTCATCGTAGAGTTGGCATGTTTGGAAGTTTCCCTATTTCATTCCTACTTCATAGAAAGGAACTTCTTCAATATCTATTACATTTGGCAATGGTCCGACTTTCCTCTAGAGTGAATCTCTCAATTGCTGCGAACCTCAACATCCAAGGTTACTTTGGAGTCTCGTTTGCTGACGTGCTAAGCTAAGAACAGTAGCGATTCTTGCAAGTTGGCAACGTTGTTTTTCTTCATTTAAATATATGTTAAACAATCGACCTAAGTGAGGCAGCCTGTCTCGCTGGGAATCGATATATTCAGTGCATTTTAATGGAGTATTGGTGGTGTTGCCAACGTTCTGGAATCACCACTGGCTAAGAAGAAACGCTGTATGAGTCTTCCGACGCTGCAAATTTTGATTTGATAAACTGTTACTGTTTTGGAAAATTTTTATTTATTTTTCCCAATTTTTGAGAGACTTACATTTTACACATTGATCCCAAGTATTAGAAAATGTCTAGGATAAATATTTATAACTTTCTTCAAAAAACAATATTTTAATTTTTAAAGTGGGCAACATTTCAAGGATCATACGGCATTTCTTGCGGCACGGTATTATGGCCATGAGGAGAAAGGATCAGGACTTGTAAACTGTCAGTCTTCTCTCTTTTTATTATATTCCGAATTTTTGCAAGCAGGATTAGAAGCTCACGGATTTGGTGTACTCTGTTCATGGAATGTATCGAAACACAAGCCCATGAATAAGATAATTTTTTTTATGAACTGGGTTGATTAAGACATTGTCCTTTAGTTTCCTGTTACTGTCAATTTTGCATATAAAAATCCTGTTTTATTCACCGTTTTTCCGGGTCTTTAATTAATAAGTCGTGAGCTCTCAATTGCAGCAAAATTCTCATTCCAAAAATTAGAAAGCAAGAATTTGAATTTACGGTCGAATGGAAGTGTATCACTGATTGAAGAGTCCAGCGAATGAACATGTCAAGTGACAGTTTTAGAGTAAATAACGAGACATTGATTATCTCGTGTAGAGGTAATCTTTAAGTATTTAATGTCAAACGTGGAATGTCAGAGCGCAATGTACAGACTCGCCTGGACGCGATAAAAGTATCTTCAAGTGAAGAGGCCGCAAGTATTTATAATGTTAAACCGGTTTATCTCAAAATCTCAAAATATTCACTGTATATATGTTACGGGCAACGTAGGGGTGTCGGGCATCGACGACATACATTTTCATGAGCTGGACCTTTTAATTAAATTCATATACAGATGGCTTGAAGCAAGAGAATCGTCGTATCTACATTTTTTTGCAATTTCGAGTCATTTTCACTCTCAACATTGAAAATTAAACGTATCTGGAAAACGAGAATGAACATGGGACCGGTTCATAAGATGCAGCATAATTGGGTCAAAGTTGCGGTCCATTTCTCCGAAAGCCAGAAAGCCTATTCTTTCTTAGCAGTGGGCAATTATTCAAATTGATAGACAAGGCGATAGACAAAGAAGACCTAGTGAGTATGAAGCGATCGTATTGGTTGAAATTAGAAGAGCTAAGTCAAAGCTACTGATAATTAAATTTTTATGAAACTCTATTGCATGGATCTAAACACACTCTTTGAGCCACTGAAAGGCTTTTTCTCTCCTCTCTGAATCAAGTTCAAATAAATCCATTCATCCGCCAAACCCCTTCTTTGGTTTTAGCTGCACGCGCTGCACACTGCACACTGCACTGCCGTGCTAAAAAAAAACGCCGTATGAACATTCGAGAGTTGCCAAATTTCCTCTCAGAAAATAGTTATTTTTGCAGAAAGTTATGAATATTTTTCTTGAAATTTTCAGAAAATTTGGGTGAAATTGCGAACAAAATTATCTGAAAAATCGGAGGAAAAATATTTGAAAATTTTCCCGAATATTCGCGATTCACCAAAGGGAATTTGGCAACGCTTAAAGGCTCATACGGCGTTCTGCTTTAGCAAGGCAGTGTAGGTACATCCTCTTTTATCACGTGCATCTTCGTCAATATAATTACCATGGCTGCTCCAATCCGCCGATAAATAATAGCCTGCAAGACCGATACGTTAATTATTGAACTGTTACATGATTACATACACGTTTAGTTACACGTATACACTACACGTAATTGGATTTCTTACCAGGTACCAACCGTGTAGATAAAAAAATTAAAAGATTCACCGTTAAGTTTACCGCACAGCTACCGCGCATCGGTTAATATCCGCTCTGTATGCATTCTGCGTTCGATATTGGGGAGCTGTGTTGCTCCTTGTGCAATGATTTGCATAATTTTATGATTAAACCTGGTTATTTTTTACTTTCCATGTATACAAGAGATAGCATGATTCATAAAGTTAAAATATACCAGCGTTTAAATCAGCATTAGTCTCTTTAATCAAAGTTAGTGCGTGGTAATGGATATATCTGCTTAAATTTTTCAGGAAGACATTATTTTTAGATCAATCTCAAGAAAATTATACTACCAAAGGCTTATTTTATAAGTCATATTCCCCAAGAAATCCTCCAATTGAACACATTTAACCCTCGTAAACATGAATACCAATTAGTTTGTTCTGCTCTTTTGGCTTTCTATTCCAGATTTTTCTGTTGAATGAACCTTATCATTGTTACACAAAAAGCAGAAGGATTCCAAAAATGCATATATTTTTGCAAAATTTGACTAGGCTGAGATGTTCACCTTTGCCTCTACATGTAGCGGGTTCTAGATATTCGTGATTTGCAGATAAAAAGTATGAAATTTACTGTCTAGCTTGATCGAGAAAAACCACCGATGATTAAAACACTTAAGGATCAGGTTTTAATCTAGGTCCTTTAAAATCAGGACAACGGTTGATGAGAAGACCTTGCATGAGGCTCTCAGGGTATCCACGGATACTTCTCTCCAACATATCATGGTTCCAAATGGGTCCATGGGAATGAGACCGCTCTGACAGGGAAGTCAATTGTATATATTTTTCTATTCACAAACCTTTGATACAAAAACCTCACGTAAAACCTCAAGTTGGAGAGAGGAAATTCAAAACCTGGTAAGCGCCATCAGATGTTGCTAAGATAGTGCACCTTGTTTGCCTCTGTAAAAGAGCCTGTATGATTCCATTTTACTGGACATTTTGAGGAAATTCCTCTAAATTTTGATCTTATTTTATGACAAGAACTACCATGCATATCGATGCCCAAGGCCCAAAACTGCGTACTACCCTCGTTTGCGACTCCTTGTTACACTTTATTTTTTCTTCGGAAAATGAATCGATGTAATTTTTTGAAAACTTTCTCGATTTTTCATCTTCGTCAGCAGAATATGCTGTAAGATTTTCAAGTTGTGAAGTTGGCTTGTTTTCCTTCGAAACAATTAAAAAGAGCGAAAATTTTGAAACACCGCAATGTAAATACTCTCTAGATTTTGCACTCTAGTTATCGATGTATACCAAGCTATCAAATTCCTTTTCAGTGAAAGAGACGGTCGAACAATCTTAGCACCGCCTGATTGAGCTTCCCTGGTTTTAAAGTTCAACTTTTCAGTTGTACAAAAAAGTTTATCCGTACGCTCAGTGCATCGCCAGATCCAGGAAACTGGCAACACTGTTTTTCTCCATTTAAACCTATGGAAATGTATAGATTCTTGGAGCAGCTAGGTGCCGGTGCCCCGACAAGAATCGATTATATAACATAGGTTTAGATAGAGGGAATCCGTTGTTGCCAAATTGCTGGATTTGCTCCTGGTTCCGTGGGTCTGTATTGAGAATCATCACGAAAAAAGGCTTTTTAAGAAGGAAAACAATAATTAAGTCCCAATTACTCATTCTAAGAACGAAAAACAATCATCTTCTCTGAACAATATAACCCCTTTGAAGCGCAGTCTGCTTTTAATCGAAGTTAAAAAGTCTGAAACCTTAGCAACTAATACGCTTAATACTCCACTGTGTCGCCAGCGGGCAGAACAGGCGCCTGTTGAGAATCACAATAAAAGACGAAAATACTGCAGATAGACGGTGTATGTACACTAAGAATACGTGACCCTCCGCATTCAATAAGAGGAAAATTGCTGGCGAATTGAGGACGAGCCTCATTAAGGAACGTGAAGAAGACAAGTGTAAAAAATCAGCGGGCGCATGGTAAATAGATTTTTATACTGGAGTGTCGGAGTGGCGGTGGCACAAAGATCGGAGTCGTATAATAACAACAAAAAGAACGCCAACGCCTCCGACAATAACGAGGAGATTCGAACAATGTTTAGATTTGTCGGAGGCTGCCAGGGGCCATTCAGGAGCTGGAGAGGTAACACAAATCCCCGATCGTTCGTCTTCGGCTCCCGGTGCCGGCCATGCTAAGGCAGAACATCGTATGATGCCGTGCTAACGAAGAATGACGTATGAGCATTCTGCTGTTGCCAAATTTTTCCCGATAAAATATTTATTTTTTAGGAAAGCTACGCATATTTTTCTTTGACATTTTCAGGTGTTTTTGACTAAATTGTGGACAAATTACTTGGAAAAGTGCAGGGAACATGTTCAGAATGTTTCCAGTAAATTCGTATTTTATCGAAGGGAATATGGCAACTTTTGAAGGCTTATACGGCATTTTTCCTTAGCACGGCAGTATGGGCGTTTAAACGTTGCCAACTTTGGAGACCACGAAGCAATATTTTCACTGAGAGTTATATATATATAAAAAAAAAAAAAAACTTATGTGCAATAAAAGTTTAGGACTCCCGACCTATGTCAGATATAGGAAAGTGTACAAATTTGAGGAAAGCGAAGAATAAAAAAAAGGAGAAGAAGGAGGCGTCGAGACAAATGTCGAAAAAGAGTATGGGAAAGGAGAAGAAGAAAAGCAAAGACAAAAGAAGTAGAGGAGAAGGAAGGGAAGGTATATCGGGAAATTTGAAAAATGAGTGAAGGAAGAAGAAGTAGACGAATAAAGAGAGGCACTGTACGAAAAAGAGGAAGGAGAAAAAAGAGGAGAGAGAGAGAAAGAAAGCAGATGATAAAAGAAAAAGAAGGAAAGGGAAAAAAATGTATTTTTCTCCTTCTTTCTCTCCCCCTTTGTCTTCTCATTCGTATTCTTTCATTACTTACTCTTCTATGTTTCTTCCTCATACAATCTGCTTCTACTTCTTATTCTTCCTCTTCTTCATCGTATTTTTTCTCCTTTTTCCTAACTCCTCATTTTGTTTTCATCCTTCTTCATATTTCGTGAACTTTTCAATCCAAAATCAAATCATATCAGCAGGAGCTGAAATATAGCATGTAAAATCTGTCTCGGAAAAATCTCAAGGTAGATATGACTTGTTTGATCCAATTTAGCCATTACTTCTGACTAAACACACATTTTCTCTTGAGCTTGAGTCTGCGTTTGAACTGCGGATTGCTTTGAAATTTGACCGCTCTTTGAATTTTTCAGGGAATATTTTCCTCAATTGGTTGCAGTACATCTGAAGTTTTTAAGGAGAAATATACATAACTTTTTGTAAAAAATATGGCAGCGGCCGAATGTTCTTACGGTGTTCTTCTTTAGCATGCCAGTTCGGACTCTCTTCCGATGAATGAAGAATAATCAACACGTTTATCCGTCCGGTAATATCGAAAGAACTCCGGCTCCTCAACGAGCCACAAATAAATTAGATCGAGGGCGTTGCCATTTGCAGTTATCGCCCGCCGTTGCCGCATCTCGATGGCAGAACCACAGAAACAAGTACCTCGACTACGTTGGTTTGAAAATTTTACACTTATTTTTTTTTCCGAAAGAAAAGTATACGTACACACTAGATTAAATTCAAATTCACACAAAGTCTTGTGTGCTAAAGATGATGGAGTTGCCTTCAAAACTCGGGCAGGCAATCTGAGCGACTTCGGAGCAGTAATAATTGCTTGTTGCAGTTTGGCCAGGTTCAAACGTTCATTGATGGTGAAACTCCCAAACCACGTATCTCGGTATGCGGCGATGCAGACTTCCTACTATACTTAATTTTTTTGGAATGGAAAACCACTCAATGTCAATTCTTTAAAACTGCCATAATGTTTCCTCTGAGGGCGAAAAAATTCTGCGCAATCTTCGAGAGATGATGTTGGTTTGTTCTCGCTTCAATCAAATAAAAAAGAGGCGGAGATTTGAAAATACCGTCATGAGATAAGTACGTGATTCGGAAGTTTCATTTTCGTCATTCCGATTTCGTGATTATTTGCGCAAAGTTTTATTTTACCTTTAACCTCATTTTATCATTATTTAACGGGTAATATTTCACTGTTTTTTTTTTGTTTGATCACAAGTTGATTGAATCAGCAAAATCAGCAAAATTTTTGACGAGAATTGTACCGTCATCTTTAAAAAAAAAAAAAAAAAAAAAAATTAATTGGTTCAGTCAAATTTACAACCTTGGAATAGAGATACATTTCTTCGTCTGGAAAACTACAATTATTCATTTGAAAGATTGACAAATTGTATCAAAACCCTTTTGAGTACTGGTGAATATTTTCGGAGACTTAAACGCCAGGACAAGAAAGGTGGTCTCCCGCCGTAGCGCGGGATCCCTCCATTTCGACCTCGACTTGGAGGGATTTTTTTGAGCTTGGAACTTTCTTTCAGAGAATCTCGGTATAAATCGTGTTTCTCCCGAAATTTTTAATATGTACAAGTTTAACTCGGCAATAAAGGAGTGCACCTCGTGCACAATACGTTTCCCATTTAGTATAAGAAATTCAAAGGAGAGAGTTGTAAAGGCGGGCATTAATTACGGTCTGACTCCACAAAATATTCTTGCAGGACTGCGTTCAGCTATTCTAAATCAGCGGTATATAAAAGAGTATATCACAATGCGAGAATCGTTGAATAAGCATTTTGAATATATCTGTGGGACATTTTTTGAATATTCTTCAACGGGTTTAATGGAGAATGTGCTCAGCAAAACAATACAAGCGAAAGAACACATATCAAAATTCCAAAACTGTTTGAGTATAATTATCACGTCGCACTTTACCGAATGGGGGGACTATTCTCGCAATAAAATAAAACAATTTACATTTTAAAAGGCGTTGCAACGGTTAATTAATTGCATTTTTAGACTGTATGGAACAGCTGAAGACAACTGATCCAATAATTAGGGTTGTTGAAAAGTTTTAGTTGGTAACAAAGATTCAGAGAAGGGTCATTCCATTGTAACGGGTGTGACAACAATTTAACTTTAAAGAAGAATTTGAATTCTTTCTTTGGGTTTAATTAAAAAATTATCTGCAGTAGCAGAAAGAACTTTTTTTATAGATCATTTCAATTTATCAGAAATTGTTTTTACTTTGTTCCATTCCTCAGAAAAAATTAAAAGGCATGCGTAACGGGTGTGACCGATTTTGGAAGTGAGTTTTTCCTCAGTGAGTGTAAAGTGGAAACTCAGCGAATTTTATGAGTGTAAAAATCTTATTAAATTATATGATGAAGCCAAGGGTTTTTGCTTTAACTGCCGATGATCCGTTTTCGATTATCTGTTTTTCTTTCCCTGAAAAATGGGAAAGTTTGCGTAACGGGTGTGACGTAACGGGTGTGACAGACTGTCTCTCTGAGGTCCATCATTTCTGAGAGAGTTTATAAGTTAAAAAACTTACTTTTCTTCTCATACTCTTATTGTAGGCAATCCTAAGCAGTAAATCAATCAACAGTTTGACGCATTTTAATGTAGAACATGCCAAAACTACATTTTTCTACAAGGTGGCCTAGACCTACCGTTTGCGTCACGGGTGTGACAAATTGTCTCTCTGAGGTCCATCATTTCTGAGAGAGTTTATAAGTTAAAAAACTTACTTTTCTTCTCATACTCTTATTGTAGGCAATCCTAGGCAGTAAATCAATCGGCAATATGACGCATTTTAATGTAGAACATGCCAAAACTACATTTTTCTACAGGGTGGCTCAGACCTACCGTCCCAGGGTTTTTCTTCGGGTAACCCAGGATTCGCCTTTCGTCCCCGCGGTCCTGGACCTCGCATGGCTCAAATTAACCAAATAAAAAACCCTGGCACGGTATGTCTGGGCCTATAATAAAGTGAAAATATTTCAATCAAATCGGAGAGAGTTCAACGAGTTCTATTTGAAGTCTTTTTGAGATAAGGTGTATTCACTTTAAATACTGAAATATGGCAAAAAAGTTGGTTATCTCTCTCTTATTAGATGTATACATAACCTCTAATTATGCATATGAGTGTATTTTTTGTGATAACCATAGAGAAAATGGTGAGAAGTGAGACAACATCTGCATAATAGAAGCCTCTTCTCATTGGTCACACCCGTAACGTGTCACACCCGTTACGCATTTTTGCCCATCAATTGTTGAGATAAAAATTCGGAAAAAATACTCCAAAGCTGTACTTGACTTGAAGACGTACGGAAAAAATTGGCATCTCAAAATGACATGAATTAAAATAGTTACATTAAAAAACCCATGTTTTGCGTAACGGGTGTGACAGTCAGTACACTAAGTTTTAAAAGTTACATATAATATACAGTAATTACTTTTAAAAATTGAAACTTTGCAGGAGCACATTGAATCAGTTTCTTGACAACTCCCAGCATAACCTGAAACTAGGTTTTGGTGGGAACACCAGAAAACATTGCTACCAAACTGTCACTCTTTTTACAGTAGGATAAAGCTAAGCAACGGGGTTACAAAACACGTAAAAATTGCGAGAAAAAAAACAAAACGGAGGTAAACCACATATATTTCCAAAAACTAGGAGTATTAAGGAGTCCAAAAATAAATATCGTTGGGTCATTTGGAGGGGGAAAAAAAATACCCCCCGGACTACCTAGGCGTGGAATGACCCAGAAGACTCTGTACTCCGAAGTACTTCAGATGTTCAAGTTTGCGGATGCATGATCCGAAAACTTCAGAGATCCATATGACCTCAACTTCGGGTCCCACGCACGAACTTTTCCTCTCCGTGTACGTCACTCTTAATCAAACCCGGCTGCTTTCTTTTTCCCTAGCAGCAGAGCAGTCAGTTCAGCTTAGACGATAACCCCTCCATCCATCATAGAGAATTTTCATCTGCATCCTTGATCACCACAGTTTGGCGAATGAAGCTGTAGATGAACGAAGCGTTGCGTAAGTGTTAATGAGGGCGAAGTTCTGGATTTGTTGGTCTCGTAACTTCGTAAGCCGAGTCGGACACGCTTGCACTCGCTTTCGCCCTCTAATTCCCCCGCGAAGAAAGTCATTCCCGAGTAATGCAATCCGCTCGTAAATCCCGATATCCCTGTCGCTCCAACACGCTCCGCATCGGCCGGGATGTTGACAGTCCAACTAATTGTTGCTCCGCCACATAACTTCATATTTTATGGACCCACCCAACCCGCGGACGGCCCCACGCTGCGACCTTCGGTGACTTCATTGAGTGGCGGCTCGGTATTTTAACGCGAATCAATGGCAAGATCGAGATTTGAAGTCTTTCGAACCTGTTTTTTGCTGAATTTATAAGTTCGAATTTTTCCGGCATTTGGAGCCTGCTAGGCCTTTGTTATTATTATAAAAAATAAATTTGCCAACGCAAATCGTCGCTATTGAATCGTCCTCTAAAGTGCTAAAAAACCACTTCAACTTTGACCGTCTTTTTCTCAAAATGGCAAACTGCAAAATTCGATACAACCGCAGATTAATTCTAGATTTTTGCGCTTGTTTTTGCAAAAATGTTCGTAAAATGTATGAACAAATAAAATGAATGATTAATAATTATAACCTATTACTCTGAAACTCGAACCTAGCTTTGACTGATCAAGGAGGCTTGAACGTTACAGATACCAGAGGTGTGAAACTGCTTCCAAACT
Source organism: Bemisia tabaci (assembly GCF_918797505.1). Lineage (NCBI taxonomy): Eukaryota > Metazoa > Arthropoda > Insecta > Hemiptera > Aleyrodidae > Bemisia > Bemisia tabaci. The sequence continues at coordinate 42,002,899 of NC_092797.1, read as the reverse complement.
CTCCGCTCCAACTTCATTTGAACAAGGAGGAACAAACCAAGACTTTTTCTTGATATTTTTACAGAATACACTTAACACAAAAATAGAAAAAATCCAAGAGTTTTTCAAAGATTGACGTCGAGAATTTTTCACCCAGGAAACTAATCGGACAGATCTTGCAAGTAGGAACCACAATACCTGGCTTAATTATGGAACAACGTATGTACCATTGGTTTCCCTATGCAAATAAGTGTTTTTTCAGATGGGCCAGAAATTTTAGTTCCTAATTTCAAAATGCAGTCTAATTACGATAAGAAGTCTGCAGCATGGCGAACTAAGAAAGAGTTTCACAGTTTCAGCGTAAATACATTGGTTGTGCTGAAGTTTTAGTTTCGGGATCCGGTAACGAGATCCAAAGAGATGCAGTGGCGATTCTTGAAAGTTGGCAAATTTCGTGTTTCGCCGTTTAATTGTACGTTAAACTATCGATTATTGGTGAGGCAGCTTGCCTCACCTGAGATCGATATTTTTCATGGATTTAAATAGTAGAAAAACGGTGCTGCCAACTTGCAAAATCGCCACTAACGAGAGGAGACGCAAGTACCCATCTTTTCCGCCGGCGAGTTTGTTCCAGACCAGAGCACCGAGCTTTTCTTCCCGTCGGATGAACTTGCGTTATTTTTAACAAAGTTACCTAATCCATCTCAGTTCTCGGAACGGAGCCGCCTGGAATCATCATCGCTCCTCTGACTACAGGGCATATCTCTATTTCGACATGAGCCCCAGAAAGCATGGCGTTATGTGCACAAAAGGGCTCATGTGGAAATCGAGATAAACCCTTTTGTCGGAGGAGCGCCGTCATGAGACCTGTGATGCGGCACCCGAGGCTGGATGCTGGGAATCATTGACCCGTCGCGGCGCGGCGTCGCGTCGAGCGTTAAGCGTTAAATCGCGCTGCGTTACGTTGCGTCGACGTCGGCCGAGCAAGTCTATTCGCACCGACAAATTAATAACCCCCCCCCCCGTCCCCCCTCCCCTCCGCCGGTCCCTGTCCGCGCTCGTCCGCAAAGCCCGCGTCGAAAGAATGCAAATAGCCGGAGAACCCCGAGCCGGACACCGGATAGTTGCGGAGCACCACCGGTCGCTCGGCCGGAATATCAGATTTTGCGGACGGAATTATATTGAAAACGCATGATTATTCCGAGGATTCCGATTTCGCGCGGCGCCGGTCTTTGCGCAGCGCCGTTGTCAAATTGGTCGGAATCGGATTTTGAGAATTGAATTCTTTGAAAAAAAAAGAAAAAAAGAAATGGAGATGTTGCATGTGTGAGGGATTTGCGATTTGACTGTTGTTTCTGATGTAAAAGTTCGCGAGAAACACGATGGTGCCACTGGTTTTCTCTGAAATCGACTCCCAAGCTCAAAAAAATGTTCTCGAAGTGAGGCCAAAATGGAGGGGATATCCCGCCCTACCCTGAGAGTCCACCTCTACATCAAAGCAAACTCTCCATGCAAAGATTGGGAGCAAATACATTAGCAGGGTTGCCGTGTTTTCAGTTTTGGAGTCCCCGAATGAAGTGGCAGCCCTGTCAATGTATTTGCTCCCTATCTTTGCATGAAGAGTTTGTTTTGATGTAGAGGTGGACTCTTAGGGTAGGGCGGGATATCCCCTCCATTTTGGCCTCACTTCGAGAGCTTTTTTTGAGCTTGGGAGATGATTTCAGAGAAAACCAGTGGCACCATCGTGTTTCTCGCGAACTTTTACATAAGAAACAACATTCAAATCGCAAATCCTTCACACATGCATTATCTCCATTGTTGGAACGACAAGTTTTTATGTTTAATATTAACCCTAGTCTAACCACCAAGGGGTCTGATCGGGTTGATATGTTAAAACAGTCGAATGAAGGTAATAAGCGATAGGGTCATATCTAAATGGGGAGTTTTAAAGCAAAGTATGCGGCAAGTATACAACAAATATGTGGAATAGCTCAGGAATTTTGACATCTCAAATGAAAATGCATCAGGAATCGGAAGACAAAGAATATGTAGATGGAGAAGAAGATGAAGAGAGGTGGAGAAAAAAGAAGAATAAGAGAAGAGAAAGAGGATAAAATACTGGAGGTAAAAGAAAAGTTGTGAAAAGAAAAGGCAGCAAAGGTAGGAGAAGAGAACACGTGGTAGAAGAAGAGGAATTGAAGGAAGTGGCGAAAAAAAGGAGAGAAAAAATGATGGTGGAAAATCGATTCTTAATTCTTGTTCATTCTCTATTTCTTCATCCTCTTTAGCTCTTCATTTTTCCTTTTTCTTTCCTTTTTTTCGTCCTCATCTCCATCTTCATCTTCTTCCTCTTTATATTTTTATTTTTCTTCCCCTTTTTCTTCTTCTTACCGCTCCGTTTCTTCTTCACCTCCTCCTTCCGATCTCAAACTTATGTTACATACGTTAAAAGCCCTACTATCTAAACCTGTCCAACTAAGGTTCAGGGCCGGATTTAGGGGGTGGGCACATGAGCCGCGGCCCATGGCGGCAAATTTAGGGGGCGGCAAATTTTGCAATTTTTTTTAATATAAAGAAAAATCGGATTCAGAAAAAAAAATTACAAACGAGAATAGGTGACAAAATCTCTCATTTCCTGAGAGTATATCTCTAATTTTGTCGTCTCTCTGTGATACAATATGTCTATTGTACTAAGCGAGAAACCGAACACGGAATTTGGCCTGGAACGGCGCGGCGCCGAGAGCAATGATGATGAGAACTTCAGATGAAAAGGAGAAACCCTCGGCGCAGCGCGGCGGTCGGCATGTAACACATATTAGCGCCTACAAGACCGCATGAATACTTCACGCATTGCGTCAAAGACAGTGCGGTCGCTGCGGTCAGCAGCGGGCGGCGTAAAACGCATTGCGCCTACAAGACCGCATGAATACTTCACGCATTACGCCAAACACAGTGTGTGCAGCAGCGGTCGACGTGAAACGCATAGCGCCTACAAGATCGTAGGAATACTTCACGCGTTGCGCCGCACACAGTGCGGTCAGCGCAGCGCGGCGGCGGAAGTTAAAATTACTAAACCACATTTTCTTTCATTGTTCATTTTATATAAATAGAAGGCCTTGTCCACACAGAGATAGGTTTACGGAACTTGACTTTCGCGCCAAGTTCCGTGAACTTTTGCTAGTAGTGTTGACAGGGCTTTCGCAAAAAATGTGTCCAACACGAGTAAACGCATCTTATGCACCCCTCCCTCCCCCTCCGGCACGTTCACTTGATGGTTTTTATTGATGTTTCAAAACGAATGAGAAGGGGGCGGCAAAACACAGGCGGCGTATGGGCGGCAAGTAAGTAAATTCGGCCCTGCTACGGTTAAATTAGAATGTTAATATTTTTCGTATAATAAACCCTCAAATCCTGCTGGAAGTCCAAAAGCTGCAGCAACATAATTTTTTTTAGAAAGACGGGTAAAATTGTATTTATTTGAAGTAAATCGTTGCTAGGTATGGCATCATTGCAAAATAGGGGGACGATTCAATGATAAGGGCGCTCTTCGAAGAGAGAGACGGGTGGGGGATCAAAGCTCGTGGTCGGAGTTCTCGAGGGGAACTTTGTTGGAGGATGAGGCGGCTATATCGTTAGTTGTCGTGTCTTTGGAGTCTGGCGGCGGCGGAACATGCAGATGCCGCCATCCGACTTGCGACCGAAGACGAGTCGCTGACGTTCGCTTGTCGCAATGTCAGCCTGGACATCCACATTGCCAATGTTCGCCGCGAAATAAAGGTCATAGTCACGGATGAGAAAGGTCTCCTCGTGTTATAGAATCGTGTTTTACAACCCCGTGATAAGAAGTAACGCCGTAAGAGCATTCAGGCGTTGCCAAATTACCCTCGATGATATACGAATTGTGAGGAGAATTTGCGAATATTTTTCTTAGAATGTCCTGGAGAATTTTATTTGTTATCAGATCTAATTATCTGCAAATTTCTGAGAAAATGTGTATAAATCTCCTTTTTGAACATTCAATAGGAGAATATTTGACAATTTTCAAATGTTCATACGGTGTTTTTCCTCAGCACGGCAGTACAGGAGTCCAACGTCTCACAGACGAAAGAACGTAAATCAATTTCAACGGTGTGGAACCCACACTTGCAAATCACACTTTAACCAGGTAACCGTTGGACGTCTCTGACTTAAAATGTCACCGATTTTTCCTCTCATTGTGACCGGCAAAATTTTGGAAAAAAACTAACTAGACATTGATTGCCTCCAGTCGGCCTACTGTGGTGTAGAGGTTGTAGCGCTTGCTCTACGATCGGGAGGTCCCGAGTTCGATTCCCGGCCAGGTGACCAGACTTCGATGGTCTCGAACAACGGTTATCTGGGGCTGGCTGGTTATTAGGGACGGTAAAAGCGCAGGAGCCAGGGACGGATTTACGTTTTTGGCGCCCTTTGTAGAAATTTTCGAGGCGTCCCCCTCGCACGCCCCCACCCCGCCCGCGCATTTCCCAACCCGACGGACTTCTTTGGTTACTACGTGCTAACTCTAACTAAATACGAATTTTTCGAGTGAGTGAATGATTCTGGGGCAGAAACCAAAACCAGGTACCTGTTCCTGTTACTGTTAACTACGAAACTAAGAGAAAGTTTGACCCTTAAAGTCCAGGGTCAGGTCATTTAAAAGATGGAACGCAATACAATCAATCAACAATCAGAGTTTCTGAACTTTCGACGCAATTCTCAATTTTTTGCAGAGTTTGGAAAAAAAAACCCCAAAATCTAGCGCCCCTCAAAATCTGGCGCCCTGTGCATCTGCACCGATGCACCATAGGTAAATCCGTCCCTGCGCAGGACTATCCCAAAAAATGAACTGCTCGGGTCCAGTTCCTAACCTTGGAGTGAAGTTACGGCCCATTGTCTTGAAAATGACGAATTGTAAGGGTCGATGTAAAGGGTGGAGTCTGATCATCCGGGCGAAGTGTCGAGTCGACAAGACTTGGAACACAGGGTGACCAGCATGCGTACTGACTTGTCCAAGTTCAGTCCTCTCGACGCCGACGCGACGCCCAACGCGAGGCGACTCGACGCGACGGTCCAGGATGTTGAGGTTTAATGAAATTAAGAATATAACGCAAGATTTTGCAAACCTGTATCAGTTCATGTATTATATTACTTATGACGTATGGTCAACTGAGCCTGAGACTCAGCGATAAGATGAAGCTCCCTGTCTAGTTCAAAATTTCTCCTGTACTCAGTCCTCTTCAGCACTTGTACGCACGATGTCATAAACTAAGCCTTATTATCATCGATATATACTCTGTACTATCTAACGAGGTGTTATTTTTTAATAATCCATAATACCTTAACAGGTTATGGGCCCAGAGTGAACGTGACCATCATGTGAAAAACAATCGTGCCGAAAAATCACGAGAACGACGAAAATTTTAGTCAAAAATTACGGGCGACATAGTGCCAACGGGCGACAAAGTGCCAACGGGCAACAAAGAGCCAATTTCGGGCAACATAGTGCCAACTAATTCGACGAAAAATTTAACGTTCGTTTTTGTGATAAAAATTTCGGGCAACAAAGTTTTCGGCCAACGAAATTTTTCGGTCAACACAGTGACAACTAAATTGAAATTTTTTGGTCAACACAGTGACAACTAAATTGAACTTTTCGGTCAACACAGTGACAACTAAATTGAACTTTTCGGTCAACACAGTGACAACTAAATCGAAGTTTACGTGAAACTAAATTTCCTGAAGAAATACTGTATTTTCTGGGCAAAATCGGTGCCAATCAATTTATCGGTGCGCATCAATACGCAAAACAAAAATGTCTGAATCGCACGAGTATCAGTTATTAGACATGCGGGCCGTGGATAAACTCAAAGGAAAATCAAACTATGAACTTTGGAAGTTTCAAGTGCAAATCCTTCTGGAAGAAAAGGGCGCGCTGAAAATCGCAACTGGAGAGGACCCTAAACCTGCAGCAACTGACAGACCAGATGACACAAAGTCACAGGAAGCCTGGACAAAGAAGGACGTCATCGGTAAAAGGATCATCTTTACAACACTCGAGAAGACCATCATGCCATCCATCATGTCGTGCAACTCCTCAGCTGAAATGTGGGTTCGTTTGAAAAATTTGTATGGTAGGAACCAAGAGGAACAAAAGCAAGAGTTAATCAGAGAATTTTTCAGCATTAAATTTGAAAGAGGCACGCCTATGACTCAACATGTGAGTAAAATTCAAAATATCTTTGCTCAACTTAAAGCTGTTGATCAAACAGTTAGTGATGAGATGCTCATGTCAAAAATTTTAACTACACTCCCGGAAAGTATGGAAAGCTTTGTAACATCATGGGATGTATTGTCCATTAATGAGAAAACGGTCGAGAGATTAGTCTCCAAACTTCTTTTGGCGGAGGAAAGATTAAAAACATCGAGTGAGTCTGGCGTGGCTTTTTCAACTAGTTCATCCTTAAGCTGTTATCGGTGCCATCAAGTCGGGCATTTAAAACGCAATTGTACAACAGTGTTAAAATGTGAAAATTGTGGTAAAGGTCACCTGACCCAATACTGCAGAAACAAGAAAGGTGAAAATAGTACTAGTACTTGTAGTATTTGTAATAAGGGAAACCATTCAACTGAAAAATGTTGGCATAATAAGGCCAATCAAAAAGGTAATGCAAAGAAAAATAAGCAAAACTCCAAGGGCGAAAAAGGGGTAGCATTTTCTCTTAATAAAATAAAGACCGATGGTGTGGAGTCTGATGAGTGGATTGTTGATAGCGGGGCCACGAGCCATCTCACGAATAATCTAACTGACTTGAGTGACGTAAAGAATGCTAACATCGAAATCGGTGTTGCGAAGAAGGGTAATAGTCTAAACATAACAAAAATTGGCCAAGTGTGCGCCGATGAGTGTTCGCTAACAAAAGTTCTATTCTCAGACGAAGCAGCAGGGAATCTTTTGTCAGTGAAGGCAATAACTGAAAAAGGTGGAACAGTTCTTTTTACAGAAAATGAAGTGTTAATCTCCAAAGATAACGTTGAAGTTCTTAAAGGAGAAAAAGGAGATAACGGGTTATATACAATAAAATTGCATCCTAAAATCATCGATAAAGCTCTTTCAGCAAATGTTGTAAATGATGCATGGATGTGGCATAAGCGATTGGGGCATATAGGTGCTCAAAATATGTGTAAACTTTTAAAATTGAGCGAAGGAATGAATTTACAGAAACAGCAGGTAATTGAAACTATTAAAAATTGTGAAGTCTGTATTCTCGCGAAGCAGACCAGATTACCATTTGAAAATGATAGGCATAAGGCTAGCCGACCTCTTGAAATAATTCACAGTGATGTGTGCTATGTAAGCCCACCAACCTGGGACAATAAACAGTACTTTGTAACTTTTGAGGATGATTTTTCAGGTTTTGTCCAAATTTACTTGCTTGGTGCAAAAAGTGAAGTGAGCGAGTGTGCCAAGGAATATGTGGCTGAAGTTGAGGCAAAGTTCAACTTGAAAATATCTAAACTTAGAAGTGACAATGGCGGAGAGTACGAAAGTACCGAATTTAAAAAGTGGTGTAAAAATAGAGGTATTATACTTGACAGAAGTACTCCATACACGCCTCAGTTAAACGGTACCGCTGAACGCCTGAATAGAACAATTTTGGACAAGGCCAGAGCAATGATTCTAGAATCAAAACTTGATAAAGAAATGTGGGGCGAGGCAGTTTTGGCTGCAACTTATGTTCTTAATAGAAGCCCTAAAGCAAACAAAGAAACTACTCCTTTTGAGTTGTGGTTTAACAGAAAACCAAATTTGAAAAATTTAAGAATTTTTGGCTCAACTGCATATGCAAAAATTTTAACCAGATCAGGTAAATTTGAAGAGAGAAGTGAAAAGCTAATTTTTGTTGGCTATTGTCAAAATGGGTACAGACTCTGGGACAAAGAAAAACGTGAAATTGTGTTGAGAAGAGATGTGAAGTTCATTGAAACTAATTCCCACGCCGCGGAGGATGATTATTCATCCATTATTAGTGAGCAAGACGAAAAGGACGACGCAATCTCGAACGAAAATTCTGAGCGTGAGTCAGAGCATACGGGAAGAGGCAAATCGCCAAGTGTTCAGGAATCGGATTTCGATGGGAACCAAAGCGAGAGCGAGTTGGATGATAAAGACAGCGAGTCGAGTGAGTGGCTACCGGAGTCGGATGATGATGACGAAGACCCGAGCGCTCCAGAAAATCCATCAGGGGACCGTCGCTATCCTGACCGCCCGCGACAACCGCCCGTCCGATATCCAGAGCAAGCAAGTTTGGCTGATCGCGTCATTCCTGGGTGCTCGGGTTCACCTGACCCTCAAACCTACAATGAGGCATTAGCTTCTCCAGAACAGCATAAGTGGCAAGCTGCCATTAATGCTGAAACAGCAGCGTTGAAAGATAATAAAACTTGGGTTTTAGTCAACAAGAATGAAGCTAAAACTTCAAAAATTCTCTCAAGTAAATGGGTGTTTAGAACCAAAGAGGATGGTACTAAAAAGGCCAGACTCGTAGTACGGGGATTTGAGCAAGGAGACATTGATTACGGGGAAATATTCAGCCCTGTTGCCAGCATTAGTTCTATTAGAACACTTTTGGTGTTAGCCGTTGAGCGTGATATGAACATCGCCAAATTTGATATTAAATCAGCTTTTATTAACGCGGAGCTTCAAGAAAGTGTTTTTATGTACATTCCGCAAGGCTTTGAAAAATTTGAAGGTAAAATATGTAAACTGAATAAAGCACTTTATGGACTTAAACAATCACCTCAGGCATGGAACACAACTTTGACTCAGCATTTGGTAAAACAAGGGTTTAAACAGTTGAAAACTGATAGTTGTATTTTTAAGAACAAAACAAATACTGTGTTTATATCTATTCATGTTGATGACGGATTAGTTGTCTTTAAATGTAAAACTGAGCTTGACAAGTTGATAAATTTGTTAGGTAAAGACTTTGATATCAAAACAGAGGTGAATCCAACTGACTATCTTGGTATTGAGATTAAGAGAGGGGTGAGTTACATCAAAATATCTCAAAGTAAATACACTGATAACGTGTTGAAAACTTTTAACATGTATGATGCAAAAAGTGTCGAAACTCCAATGATTCCTGAAAATGTGTCTGGTAATATTTTTGAAACTGGAGAAAATCAAATTGAGGTGATCAATTTTCCGTATAGGAAAGCTGTAGGGTCACTTTTGTACCTAAGTAATAAAACTCGACCTGATATAGCATTTGCGACAAACGTCGTGAGTAGGCATCTTGACAATCCGGATAAAAGTGATGTAATTAAGGTTAAAAGGATTTTACGGTACCTTAAAGGTACAATGTCTGATGGAATAATTTTTGAAAAGAGTGGTACTTTAAACTTAAACGCGTATTCTGATGCCGATTATGGCGGGGACTTAGACACAAGAAGGAGCACCACAGGGTACGTCATTTTTATTGGAAATTCCCCTGTGTGCTGGTCATCTCGTAGGCAACATTTAGTTGCCACTTCCAGTGCAGAATCTGAACTAATGGCTGCATTTGATTGCGTGAAAACACTTGCTTATATGAGAAATCTCATGCTAGAATTAATTGATGAATATAAAGAAAATATTCTGTATGTAAATCATAACCGACTATTCATCGATAATCAAAGTACTATTAAACTGATCAAAAATGGGGTAAATGGTAAGAGATCAAAACACATGGACATAAGATTTCATTTCATTAAAGAGAAAGTCGAGAGAAACAAAGTGGAAATCAAATATATCAGCACAGATCGTCAAATTGCTGATATTCTTACAAAACCTTTGCAGAAGATCAAGTTCAATTTTCATAAGCAAAATCTGGCATTAAGGGGGTGTGTTGAGGTTTAATGAAATTAAGAATATAACGCAAGATTTTGCAAACCTGTATCAGTTCATGTATTATATTACTTATGACGTATGGTCAACTGAGCCTGAGACTCAGCGATAAGATGAAGCTCCCTGTCTAGTTCAAAATTTCTCCTGTACTCAGTCCTCTTCAGCACTTGTACGCACGATGTCATAAACTAAGCCTTATTATCATCGATATATACTCTGTACTATCTAACGAGGTGTTATTTTTTAATAATCCATAATACCTTAACACAGGATGGCAGCATCCAGGGCCTTGGGCTGAGGCGAATCTACGGATTTATAGCTGTGTCCCTCGCCCCGCGCCGCCGCGCCACCCTTACACCGACAAAAGCCCTTTTCGCAGTCCGATGGCTTCATTCTAAGCGGCTTTGTTCTCCTATGATAACAAGGTTGCCAATCACTGAAAAGCCAGCTCAGGAATTTCGTCACCGAGGTACATTGTAATGTATACTGCCGCCCTAAGGAAGAACGCCGTTTAACCTTCAGACGTTGCCGAATTTCCTTCGATAAAATACGAATTTTCAGGGAAATTTGCGAACGTTTTCCCTACAATTTTTAAAGGAATTTAATTCGCGATCAGATCTAAATTATCTGATGATACCAAGATAAATGATTCATAACTCTCCTTAAAAATGAGCATTTTACTAGGGGGAATTTGGCATCTCTTGAATGTTCTTAGGGCGTTCTTTCTTAGCACAGCAGTGCACATGTAGATATGTGGCCTTGCTCAAGCGCTCAGGGAGCAAGTTTATGTTCCTTAGCATTGTGGCTGGCCGCTGGATCTCCGCAATCGAGGCCTCATCGGTGTCATGCACCCATGCACCCCAAGAAATGCAGCTTTAAAATGTACTGGAAAGATGGTCGTGTTGACACATGTAAATTCAAGAAAAACATGTCGATGGCCAAATTGCAAAAACACATCTCTCCACTGCGGTGTTTCAAAATTTCTGCTCCTACTTTATTTTTTCGAAGAGAAAGATGCAAACTTCATAGCTTGAAAATTTATACAGAATATTCTGCTAATAGATAAGAAAAATCAAGGAAGTTTTCGGGAAATTACGGTGACTAGTTTTCCGAAGAAAAATGAAGTATAGCAGGAAGTCCGCAATGTAGCAAATGGAGATACGTGGTTTCGCACTTTGGCCATTGATGTGGTGCGTGGTTTTTTAGGGCAAAGTGACTTTTCCCCTCAGATATTCTAAAAATACAATTTATTTTTAAAGCTATCAAATTCACTTAAATCAAATCTATACTATAAGCTTCGAGATCTCCTAAATTTCCAGTAACGTGGTCACTTCGGAACGAAAGGACCTCTCCTTTTCCAGCAAGTTCTGGCTCTTTGGGTAAGGTAAAACCAATATTTAAAATCGGAACGTTTATTTACAAAAAGAGAAAACCTCAGTCTGGTAGCTGGACGAAGCTGATAGGGTAAAGGACCATAAAATCGGCAAACAGTATGCAGAAAATAAATAAAAAATAAAAAATCCTTAACCGTCCATCAAAGGAGTTCCGAACTGTTTGACACTGATGTTATCAGCAAGCTTGTTAGATTTTCGCCGAAAGCGGCAATCCTCCTCAACGGCCTGAGGCTACATTTGAAACAAAGTAAAATATTCTTGTCACCGTAACAATGAATGCATTAAGAACAGGATAACGAGAGGCAGGTAATCTCGACCCTTGAATGAAATCTGACTTGAATTTTATATGCCCCCTCCGGGAATCGCCACACAATAAAATGAACGGATGACTCCTCTTATTAGTACCATCGTGCTAAGGAAGAACGCCGTATGAACCTGCGTGCGTTGCCAAATTTCTTTTGGTTCAATACGAATTTTCAGGAAAACTTGCGAACATTTTCCGTCCGATTTTCCAGCGAATTTTCTTCGCAATGTGATCTAAATTATCAGAGAATTTCAAGTAGAAATATTCATTATTTTCCTCAAAAATAAATAATGTAAGAGGGGAAATTTGGCAACTCTGGGGTGTTCATACGGCGTTTCTCCTCAGCACGGCGGAGTACGTCCTCGGACCATTATTTTGCGTTTTAATAATGGAGCGTTATTACAATATAACCAAGCGCTACTCTTCATCCCGGTGGTTTGATCCATCACTCATCACAAGCATGCAAAAAGCATTCCGACAACCTGAAAGGTTTTATCGTAACTCCGAATTTGGATGATGAACACAGGGTGCGTATTAACATCCAACAACGAATGTGGTTGCACTACCTTAACAATTGAAATTCAGTATACGTTGTACCATTATTTCCCCCTTCCTTTTTATGGGCATTGTTGGACTCGGATTTTGGGTATGGTGCAAGAACTTCCTTTTATTTCTTCCAAAAAATGTAATAAAAGAAAACGGGTAGTGCCGGCCAACCTATAAGCAAGATGCATTTTGATGGTCAAAGTGCAAAACCACGTATCTCTATTTGTGACGTAGCAGCCTTCCCGTCATACTTGCCTACCACTACGTCTTATGGAGCAAGAGCCTCCTTTTACTTCTACCAAAAATGGAAAAAAGAAAATTGGTAGTTCCGACCTACCTATTAGCATGATGCGTTGCGATGACCAAGTGCGAAACCACGTATCTCTATTTGCGACCAGGGCAGGATTTACCTACTTGCCGCCCATGGGCCGCCTGTATTTTGCCGCCCCTTCTCATTCGTTTTGAAACATCAATAAAAACCATTAAGTGAACGTGCCAGCGGGGGAGGGATGCAAAAGATGCGTTTACTTGTGTTGGACACATTTTTTGGGAAAGCCTTGTCAACACTACTAGCAAAAGTTCACGGAACTTTGCGCGAAAGTTAAGTTCCGTAAACCTATCTCTGTGTGGACAACGCCTTCCATTCATAAGAAATGAACGAAAAAATTACGAAAGAACAAACATAAATGGAGTTTAATGATTTTAACTTCCGCCGCCGCGCCGCGCAGACTGCACTGTGTTTGGCGCAATGCGTGATGTATTCCGACAGTCTTGTAGGCGCTAAGCGTTTCACGCTGACCGCACTGTCTTTGGCGCAATGCGTGAAGTATTCATGCATTCTTGTAGGCGCTATCCGTTTCACGCTGACTGCAGTGACCGCACTGTGTTTGATGCAATGCGCGAAGTATTCGTGCAGTCTTGTAGGCGCTAATATGTGTTACATGCTGACCGCCGCGCCGCGCCGCGCCGCGCCGAGGGCTTCTCCTTTTCATCTCAAGTCCTCGTCATCATTTCTGTCTAAGTCTTGCCGTTCCAGTCCAAATTGCGTGTTTGGTTTCTCTCTTAACTCGACTAATTAAAGGTGCTGTCTTTTGTATCACTGAAAGACGACAATATTAGAAATTACTGTGCTCTCAGGAAATGAGAGCTTTTGTTGAATTTTCTCGTTCGTAATTTTTTTTCTAAATTCGATTTTTTCATACCTACATTTAAAAAAATTGCAAAATTTGCCGCCCCCTAGATGTGCCGCCATGGGCCGCGGCACATGTGGCCATCCTCTTAATCCGGCCCTGTTTGCGACGTAGCGGCCTTCCCGTCATACTTTATTTTTTCTTTGGAAAACTAGCTAGTGTAATTTATTGAAAATCTTCTTGATTTTGCTTCACTGCTGATTTTTTTTTCAATATGAAAAAAAATCAGCAGTTATGAGTTTTTTTTTTAACTATGTACACGAACGGATTTGTGTCTCTTCGAAAAAATGAAACAGGAGCTGAAATTCTGAAACACCGCAATTAAGATACTTTGGTTTCGCACTTTAGTAATCGATTTACTGTAACACACAGGGTCATTTACGAATATGCATTCCGTGATTTTGATGTGATCGGAGCAGTTCAGGGCCCTTTTTTTAATGCGTGCGTTTTTTATATCATTTCATGCTTTATAAATAATATCAAGAGATCGTTATCAACCACATCACCGATTACCTAAAAACCGATCCTCTCCAGAGAAGAAGTATACCACTAGAAATTCTGTAGGGACTAGTACAACACTCATAAAGACTAGGTAAGGGCCAATATCTTTGAGATTCCGTTTGTCCGTTGTATTACTGCGTCGTAGAAAATATGCTTGAAGTTTTAGATGGCCTTGCGTTTCTTATTACGAAACATCGAAACACCATCGCCTCCGCCTCTCGGAGATATTTCTCATTGATAAGCCGCTGCGAACAATGGGAGGAAATGAATAGATTTAATTCGGCAAGGGAATAGTCAGAGGAGAGAGTGCGCTGTAAATTTTGGCTCATTGACCTATTTATGTATTGAGTTATTAATTTGACCCTTCTTCCCCCTCTGTAGCAAGCGACGTGAGAAAATGTTGTTTCCCGATATTTAATGGCTTTATCTTATGGAGGGACCCGACTAGGAGAGAAAGAGAGAGAGCTCTCATCACATGAAGAAATAAAACTTGCACCGATTGGGCTTTTTTTCCTACGGGATCGGTGCCGTCATATCAGTAGAATCTTACGGAGGGACATAGTTATAATATCCTATGCTTATTTATATTAACCGCAACTCCTTGCAAATGAGGAACACACTTCCAAATCCACGGAAGATTGTCCCACGTTTCTATCGCCTCTAGCCCGAGTCGCATTTTTCAACGGAAAAGTTGCGATTTATTGAAATTGAGTTGCAATTTTATGGGATTTTTTGGCTATAAAATCGCTAGGATCATCAACATCTGAACCATTATCCTTAATCCTGCGCGATTTTACCTCTATAAAATCGTGTTCGATAAAATCCAAATTTTATCTCAATTTATCACGATTTTTTGCTCGATAATATCGCGAGAAATCGTCGTCGATTAAATTGCAATTTTATTTCAAATTTATGCGATGAAATCGCGATTTATTGCAATTTTTTATCCGCTAATATTGCAATATATCGACGTTGATTAAATTGCGGTACAATCTCCGATCAAATCGCAACTCATCGCGATCACTGCTACTTGGGAATGAAATGTTTAATTGTATATAAAACTACCAAGTCATTTTTGTTTGTATTAGAAATTTTACAGCTTTGTGGTAGCTTTGTTTTGTTACTATTGTATTTTGCACATTTCATGCTTGCTTACGGAACAATTTCGATTCCGAGTTTATATAACAAAAAATAATCTGAATTTCAATTTTGGTCTTTGCATTTTTGAAGAATTTGTACTTAATCCCTACAATCTGTCACCCTGTGTATTTGCCGTGATACTAGTGAACTGATTCTCTTTCACTCTTCGGATGGTCGACAAAGTACGTGAATGAGAGCAAAATAGAAGAGCTTACTCGATCATGAAACGGGTAGCACAGGAGAGATTTGCATAAAATCGAGGAACTGTGTCACTAACAACGGAAATCGCATTCAAGGTTGGTAAAGCACTGGAGCGTACTTTAATATATGAGTCAGCACGTTTTAAAGAGAGTGAAAGTTTTCATATTGTCTCAAAATCTCAATACTCACATTGAGCAATCCAGTTTTTTTTAAGTATGGTCGTGCAGATCTTCTTCTATATTGTTGTTTCAGTAGTTCTATAGAGAAATTACCTGAATGATTCTGAAATGAACACAACAACTGAAAAACACGAAAACTACAGTTGTTATTGCTTATTGCAGAAAAGAATCCTGAAATTCGAGTTGTTTTTTTATATATTTCTGCAAAAGTTGTCGTAACATTTGCATGCACGGATGGGAAAATGTGTCAAAAATTGAATGCAGGAAGCAACTCTTGATGTAATTTTAAACGAAAATCTAATTACACCGGAGAATGTAAATTACAGGCTTTACGACGAGAAACCCGCACTGAAAAAAAATTCTCGGCGTTTTTACCAAGGTCCGTTGGTACCTTTACCATCTCACTTTTTTTACCAAGACAGACTGGTAAGCTTACCTAAAAACCGGTATTTTTTCTGTTTTCCTCAGTACCACTTTTATTGGTAATCAATTCCCGGTAACTTTGCCATTTTATCTCGGTAATTCTACCACAGTCGATAAAAAATATGGCGTTTTTACCAAGGTCCAGTAAAATTACCGAGAAAGTTCAATAATTTTACCGAGATTTCTCGGTAAAATTACCAATTCCATAATCGGTAATTTTACAAAGAAAAAACTGGGATCAAATAGAACCCTGAATTCTTGGTAATTTTATTCTTTTCTTAGTAAATACACCGAGATTTTTTTTCAGTGAGCAACTCTTGGTGTAATTTTAAACGGAAATCTAATTACACTAGAGAATGAAAATTACAGGTTTTGTGACGAGAAACCCGAAGCATTTGCAAAACTCCACCTGTGCGCCGAGGACCGCGGATGAATGAAAGTTCCTCCTCGGAACAGTCGCACGAGAACAATAGTTTTGATTAAAACGGACGCCACAAAAAGCGCGACACAACAGAAGCGGGATAGGAAGAAGGAGGGGTAGGAACCGGAGAGAAGAGTAGAGCACGGAGCAGGAGCGTTCTTGTCCTGTTGACCTCAGCTTTGGTATATATGATTATGGTGGAAGTGAGTTACAATTCGGAAAGAGAAAGTCCGAGCCCTTTCGCTGCTTCGGATTTTCATGTTCCGCCGGCATTATGAATGTGGTGTGACTCGGGAGAGACGCATGCTCGTTTGAATGCGGCACGTCGGGATTCGCGCTGCGCTGGGAACTCGGGAACATGCATGCGACTACGGGGCTTTTGCATCTGCGCTGCATTCTTCAAACGTTGACGAGCTGTTTTGCATTTGAGCCTGCATTTGTTCGAAAGGAACATGCGTGTTATTTTAGAGAGCACTGTAGCACTAGTGTTCTTATCTGCTGTACTGAGGAAAAAACATCGTATGAATATTCGGACGTTGCCAAGTCTTTCTTCCTGAAGCACACACTAAAAAAAACTCCGGTCGTGGAAGCCGCACTTACGGGGTGTATAGACATACCGCGTCCGAGTTCCGGGCACAGAGGCCGAAAGTTCCGGGTGTAGCACCCGGAGCAGTCGAAGCTACGGCTCCAGCACCCGGAACTTTCGGCCTCTGAGCCCGGAACGGCCGGTATGTCTACATGGCCGTGACTTTTTTTAGGACAAACTCGCAGACAAGTTTTAAATTTTTACATATTTTTCCGAAACTTTCATTTGCAAATTAATCTAGATTATCTGCAAATTTCAGGAGAAACTATTCTTAACGTCTCTAGAAAAAATAATTTAATTGAATCAAATTGGTAACATCTGCTTGCTCAAGTGGCATTTTCCCTGAACATGGCAGCATGTATCAAAACTTATCAGGAAATGAATTATCAGGCGTTCCCTCTCGTCGTGGGGTCATTAAACTCATTTTTAGATTGACGCACCTTTGACCTGCAATTAGTATGCCTCGAGAGACTTTAACGCAAGGTAACGAAGCTAGTCACAGGAATGACACATACCTTCTTGTATGTTTCGACTGTTGACATATATTTTAATCGCCGATTCTGTAACTTGCAATAGTATGACTCGAACGACTTAAAGACTTAAACGGAAGTTACAAGGCTAATCTTACAAAATGGCTAGTATTTTGCGCAACTGCATATGTTTAGATTCACGGATATCGGATTTGAAATAATATGGTTTGAGACTTGAACGTAAGCACACTAGTCTAATCAAATAGTATAGTCTAAGCAAATGGCACATATTTTGCTAATTTGCATCTTTTTAGACCGTCAGATCTCTGACTGTAGTAATAAGCTTCGAGAGACTTGAACGCAAGGTCACAAAGCTAGTCACATGAAATGATACATATTCTGAAACAATGAAATTACTACTATTTGAGTGGTGATTGTTTTTTTTAACGCTCAGGTTCTTTTTACTAGTTTAATTATGCAGGAAGCCTACAAAAAGCATACGAAGATAAGTTTGTAATATCAATAAACAGATCAGGAAGTAAGAACACTGCTTATCAACTTCAGATCGAAGCTGTTGCAAAATATGTTCCCCAGAGACGTACTTAACCTCGTACTTTTTGAATGTAAAATCATCATTCATACTTGTTGCGCATTTTTTTAACATTGTAAAAGCTAACATTCGATTTTTTTCCGTATTGGAATAAAAAATACATAGCTTTTCCGGCAAATAATTTCGCGAAAAACTAACTAGCAGACCTAACAGATCATGTGTACATGTAGGTATGTGCCATTCCATATGACTAGCTACGTTACCTTGCGTTGAAGTCTCTCGAGGCATACTAAAAAGCATCTAAAAAGACTCGATTTGTTTTCGCTAAACGATGATCATGTTGATTTCAAAGCAAAAGTCTGAAGTTACTCCAAAGTGTATAGAGTGAAAATAACTCATCGCCCCAACCCGCAATCTCTGCAACCACGCGCGCCCACTCACGAAACCTTTTCCCAGAGTTTTTTTATGCTTATTGAAGTCATATAAAACTTGCAACAAAGTTGCCCCGTTCGGAAGATAGATGGCCACAACGAATCATTTTACTAGCGAACTTCGATACCAACCACACTCGGTTTCGTTTCCAGGTAATCAATCATGCGCAGGAGAACCACGCTCGTGACACCCATCCCTGCCACATTAACACAACCGAGCTGAGGCAAAACGCCGTATGAACATCCAAGTGTTGCCAAATCATTCCCGATAAAATACTTAGTTTTGAGGAAAATTACGAATATCTTTCTTTGAAATTTTCAGATTTGGTAGATCAAAAAGCGAATGAAATGTCCGGAGAAATTAACGGAAAATGAGCTGTAAATATGTCAGTAAATTCGAAATTTATTAGAGGAAATTTGTCAACATTCGGATGCTCTTAAGGTGTTTTGCCTCACCATCGCAGAACTTAGGAGCACAACTACCGTGTTGAGGAAGAACACCGTATGAGCTTACAGGCGTTACCATATTTTTTTCAATAAAAAACGAATTTACAGGAAAAATGTTGGATCTTTTTCTTCAAAATTTCAGTCAATTTTCTTTGCAATTTAGTCTAAAATATCTGAAAATTTCAAGGTAAAATATGTATAATTTTACTCTGAAATAATTGCTATATCTGGGGAAATTTGGCAATTCTCGAATGTTCCTACGCCGTTCTTCCAACAACCTCAACTTCCGTCCGTCTGACAATCCGGCACCCAGGTGGGGCTAACGCTCGCATTACCCGGTGACATAACGCGTATGATCCGCTCAGTTATGCTCCTTAGCGAGGAATTCATGCGAACTTGCTCAAAGCTCACGTCCCTCTCACAGGGCTGCCAAAATGCGGGGACGAAAATCCCTACTCTGTGGGAAAATCTGGGAATTCCCTCGGGGAGGCAACCTCGTTTCTTCGCCACCCTCCTGCCCCTCGCCCACGATTGTTGGCTCGCAGTCCTCCACTCCTGCTTTTTGTTTTCGAATTTCACACGATTTTACTTTCACCTGCCGCGCAAGGCGCGACTCCAACCATTTCCCTCCAGGTTTTTTTCTGTTTTTAATTACAGTAATCTGTCACAAGCATCTTGTTTTAACCGATATAATCACTCTGACGCCTTTGTTAAAATTTTTGTGCATCGAAATTTTTGAGGATGAGAATATTTTATAATTATTAACGCTCGACGATGTAAGCTTGATTTACTGCAAAAAGGAAAAATGAAGAGATGATAATTAAAAAAAGCTTTAGACACAGTAAGACTTTAGAACATCCAGATATCTACTGGCAAAATCTTCAGACATACCTTTTGCAGAAGACACCATTGAATACTCCGTAAGATAAAAATTACTTTCAACGCAATTACTATTTTTACATATATCGATGGCTTAATTGCGAAACAACGTATCTCCATTGTGGTGTCTCAAAATGCAGTCTGAGAATCGCCGCTCCTGGGTAATCTTTTCGAAAAGGAACAAGTCGACTTTATGGCTTGTTTATACAGAATATTCTACTGCCGTGCTAAGGAAAAACGACGTGTAAACCTTCAGGCGTTTCCAAATTTCCTTTGATAAAACACGAATTTCCTGCTTCGTTTATGAATATTTTCCTTTCGATTTTTCAGATAATTTTGTACGCAATTTCACCTAAAGTTCTTGAAAATTTCAAGGAAAAGTATTCATAAATCTCCTTAAAAATACACATTTTATTGGAGGAAATTTGACAACCCTCGAATGTTCATCCGACGTTTTTCCTTAGCACGACATTCTACTAATAGAGAAGAAAAATCGAGGAAGTTTTCAAGAAAAAAACGTTGACCAGTTTTCAAAGGAAAAAATAAAGTATGACTGGAAGTCCACAACGTCCCAAACGGAAATACGTGGTTTTGCACTTAAGCCATAGATGTACAAATATCAAATGTAAAAATCAGTTTAAATAAATCGTTATAATACGAATAATAAATTCTGCCTCGATAATTGAAGTTTCTTAAAGAACTCTGTTTCTACGATGTGTTCATCAACTTCATTTCCCCAACGGCTCCTCCTATATTGCTTATTTTATGATGGTCATCCTTCGCTATTTCCTGCAGCAGAGTAAAACACACACTAGCATCTTTCCTACAACTATTTCATTCCATAACGGCCCATTGACACGAAGTTCCGAGATTACGTTTCGTCAAGATTTTCGTGTGAAGATATTACGTGAGAATGCAATGGCAGAGAGGAGCTGATTCAATTATCACAGTAAGCGGGGGCGTTCCCATTGAAAAGAAAAGAAGAGAGATGAAAGTGATATTGCGTCTTCGGTGCCATCAAGCTCATGGGTAGGACTGCCTTGCCGTGCTGAGGAAGAACACCGTATGAGCTTTCAGACGTTGCCAAATTTCCTTTGAAAAATCATGTATTTCCCGGAAACTTCGTATAAGTTTTTCTTCTAATTTCTAGAGAATTTTGATGGTAATTTAATCTAAAAAGTCTGAAAATTTCAAGGAATAATATCCGTACCTTCCCTCTAAAATTAATATTTTCTGGGAGGGAACTTGGCAACATTCGAATGGACATACGGTGTTTTACCCCGGCACGGCACTGCGGACCTGGAGTCAGTCATATTGTCCCGTGCAGCAAATCCTGCTTGATAAATATTTATAGCCGCTCCTCATCAGACGGCGGGGTCTCTTCGTCCGGTCCTCAACAAACATCCGCGCTATACTGACCCTGTGCCTTCCTTTGGAGACCCCGAGCTCAACAAACAAGCTTTGTTAGCTCGTCTCGATTTGTAGTGGACTGGATCACTCTATATTGAAATTTGACACCTTCAGGCACCCATGAGTTAGTTGATCTCCTAGAATTTTTACGGTTTTTTGAATTTGGTGAGGGGTAGGTATTTATGAATTTGTCTCTTCGCGATGGAAAATATGAAGAATAACGACGGTGAAACTAGCAAACCACGTATCTCGTTTGCGGTGTTTAAAAATCTACGCTCACATTTTATTTTTTTGAAGTAGACCAAATCAATATTATTCCTTGAAATTTTCACAGAAATTTCTCCGCACGAAGAGGAAAAATCACAGAAATTTTCAAGAGTGGACGTTAAGTAGTTTTTCATTTAAAAAATAAAGTATGATAGGAAGTCTGCGACGTCGCAAACCGAGATACGTGGTTTGGTAGTTTCACCGTCGATAAGACAATTAGCATGCGTTGGTGCTGCACGTTCATCAAAAGATCAGGCCTATGATGCAAGTTCTTACATTTTCTTAAAATATAAACATCATGTACCTAGTAGATTGTTTGAAAAATACAATTATATCGATGGCCAATGTGCGAAACAGCATATCTCCGTTGCAACGTTGCAGACTCCCTATCATACTACATTTTTTAAATTGAAAAAATTGTCAACTTAATTTCTTGAAATCTTCGTTGATATTCCTTCTTCATTGACAAAGTATTCCGTAGAAATTTCAAGACATCTAGTGGACATGTTTCTCTTCGAAATATTAAAATAGGAGTGGCGATTCTGAAACATGGCAGTGGAGATGCATAGTGGCGCACTTTGGTCATCGATATCACGATTTAAGTGTTTTACTTTTTTTGACAAAATATTTAGGCGAAACCTCCTCAAGCGAATCGTTTGGGTGCACTTTCCAGGCAACCTCATTTGTTAAGCAAACACTTTCGGCCAAATTTTCTCATAAAACTTTTAGACTGGAAAATTACTATTGTAAATTAAGTAAAAAACACGATTTTCGCTTTTTGTATTTGTGCACAGTCAAAATAAACCTTCAAAAAGTTAAAAAATTTTTGTATAAAAGCGTGACAATTTTCTTTTCATACTCGATTGGTACAATTTTGATTAAAATTTTTCAAAATTATTACTCCGATCCCATTTTTTGTTCACAAAACAGAGGTAAAAGCACTTCTACTACCCTGTTATAGGGAAAGAACGCTGTTTGAAAATTTATGATTTGCCACATTTCCTCTGCTTAAATACAAATTTCTCATTGAAGTTTTCAGAAGTACTAGATCAAATTGCGAAGATAGTACTTCGAAATATTCACAATTTTTCTTCTAAAATATATGTTTTATTGTAGTAAATATGATGACATTTGAATGTTCATATGAGGGGCTTGGGGGACAAGGCGCATAAGTGCAGTTTTTGCTATTTCGACAAATACGTGTTTGAAGTTTCGAAATTACATGGATCCTTATGGCGGAAAGAAAGTTTCAACTGACTTTTTGATGCTTAAAAACTGGAATTTGGGTGCGAATTTATCACAGAGTATGCACTAAGACTAGTTTCACTTGAAATCATTATTATCTCAATTTTTTTTAAACTGCACTTATGCGCCTTGTCCTCCAAGCCATTAGTGTAGCCTTTTTCCTCACCTCGAGAGTACATTTTCCTGTCAATGTTTTTTAGAGTCTGGACTCAAGATCCAAGCGACTTTTTTTTCCAGAGTGGAGCATCAAGTAAGCTTTTTTTCTGTAATCCTGCAACAATGCTTTACTCGTGTTTTGAGTCCGTTTGTTCGGCCACTGTTGCTACATACACACTCATTAGCAATCACTTATTCATCCTCTAGCCGCTTCAATGTGTGCTACACGTGTTTTGGGCCATGTTTTCACTTTCGTGGGACGGTGTCATTTCTTCCCGTTTACCGGGCTCGGCCTGTTTATTTTAGTGAGTTGTTACAAATTGCGAGTGACACAACACTTTCGTGCTTTACGCGCAACAATCGCGTTCGACTCTTTCATCTTTCACTTTCCAACCGCGCGCTTACAGCGTCAAAGTAATTAATGCACATAGTCCTGCTTAGCGGGCTCAGTCAATTAGCAAGTCTTTTTAGGAGTTTCGGGAATTGATGATAATGTGGCTAGTTGAACGTTGAAATCCGCGAGTTACAAGAGGTTTTTGTTCATTCCATTAAAGGCGCGAGAATAGCTCTCACGATTTGCCTCGGTTTTCTGTGGTTAGCTAAGCGAATATCCCAATGTGCATCTCAAAAACAAACCTTTTCTCTTGTACATTTAATTATGCATGTATATGAGCTCTTGGATTCTGAAAATGTTCAGTTTTCTGACAATCGAAGGTGCATCGAGCTTTTATGTCAACCAAAAATGTTGCGTCATAAAAGATGGATGTTGGGGCATGCATGTTAAAACTGCTCATCCAATAAATTCACATCCAACTAGCCAATCAATAAATCCGTAAACCACACACGCATCGATGAATGCAATGTTGAGAGCCTAGCTCAAAAACTACTTATCTTGCTTACGATGCTTCAAAAGTGCCGTCATTATTTAATTACTTCCAAGAGGCATGGACCCACCGTATCTTCCGAAATTTTCATTAAATATTTTTCAAACAGAGAGGAAAAATCTCGGAAATTTTCAGGAATTTATTTTCAACAGTTCTCCCATTAGAATTACAGGGGCGGATCCAGCAATTTGGCAACGTCGGATCTCCTCCATTTAAACCTATGTTGAATAGGTAATCGATTCTTGTCGGGACACCTGGCCCCTCCAAGAATCGATATATTTCCATAGGTTTAAATAGGGGAACAACAATGTTGCCAATTTGCAGGATCCGTCAATGATTAGAAATGAGAGAAAGGCGTGAAGTCTGGAATATTTCAGAAGAGGCACGTGGTCTCAGAGTTCAGGCATTGGTGCGCTCCAGGTTAAAGCGAAGAGCACCAAAAAAAGGTAAGCTAGCATACTGTGCAATCCTATGAGGTAAATATCCACCATATCCTCACGTGTTACGCGTATTTTTCCCGAGAAAACACGAACAGACGTAATCAGAACAGTGCGGTAATCGATAGAATTCGTGACCGAGGAATCACCCATGAGATCGCCTACACCGCCTAACTTACACCGATACAGCAGTACATCACATCCTGCCGGTTCGCATGGACAAGAAGTTAGGATCTCTATGTTGAATTGATTACCTCTTGGCTCAACGAGTCTTTTTATCGGGTTCATATAAACGAGCGGCGCGGTGAAGGCTTGCCGATTTGTGGGGATCTCCCAAAGACATAAAGACGGAGCACTAAAAGCAAAAAATGAAGCTTCTAGAGCTTCTTTTCAATCACCTCTACTATTGGCTAGAGGATTGGCGGCGAAATCGGGACAAGTTTGAATTCAAATGTAGGGCGGGAACTAATAAATAAAATTGCGGAAACAAAGTATTTTAGGTTGATTTTTGCCCAAATTCAGGTACACACTCATATTTTTTTAACTCTAGGTTAGTTTCAGTCCGTCGTCGACCGATTAATTTCATTTGGGAGTAACGTTGATCTAGAACTGTAACGGCCTGTTTGAACCTGCAGAACCACCATGAGCAGAAGAAAAACTAACTTTATGTGAGATTACTGCCTGTTACCGAGCAAAAGTAGGTGTATTATATTAGGACGCAGACCGAACTTTCTTAGTATATTCGTTTTAGGAATTTAAAATACGTTTCAAAGAAGAAATGTGCAAAAATCAAGAGGACAAGTTCAAATCAAATTTCCGTTTGCCGCCATGGATTCCCGCGCTCATTTACACACTCACACAAGCGCGCAGCGCCGAACCTAGCTTCACTTTTTCCCCGTGCTTTTAGATACGAGCGCTCCGTCTTTATGTCTTTGGGATCTCCCGGGAGGTGATGAAGAGTAGGCAAGTTTCACCAAACAATCTGGCCACGAACGGGTGGGTAAATAAATCCGCGGGTTCCTCGTGATAAAATACGCATTCGGTCGGCCTGGAACCGAGTTACTTCCGAGATCACTGCGTAAATCTTCCTCGGCGTGCCCCGTGCATCTTCCCGCGGTGCGTGCTTATTTGCTGCTATCAAATAATGCGGAAGCCATCCTCACCGCCTCACGTCCCGAGCCTGGAGAACGTGGAGCGGTCAGCGCTGCCACAGGCGCACGGTGGATCGAGTCAACAGGAGAGGTCGGACAAAATTTGGAAACTTTAAACGCTTATAACTCCGTTTATACAATAGCTTAAGGTTCTAAAAGTGAGTCCATTGGTTTCCTCGTCGCATTTTCTTCCCGAAGCACCCCTTGAAGCTTAAAATGTGACGAAATAAACACCAAAATTTGCAGTTTTATAGTAAAAAATTTCATGTCCGACCTCTCAGATTGACTCGATCCACTGTGAGGCGGATGGAAAAGCTCGTATCGGTGAAAGGACTATGCTGTCGACTCAGGGGCACATTCCTAGTTCTTCTATATGTATTTTTTTTCAATTGGCAAGCTTGCAATTTTTTTCAAAATGATCCAAGTTTCAGTAACTTGACTTGAACTTGACGCCGCTATTGGCAAGTTTTTTTTTAAAGAAAAATTAAATGAATTTTTTTTTTCATTTTTTACAAGTGGAAAGTTAGTGATGACACACTGGGAAAAAAAAACACATTGGAGCTTGAGTCCAGACTCTTAAAAACATCGACAAGAAAAAATACTCGTGATTCAATCAGATTTAAGTTTAAATCAAGAACCAAGCCTCTTAACTTGAGCGGATTTCCTTTTGATTTAAGCTTAAATCTGCTTGAATCAAGAGTCCTTTTTCTTGTCAATGTTCTCAAGAATCTGGACTCTAGATTCAATGTGTTTTTTTTCCCATTGCAATTCCATGCAGAGCACTCATTGAGAAGAATACATTGAAAAATAAACCACTCTGTTTAATCTTATTTTGTGTATGTGGAATTGTAGAAATAAAAATTTCGACGAATTTATATTTCTACTGAAAAATAATATATTCTTGAAAGTGGATAGGAATACAAAAAGTCAAAACATATAGAAAAATGAGCCAATTTCAAAAGTAAGAAATAAGATTCAAAAGAGGTGTTGTCCCAAAGAAGAATACTTTTCCGACATTAAAAAAAATGGATAAAATTAATCATGACTGATTGAAAATATAGTCTGAAATGAGGTTCATCAAGTAGTTAGAAAAGCGGACATTCAGATATTTATGGAACGCATTATTTCCCTCCAATGATGCTGGATTGCCATTATTTCGAGTAATAAGAGGTTCAACTCATACAAATTTAACATGCAGCGGAGGGTTACACATAACTGGGCATATTAAAATCAAAAGGAGCCATCTCCATCGTAACATGGACCCTGTCATAAATGTATTCTTATAGGTCTTAAGGCCAGAGCCACAATGTAGATAGTACCTTTTGATATGAATACACCCAGATGAAAGTCGTAATTAAGTTCGAACTCACTCCTTTACGGAGTTCTGAATGATGATTAAGGAGAAATAAAGACGTAACTGGCGGAGGTTAGCGAAGGCGTCTTCGGAGACTTAAACGCACGCCTAGAACAATAGGAATAATATAAAATTCGCAATAACTCGCTCAGCGTCTTGCATCTCTTTTTTATGGCCTTACTCCCTGCAGACAGAATTAAACTTTACGCAGTTTTCATCGGCTGAACAGAGCTGTTGAATGCTGCTGCCTCCTATTTGAGAGACTGAAGTTGAGCTAAAAGCACATCAAAACACAACAGGTTTTTCATATTTCTGCCTTTTGATTGACGGCTGTTTTATGCAGAGACAAGGGATAGTAGGACTGACTCTGAACTCTTAACGACGCCGCTAGTAAACGATGCGGAACTGCGTTTTTCTCAAATTCTTCGCTTAATAACTATGAGAGGGTTAACCCAACTCTCAAAGGGTTAATTTTTAGATGTTCTTTGCACTAAATGATGAACAATCTACCCTTCTAGCGATTTCATTTTCTGACCGAAAATTCAAAGGAAGCAGAATTGACACTAAAGATTGCTTAACCTAACCTAACCTAACTGTACCTACCAACCCAAACTAACCTAACCAAACCTAATCTAACTTAACTTAACCTTAACTAACCTAACTTAACCCAACCCAACCTAACTTCGCAATTGGTTTTATCCCCTCCCCTTAAAAGAGTCCTTTCGTCTCACTCAATCACCATCTCCGGTGATATGTAGAGGTAGAAGGTAGACCTACGTAGAATTAGTCTATGATAAATTGCACTCGAAAAATCACAATTGCTTCTTCATCCGAGCGCTCCGCATGTTGCCTATCCACTAATTGAAGGCGTTTTGCCTTGTTCTGCGTCATCGAATGTTTCTGTGCTATTCTGCCATGCTAAGGAAAAACGCGTCGTATGAACATTCGAGAGTTGCCGAATTTCCCTTGATAAAATATGTATTTTTGACGACATTCATGCATTTTTTCCTTGAAATTTTCAGATATTTTAGATTAAATTGCGTACAAAATCGTCTGAACGTTTTGAAGAAAAAATATTCAAAATTTTACCGGTATATTCGGTTTTTAATGAAGGAAATCTGGCAGCGTCTAAAGGCTCATACGGCGTTTCTCCTTAGTACGGCAGTACTTGAGGATTAGTCGATATAAAAGACATTAATTTTCCCTCGTGTGTATGATAATTTCGAGCATGTGGGCAGTTTTAAACGTCTGTACAAGTCAGCGCTCAAGTCGCGGAGCGAATCCTGGAAACAATGTTCGGAGTCCTCTCGCCCACTTTCTTTTTAGCTTTATTTAACAACATCATTATTATTATCGGAGTCTACAGGTGGAGTTTTGCTCCTTTGTCTAGTTGGGGCTCAGCCGCGGCCGGTGGAATGGGTCGCGGGTCAAGTCAAGTCCCTGGTCTGAGCAGGCGCCCAGGTCGTGTCCCGCTGCCCGCTCTAGATTCCTCTTGAGCCACCCTCACACTTCCGAGTTCATTAATTATTCCCATCTCCAACGCTCCTGGACCTGGAGGATCCCTCCAGTTTCAAGAGCAAGAGGTACACTGCCGTGCTATGGAAAAACGACGTATGAACATTCGAATGTTGCCAAGTGTCGGCCAATTATTGTTGGCCTCCTGTAGTGTAGTAGGTGTAGCACTTGCTCTATGATTGGGAGGTCCCGGGTTCGATTCCCGGCCGAGTTTAATGGTCTTAAACAATGGTTATCTAGGCTGGCTTGATTAGGGACAGAGGAATTGGGACTTAAGCGGTAAAGCGCAAGATGATCCCGCGTGAGATATTTGAAGTATAACACAAAAAAAATAAAAAATAAAAATAAAGTTTCTCTTGATTAACTATTTATTTTTGAAGGTAGTTTTAAATAATTGTTCTTGAAATTTTCAGATATTCCAGATGAAATTGCGAATAAAAGTTACTATCTGAAAAACTGGAAGGAAAATATTTACAAGTTCCCCAGAAAATCTGTATTTCATCAAAGTAAATTTGGCAACGTCTGAAGGCTCATAAGGCGTTTTTCCTTAGCACGACAGTGCAGCGTGCATTGGCATAACAGGAGAGCAGGGATGAAAATAATGTTTGAAAAAATGTCAAAAATTATTTTGATGAACATGACGAGAAAGTGCACCAAGTTTGGATGATTCGTTGGTTTTGATCAACCGCGCTGCCTTCAGTAAGGATACGTTGTAAAAACGGGGCTTTTGCCTCGTCTATTCGCAAAGTGTCAGGTCATCTATATTTTCTTCTTTCAAAGTTTACCAATAATTCGTTCTCATTCTGGGAGATGAGAGGGCACAACACCATGCAGGGATTTTCGCAAAAAGAGGCAGATCATAGAGGCCCTCATACCACTCATACGCTTGAAGCAACTAAGTTGAATGCGGAATCACTCCCTCTCAAACAATCGCAACCATCTTTTGGAACAAATCACCCAAGAACAACTCAAAATCATCTCGCCGGCCGCGCTCTGCGGCGGTGGGGTCCAGTAACGGGCCTTTCCTGGATCATTTTTCGACTGTAATTAATGAACCCCCGGCCAGATCACAAATGAAACGTAGCTCACGCTGGTGGCATTTTTCCTTTGGAAGAAAGTGAGAACAAAGTGGAGGTGAGAAAAGAGAAACCGAGAGACACAGCCCGGGCCGACGACGCGACAAGGGAAACAATTAATAAACGCTGAATGAATGAACCGAGTAGATGAGTGTGAGCGAGTGAGTGAGAACGCTTTCATGTGCCCCGACACAGTCAACTCCTCACCCTTGCCCCGAGAAAAATACCCACGTCGAATCTACGTCATTAGGCAGAAAGGGTCTATCTATCGAAGGGATTTTGGATAAAAGCGCATCTGCTAAAGCATCTTAAATACCTATACGTTGTTTCCTCAAACTTCCCCTAGAGATATTCCTCTTGCTCAAAAATAAATCTGAAATAGCTTACCAATGTTGTCAAAGTGCCTTACAAGTGGTTGTCCTGCGGGCTGAATCTTGAAATTGATTGACAAAGCGATAGACAAAGAGGATATAGGGAGTGATCCTTTTGCTTGAGATGGGTGGTTCTGAGAAAGAAAATGATGGACTAACTGTGGAGTCTCACGTAGGTTGCCGTTAGTTAGTCTACTACCTATCTACGTCCGTCGTCCATTGTAATATACCTTTAGTCTCCTTTGTCTATATCTTTGCCTATCAATTTCAACAATCGGCTCGCTAGGGTAGTATTTTGACGAAAAAATGGAGGGATTTACCGCAGCCTAACTGCATGTCATGTCACGTTCCCCATTAGTAGCTCTCGTATAATCAAAAACTAAGTGACGTAACACCTTGAAATTTTTTATTTAAATTGGATCGCATTTTGCAATTCGAAACTAGAATCTCTGGCTCATTTTACAGAGACAAAATAGGTGCCATAGGTTTCCATGCGCAGATGAGTGTTTTTATGTATGAGCCAGAAATTTTAGTTCCTTATTGCAAAATCTAGTCCAATCAATAATGTACCCCTCAAATTTCAAGTCTGAGCGTAAATTTAAGTTTTTTCTTAAATTTAAAAATATCTAACCGGTCCATTCACGATCAAAAACAACACTCCGCTACCCGAGCGTCGAGCCTACAATATCAATCACCAATTGGACTACATTTTGCAATTTGGAACTATAGATTCCAGCCCAGTTTAAAAACAGCGTATGTGCCATTAGTTTCCCTATGCACATAAGTGGTTTTTCGGATGAGAGCCAGAATTTATAGTAAATTCTGGCTCTCATCCGAAAAACCAATTATGTGCATAGAGAAACTAATGGCACATACGCTGTTTTTAAACTGGGCTGGAATCTATAGTTCCAAATTGCAAAATACAGTCCAATTTGTCTGCAGCGCCTTGATACGCAACTATTCGTGTTCCCGAGCTGCCCATGTTGCCTACGCAAATACTGAAGGCGTCTTGCTAACTCTTGCGCTTACAGCATTCCACTAAAGACAGCACTGGGCAACCAGAGGCCACAATACCAATCACTACTCTTTCGTAGCGCCGAGATGCAAGATGCGACTATTCGCACTCAAAAGCTGCCCATGTTGCCTACGCAAAAATTGAAGGCGTTTTGCCTTTTTTGCGTTATCGAATGTTTCTGTTGAAGTAGTTTTCCAAGAGGAAGAAGAAACCTATCTCTATCTGTAAAAATCTTCCCAGGAGGGTTGACGGTGGAAGTCGCCAGGCGGCGTAGGCACGGCTTGCAACATTCGAAGCTCATTGAAAGCATATTTTCAGCCAATTTTTACAGAGGCTGACTATGTATTATTAGATTTCAGTATCCTCTAACATCGTCCTGAACGCTGAAAATCGATGCTCTTCCTTTTTCACAATCCTCTCCTCCCAGGCTCCTAAGCCTAATGGGGGTTTACGACCCTTCTCGATGACCATGTCCGGTATGCTCAATCGCTGGTCACGCGGTCCAGCGTACTCGGGGAGCTTTTTCAACAAGAAAATCGGACTCCTCGGTCATTTCTAAGTAGACTAGCTCGGTTTCAGCCCGGTCAGAGAACTTCCGATTTCGAACGTCAAAATTTATCCACATGACCCGGGTCGAATTTTCTTGACTTTGGACGGGAAAAAAATTTCGAGTTAAGTATCGTATCCTATACAATTCCAGGCGTAGAATCAATTGCGTGTGGTCCCGATTCTCCCCAAGACTGCTTAGGTCGAGTACCGGCTGTTTTTACTTATTTTGATAGTTCGCCTGCATGCGATACTCGCCGCTTGCGAGGTCCAGTGGACTTTTGGAGCTTTTTCGACCAGAATAAAGGCCTTCTCGCACAGTGGTCTTGAAGCAAAAAAAAAAATCGACAAAAACGTACCCAAAAACGGTTTGTAGGGGGTGAGTCTATGGAACGCGTGGACTCAAAATCGCGCGCGAAAAATCAAAATCTTGGCTGATCCTATTTTCTAGATATGGATATTTGAAATTTTTATAGTAAATGAAGTTTCATGCTGATTTTGATCCGCTTTTTTATTTACTTGTCCATTCAATCGGCGTTGATCGATTCACGTTTTTATTTTTCGGTCGATTCATGTCGATCGAATACATACCCTCTCGTTACATGCAGACTACCTATCATTCTCTTTTTTTTTAACTGAACAATTCGCCTTCTGCTGCGTCTACAGCAATTGTTGTTGCGAATATGTTGTGCGTGCTGATTTTAGCCTATTACATACTCGACTATCTGAAGGCGTTTTATATGTCAAAGCAATTCGCCTTCAGTTGCGTCTGCAGCAATTGTTGTTACGAATATGTTGTGCGTGCCGACATTAGCCTATTACATACTCGACTATCTGAAGGCGTTTCATGTGCGCAAGCAGCGTAATCTGCCGGAGAACGAAAAAAGTAGGGATTGAGCGATTTATTCAATCTCACCTCTGTTGTTCTCCAACAGGGTGCTCTTACTTTCGCACAGAAAACGCCTTCAGAGAATCAAGTATGTAATTAGCTGCGATCAGCACGCACAACATATTCGGAACAACAATTGCTGTGGACGCAGATGAAGGCGAATTGCAAACGACCGTATAATACACGTCGAAAAACATATTAGCTCCTTAATTAATATTGTTACCAATAGGGAGTTTTATTCTATGGTCTTTTTTTGAGAGATTCTCGAAAAACTTTTCAACATAAACTAAGTTTAAATACAAAATAAAATATACCGCGCTACAAATTTTCAGTCTTGGCGGAAAGTATAGCCTAAACTTTCCGCCAAGACGGAAGAAGCACCAGCATCACAATGCTCTTGAAGCAAAAGAAAAATGCGACAAAAATGTACCCAAAAATGGCTTGAAGGGGCCGAATCTACGGCACGTGTAGCGTTCCTAGAGCTTCAAAAAATTTTCGAGAATCCCCCATAAAAGACCATAAAATAAAACTCTCTATTGGTAACAATATTAATTAAGGAGCTAATATGTTTTTCGACGTGTATTATACGGTCGTTTGCAATTCGCCTTCAGCTGCGTCCACAGCAATTGTTGCTCCGAATATGTTGTGCGTGCTGATCGCAGCTAATTACATACTTGATTCTCTGAAGGCGTTTTCTGTGCGAAAGTAAGAGCACCCTGTTGGAGAACAACAGAGGTGAGATTGAATAAATCGCTCAATCCCTACTTTTTTCGTTCTCCGGCAGATTACGCTACTTGCGTACATGAAACGCCTTCCGCGAGTCGAGTATGTAATAGGCTAAAGTCGGCACGCACAACATATTCGTAACAACAATTGCTGCAGACACAACTGGAGGCGAATTGCTGTGACATATAAAACGCCTTCAGAGAGTCGAGTATGTAATAGGCTAAAGTCGGCACGCACAACATATTCGTAACAACAATTGCTGCAGACGCAACTGAAGGCGAATTGCTTTGACATATAAAACGCCTTCAGATAGTCGAGTATGTAATAGGCGAAAATCAGCACGCACAACATATTCGCAACAACAATTGCTGTAGACGCAGCAGAAGGCGAATTGTTCAGTTAAAAAAAAAAGAGAATGATAGGTACTTAGTCTGCATGTAACGAGAGGGTATGTATTCGATCGACATGAATCGACCGAAAAATAAAAACGTGAATCGATCAACGCCGATGGAATGGACAAGTAAATAAATTTTTCGCGCGCGATTTTGACCGCACAACATATTCGCAACAACAATTGATGTAGACGCAGCATAAGGCGAATCGTTCAGTTAAAAAAAAAGAGTATGATAGGTAGTCTGCATGTAACGAGAGGGTGTATCCGATCGACACGAATCGACCGAAAAATAAAAACGTGAACCGATCAACACCGATTCAATGGACAAGTAAATAAATTGAAGGCGTTTTGCCTTTTTTGCGTTTTTTGCGACTTACCCCCTACAAACCGTTTTTGGGTACGTTTTTGTCGCATTTTTTTTTTTTTTGCTTCAAGACTATTGTGTGGGGTCATCTAACATGAGACGTGGGACGAGTTTCATTTCAGCCCTATCCTAGAACTTTCGATTATGACCCTGAAAACGTAGTCCATGTAACTCCTGGGGATTTTCTCTCGATTTTGGAGAGGAAGAAGAATTTCTAAATTATAGTCGAATCTTACGTAGAATCAATTGCGGGTGGTTTCGAGGCTCCCCACGGCTTCCAGAGCCAAGAAACGGGTGTTTTAGACCGTTTTTGAAAGTTCGCCTGCATGCGTTACCGCCGTCGCCGCCAGCGCGTCCCGGACTTGTGGAGCATGCGCAGTTTTCGTTCGTGACTGGAGAGCAGGAAAAGTTAAAACTCCTTCAGTTTTTGCGTAGGCAACGTAGGTAATTCCAGATCACAAATGGTTGCATCCAGGTGCTACAATGAAAGTGGTGTTTGATACTCTGGCCTCTAGCTGCAAAGTGCTCTTTTTGTTCGTGAGTGTGTGCGCAAGAATAATTTTTTCCTAGGTACGACACGTTGATAGGGGATTTTTACGCGACAAAGGGGGAGGGGGGTTCTTGGAGCAGAAAGAAAAAATCTCCGTATGGTGCAAAAAAGTTTAATACAAATTGATGGTTTTGATTTCACGAGGTTGACTTCGGTTGGTGCATCCCATTAAAAACGCCTTCGATCAACGAAGATGCAACATCGTCTACATAGCTATTCTTATACAGGGTGTCTCACGAAAAAGGAGCCACCTTGAATATCTGCCGACCGCGTCGGAATTTCGAAAAACGGTAAAAGTCGTGTTCGTTTATATCAAGGGGGACACCTTTTGGCGTATTTGACATTTTCCCAAACCGCGGGAGGGGCGCGGGGCGGGGGATGCCCCACCCGTAGGTCGAACTTTTCAAATGGCACCCCTACTTTTTCATTTCAGTAATCAATTCTACGCAAAAAAAGCCACCCTGTCCAAACCGAATATAAATCGGACAATTTTTCAGTGATTGGCAGAGGTTGTAACATTTTTTTTATCCTCTTTTCAAAAATTTCCCGCGCCCAATGGAATTGCCGTATCAAACCAAACTCTTCGCCAAAAAAATTCTTAAACATTTCACTTTCGATTAAAAAAAAAACAAAAAAAAAAAAAACAAAAAAAAATCTGCTGCACTCGAAATCTGGACCAGTCGGAGCCCCTCTTTGCGACATTAAAATTTGTTTTACCGAACATTTCCGAGGGGCGCTCTTCGGGAGGGAGTAGTAAGTTTTAGACAATAATTATTATTCATTTTTTTTTTTGAAGCATAAGAAACCGTGTCCATGAAGAAGCAGTAAAGTAGAAAAACAACGCACCGCGGAAAAATAGCGTCCTCAGAAGTATCGAGGTCCGGGACCCCCCCCCCCCCCCCAAAAAAAAAAAAATCTAATCCATTTGTTTTTCTGCTTTACTGCTTCTTCATGGACAAAATTTCTTATGCTTCAGAAAAAAGAATAATAATTCTTGTCTAAAACTTACTAGGTACTCCTTCCCGATGAGCGCCCCTCAGAAATGTTCGGTGAAACGAATTTTAATGTCACAAAGCTCCGCGTGCTCCAGATTTCGAGTGTAGCAGATTTTTTTTTGTTTTGTTTTTTTTTGTTTTTTTTAATCGAAAGTGAAATGTTTAAGAATTTTTTTGGCGAAGAGTTTGGTTTGATACGGCAATTCCATTGGGCGCGGGAAATTTGTGATAAGAGGATAAAAAAAATGTTACAACCTCTGCCAATCACTGAAAAATTGTCCGATTTACATTCGGTTTGGACAGGGTGGCTTTTTTTGCGTAGAATTGATTACTGAAATAAAAAAGTAGGGGTGCCATTTGAAAAGTTCGACTTACGGGTGGGGCATCCCCCGCCCCGCGCCCCTCCTGCGGTTTGGGAAAATGTCAAATACCCCAAAAGGTGTCCCCCTTGATATAAACGAACACGACTTTTACCGTTTTTCGAAATTCCGACGCGGTCGGCAGATATTCAAGGTGGCTCCTTTTTCGTGAGACACCCTGTATATTTGTTAGAACAAATGATCGTATGAGGTCGTTTTTTGAACAGAGCAGAAACGGCTGTAAAGAGCTCTACAAAGGTATATTTTATTTCACTGGCTAATTAAACTAGTCTTATTTTTTATTTCTCTTTTCTTATTTATTTTCTCGTTTGTTTGGTCATAATCTGAAGTCATTCCTTTATCTCCACAGAGGACAGTACTGCCCCACTGTTTTGCCGATAAGAGTGAAGGTGAAAAACTTTTAGGGCCCATTCTATCTCATTAAATAAAATGAATGAGTATCATATTCCGATTTATTCAATAAATATTGTCTGAATTATAGTCCCCAGGTCGCTCCTTATAAACTCCAAAAAGAGGCTTTTATACAGCAATAGCATTTTGTATGTCACAAATGTTGGCAAATACTGATTTAACCATCAAGCCTTATAGTTTGTACAGCTCTTTGAACTGTAATATTATCTGTGAAAGAAGCTAAATCAGTGATCATGTCTCACCAATTTTTAACAATTGTGATATCCAATATGCTAATATAAAATTTAAGTTTTTTCTGCGAACTCTCTGGCATCATTCAGCGTCTGTACAAAATGAGGAAGGTTGAATGTTAAAAAAAAATTATGACACAACATTTATCATAGGAGGATCAGTGCTTTATTTGTTATCAATTACAAAAATTAATTATTTTAATAAATTATGAACAAAAACAAAAAATTAATAATAAAAAAAGATAAAAAAAAATGGACGGGACAAAGTAAGCTAGACACAAATGGAATCTATAATGACTGACAAGTACTACAAAAATAGAATTAATAAATTAATTTGTTGACTAAAATGTACAATTACTTTGTTTTAAAAACAATAAGTCACAGTTATTATTTTAAAAATTCTAACAATCAAGAATACAAAAAATTAATGTACATACAAGGCAACATTTTAAATTTTATGGAAACAAATTATTTACACAGTGCATGTAGCCACACACTGGAAAGTAAGTCTTCCAAAGGCTGAGGTTTTTTGATTAGAGGAAGCTCACCTTCTCCAACTTTTTTCTTACGGGTTGAAGAAATAAAGCAAAGAGAATCAGTTAGGAAATCATAGTAAGGTAAGATCATGAGAGATAGGTAGATTTAGTTTTTTAGTGAAAAAAGGGATGACAGAGTACGAGTTGAATAACATGATACACTACCTTAAAGAAAAGAAGAAAAGAATATAGAGAGAAGTTAACGTACTAACTGTTGAGCTGGGCTTCATCTTAGTTTTTTGTCTTTGTAGACACACGAAAAGAAAACAGAGACTCAGAAAGAGAAAAAAATAGTAGGAAAAAACCTTCCCATGGGTTATGATGAAAATAGAGAAATAGACAGTAACCAACCGGGAAACACCACCACCCCTGAAGTGAGAGAAATTCATTGTAAAACATGGGATGAAGACAGTTCAAAGCGGAGAAAAGTTTTAATAGTACCTACATCAGCCTTTGAAAAAATTACTAGAATGCAAAAGTAGTTTGACTTTATTCAGACACAGTCTTCCTGGTGTATGTGGTCCCTCGAATGGTTTGGGTTCAATGAACATTGTGAAGAAAAAGGATATCCAAAGCTTTTAAAATTATTGCAGGACTGATAGATAGATGCTTCAACAATCTGGCTTAAGCTGCATAAAAACGTGACTGCAGCTCTAAAAGAGAGAACTACCAAGTTACGACTATTTTAGTTTTCCTTATCATAAATATTAAACAAAACTTTGACAGGCAAACTGTCAAATAGAATGGCAACTCACTATCAAAAAGAATCTGTACAACTATAATACAAGGAATTAAAATTAAAACGGCACTCACAGAAACTCATGAAACTTAAAACGAACTGATATGGCAGTTGAGAATAAAGGCAGCAGACAGAATGAAAGAAAGAGAAAAAAACAGGCTTGAGCCAGAAAATTCTTTCAGCATCGAAAGCACAAAATTAAGACATCGATTTGATGAATGTTTTAAAGAACAAAAGTCTGGAGGAAAGAAGCAATTGTATTGGATTTTATATTGGGGTAAAATATGAGAGAAAAGAAAGAAAAGAGAGAAGGTAGAAGATTTGTGAAGGACCTCACCATACGAGTAGACTGCATGATTTGAATAATGTCTCACTACTTTTACCAGGTATAAAATTTCTAGAGCCAATATGATTTTACAAGGTATTTGTAGATTTCACAATATACCTCAAGAATTGTAGTACTTGTAAGAATTGAGGGAATACACTTATTAACAATGAAATACACAAACAAAAGTATTTGATCATTGAGCAATTAATTATTAAATTCGATGTCTACGATATAAATCGACTAATTTTTCAAGCGAGCCAATTTAAAACTTGACTGGTAGTAGAGAATATTGAAAAAAAAGTAGTATTCATTTTCAACATACTGGTAAATGATACTTTAAAATCTATCAATGACTCATTTAATTTACAATAGCTTGCTACAGATCACAAACAAATCAATTAATAGGTATACTTTTTTACATACTTAAGCTTCATAAGGTTATCACGTTCAAGAGTTCCAATTACAATTGTAAAGATTAACAAACAAATATTAGACTTTGTAACATTATTTACAGCTCAATAGATTGATTTTTTCCCATTAATATTATTCATACTCACGTTTTCTTTTTTTTCACATTTCTGTTCCAGAATTCCGAACAATCTGTTGACGTTATAATTATACAACTTCTTGGCAGTTTAAGGGTGAAAAAAACATACCTACATCCAAACAGACAACACTCTTGAAGTATGCATTAAATCTCACTCATTCATACTGAAAATAACAGATTCTATCAACACTATTTACAATATTTTTACAGAAAAATAAAAAAATACTATTAGTTCTAACATATTTTTGGAAACTTTGATTTGTAATCTTATTATTAATGAAAGAAGTAGTTTTCGTTGATCTCCACTGTACCAGAGAAGATCTAACTACGATATTGCACTGGGTGAAATTAACTAGGTACGAATAAGCAAAAACTAAAACTAACTTTAAGTCATTGCTTTAAATTAATCTCACAATTATTTTAGATGGTTTTTAAATTTTTTTGGAGTAAATTTGCCTAATCTAAGTTAATGATTAAATTTAGTTGAGTTAGTTTTTTGCATTTTATTATTTTGATCTTGACAGTCATTCTTTGATTGAAAAATCAGACTCTCAACTACATAGAGAAACAGCTAAAAATGCGAACACAAGAGATTATTGCACGTTCATTTTTTTGAAAAAAAAGAAAGAAAAAAAAAAAAAATACAGAATACTTGTGTTCTCATTTTTTCTGCTTTTGTCCTCATATGGCTTTCCTGAGTTTTTCCATTCTGATAATGGGGAAACTACTTAATGACTTAATTATTTCCTTAACATCTAGCTTACAATTGAGGGACAAATTAAAGGCTTGAATAATTTTCAACTCATAAGTTAGGAATCAATCATTCAGGTGTTACAAAGCAAATGTGATCCATCTACGATGGAGCTTCTGAAATATATGATTCAATAAAGCAAAGCTACATTGAAATACAAATTTTCCAACACTCCCTTTGCAAACAGATAACTTTTGCTTCGTGACACTCATTTTTGCTTGATTCTTACTAACTGTTGTATTTAGTCTCTGGCATTTTGTGCAATAGAAAACAGCTCCATAAAAAAGTCAAGATCTGCAAAAGAAATTCTTAGAGATGAATTTGCTTGATAGCACAAGTTCTTAGAGCAAGGGGCAAATTTTACTCAGAACAACTCATTTTGATCAGATGCTTTTAAATTATTCTAGAGTAAAAAAATAACTAACCTAAATACAACAGCTTCACTAACTAAAAATAATGTTATATAGTTTATCACAGACATAATATGGACAGTAGACTTAGTTCATTCAACGTTGACTTTAAGGTAGAACCTCTAAGAGGGTTTTGACAAAGCTTAATTAGGAGTAAGTTCAGTCAATTAGGGTTGAAATTCTAGTTAGTCATGATCTAAACATCACGAGTGATGATAGTCGGGGGATGGTTCAGCAACAGGCTCAGGCGTTGTGAACAGAGGATTTGGGAATTCAGGTGGATGAGGTAAAGGCCCTGCCATGGTTGGTCGCCTACGGTAAGCAAGCAACCAACATGATACGGCAATGGCAACAGCAACAAGTGAAAGCAACACAGTCAAAATCAAGGCTATGACCAGACCAAGCCAAGATATGCAAACATCATCCGAGCCTCGCTGGGCCTCAGGATCACGCGGAGCAACCAATCTTTCTCCTGCTGTGTGCTCCCTTGTTCTGATAACATTGGATTGGATAATTATTTCTTCCCTCAGTTGTCCAAATAGATCTGAACTGGAGTTCGTCTTGACACTCTCAACATCCCTACGTCTACGCCTGCCGAACGCATCATAACCACGACAATTTACAGGTTGGCATTTACCAAAACAGACACGGATATTACATTGGAATTTTATATTGTCACTACTTGGGAACTTAAAAGCATTGAAGGTTGCCAGAAGTGATTGCGTGTCTGCGTTATGCGTCCACTCTCCAAAGATAGTCGGGTCTGTTGCACAACCGTTTTCATCGGTGACATAATACTCATTTTCTACATTGTCTTCCAGAGTTTTTGCAATACAACTGCGGGCAAATCCACCATAAATACTTGAGGGTTGAACATCAACTTGCAGCATCAGATTTTCTCCGATTTCTGCCGAGTTGATTTCTTGACCTGTGCGGGTGACAATTTTCATCACACAGGTTGGTGGAGGTCCAGTGTTTGCGATTGTGCCAGCAGTTGTCAACATGGAAACGTTGAATCCGACTGTGATATTAACTTCCGGTGGAGAGTAGACACATCTTATTCTGTAAGCCTGGGCTTTGTAAGTCATTAGTTTTGGATGTTTCTGAATGACCAAAGTAAACTCTGCTTCTCCGTTGATATGAATTAAGCCACAAGTTCCGAATTGGACTTTGAATAACTCAGTTCTTGTGGTGGCATATTCCTGCGGCACATTCACTGACCGTCTACAGTTCTCATCTTTGCTGTGACCTTTAACGTAGAGGAGTCCATTGAATCCAGATTCTGTGATGTGAATTTCTACTGAGACACCATCTGCCAAACAACTGACCACAATGTCTGGCCGCGGGAAATCAGCAGTGATATTTGGTACATTTGGATCTGCAAATTTCAAAAAAGTCTTTTAATAAGTTAAATGAATAGAAAGTAGAGAGCAAAAAGAAGAAAAACGGACAAAAAACTTATGTGTTGTATTATTTTGACACAAGTAAAAATAAAATAAAAAATAAAAAAAAGGTAGTTAAGAAAATTTTACTTTGAAAAACACTCTTTGACATAGGTGAAGTCAAGTTTTTTAGAATATTCAGTTTAACTGGTCTCATTACTTTTAACACCTGAAAATTATGATAGAATAAGAAAAACTAAACTAGACAGATTGTTGGCACTACATTATGTTCAAGCAAAAACTGCAAAAGTTGGATCTGTGCTTTCATTAATTATGTAGAATTATATTTGTTCTGCACAGTCTGGAAGAATCCAGCTAAATAAGAGAAATCACCATCACTATCACAATGTAACGTATCTAAAGCTGAGGATTATAATTACATTGATGTAGGTGAAGTTAGTCATTTTCTTTTCTCATCAACATCTCTAATAAGTCTGTCACTTCAACTTTTTTAATTGATGCTTTTCTTTCGATTTGTTAAACAAAGTAGTAGTCAAAGCCAAAACATTAGTTTTAAAAATGCTGTAAGGGTTTTAAGATGATCTACGCAGAGTGAAAGCTGTTGAAAGAGATGGTTCATCCAAGGACTCACTGAATCACTGAAGAAAGTCAGATTAGGTTCGTCACACACATTAAAAGTCATGAATGTAGTAAATGCACAGAATACTTACGGCACTCAACATAAGCGTCTCCAGAGTAGCCTGCAATGCACTCGCAATGCGCCTTGTGATCAGAGGCATTACAGAAAGCATTGATACCACACTGAGCAGTTATGCAAACATCTTGACAGGTATGGGTTTTGAGTTCACAATATTTGACATCAGCACATTGATCGTCTACCTCACATTCAGGGACTGGTAAAGAAAAGAGAAGGAAAGATTTAAAGTTAACTTTCATGAATAGTATGATTGGTTTTTAATTCACAGCAAAGAGCACCACACACACAAAAAAAAAAATCTTTTAAGGGCGAATCCAGAATTTTTATTTTTGAGAGATACAGATATGTTATTATCAGATAAAAATAGAATTAAGTCAATTGTTTTGACCGTCAATGATATCACCAGGCTCATAAAATAAAAGACTGCT
This sequence comes from Bemisia tabaci, assembly GCF_918797505.1. Lineage (NCBI taxonomy): Eukaryota > Metazoa > Arthropoda > Insecta > Hemiptera > Aleyrodidae > Bemisia > Bemisia tabaci. The sequence continues at coordinate 41,961,149 of NC_092797.1, read as the reverse complement.
ATTTTGAGTTGAAACATAGCCAAAGGTTTTTATTTTAAATGTGAGAGATGAACTAACGAGAAATGTGGAATTAGGCCATATTCTAAAAAATTGTTGAATCACAACAAATCATCCTAGGTTTTAATACGAAATGTTGATTCTCATTTAGGGGTGAAAAGGGTGAGGGAGCCTTGGTGTCTTAGCCTACTTCCTTCATTAAATAACAAGAAGAAAACAGCTGAACAACCTATTTTATACTGTAGAATGCAGCAAAGTCGCTTTCTCGTTTTTGCAAAAATAGTCAGTTAGGCAGTATTGTTTGTTAGCCCTTGATGTAAAATAACATTTAAAGCGAGTGCATGTAATAGTTTTCAAAGGGAAAATGTATTACCTGGTACACAGTTTCCGTTGATATCCCTGCGGTATCCAAACTCTACAGGGCAGGTGCATTCCCCTTTTTCATTGATTATGAAGCCTTTCTCTACTGCACAAACACAGCGCCCGCGTTCGTCCACTTTTAATCCTTGCTCTGGGAAACATGGCTGACATTCGTCGTTGACATTGAAAGCATAACCAGGGGGACAGATACATTCTCCTGATTCTGTGCGGATGTAACCCTTGCCAGGTGGACATTCAGCTGTTAAACAAAGAAAAAATGAATAGAGTTTTGAATTTAAAAGAAATTTATTTTAATTTGATATCCCATCCTGACAAATACCCCTATCCGAAGAAAATATTAAAAATAGAAAAAGGTTGGCGGATTGGAGCAGCTAGGAGAAAACTGTAAATAACACATTACTGTTGAATATCAATTTTCTAATTGATTATTTTATATCAAAATGTAAATTTTGATTTGTAAAATATGATTTATGATGTCAATATAAAGAAATAACTCAACAATAAATGAGTTATTAAATATGAGCTTCTTTATTGTTTCTCTACTCTATGTTAAACATTTCGGATAAAGGTGCTTAAAGATTTTACAAAGAATTTTTTTTACTGCAGTCTCACTTTGAGGATCCTAAAATAGAAAGTTAAAGCCATGGAACGTTTTTTCAACCATTCAAATTGAGGTAAAATTTTATTAAATTAAATAAGTAGAATTAGTCACTAACCTTTCACACATTCAATTTGAGGGTTTCCAGTGTAGCCTGGAGGACATGAACAAACAGACTTGTGGTCTTCGACAATACAATCTGCGAACGCAGCACAATCACAAGGACTTGTGCAGATGGCATTGATGCAAGCCTTGTTGGATGGACATTCTGAGTCTGAAACACATCCTATGGGTACGATTGGAGGGGTGGCTTTGCATGTGCCACTTCCGCTACTAGCGTAGCCGCTGGGACAAACGCACACCATAGTCCTCACAGGCAAACTTGGAACAACGTTACATTCGGCAGGTGCAGAGCAAGGTTCTAAGGTTGTACATGGATTGCGGCAAATCTCATTGAAGCAGGCCAATGTGGATGGACAATCAGAGTCTTCTCTGCATTCTGGTTGTGGCTCGGGTCGACACTCAACGTATGGATTTCCTAGTTCTCCAGGTGGGCATCTGCACAATGCCAGATGATTGCTCACCTTACATTCAGCGTTCGGAGCGCATGGATGTTCGTATGTGCAAGGATTGATACATTGAGCGTTTATACAGGCTTTACTTTCAGGGCAATCGTTACTTGTCTGACAGCCGATTGGACGACAACGGTCGTATGGATCGCCTCGGTAGCCAGGTACACAGCGGCATTCAGCATGGTGACCCAGAACGTAACATTCTGCTCCATACCCACACGGGTTATCCAGGAGACATGGACTAACGCAGTTACTGTTGATACACGCCTTATCACCTTCACATTCTGAGTCACTTCGACAACCAACTGAAAAAGATGGAAAACAAAAATATTGTTGTTTTTTACCAAAATAAAAACAAACCAATAAATTAAAAATTGACAAAAAAAAAAACATACCTACATGACTCAAGAAGTAAATGTGATGCAAAAAACATGGACTACAATTGCAACAGCATGAGCACAATTGAATGTTCCTGTATTGTTTACAAGTAGATGAATTTTGGAGATAAGACTGACACTTAGAATCTACAACTTGTTGCTCACCAGAAAAAAATTATTTACACAATGAACAAAATTTAAGAGAAATTAACATGTGTAGATCATTTATAAGTGCACTACTGAATGAAAAAAAAAAACGGTGCGGGAAATTTGAGCTTTTATTAGTAAGTATATGAATTTTGTAAATTGCACACAAATTACAGGACACTTTTTTCTGGTGAGTAAAAACTGTTACAAAGGTATGTAATGTAACAATTTCTCTCCTAACTACCATAAAAGGGACAAACATGGGTGTAAAAGACAAAGAGAGAAAGGAGAAAATGCAGAAATATAATTGGCTGATCTCATTGAAGACAAGAACTTAACTTCTGTGACTGACAAAAGATCACAGCTTCTTGATTTATTTTTAACTCTCATTGTATACCCAGTTAGAGAAAGGGAGATAAAAGAGCATGAAGATCTGAAACAGGTTTACATTTCTACAGCGTTACATACCTGGTCTACAAGCAATGTTTGGATTTCCTTCATAGCCTTCTTGACAAGAACAAACAGGGAAATGGTCACGCACAAAGCAGTTGGCATTTATACCACAATCACAAGGGTTGCGACAGAGCCTGTTGATGCAAGTTTCATTGTTGGCACATTCGCTGTTAGAGGAGCAGCCGGGAGGACTTGGTACAACAACTGTTGAGGCAAAATAATAAACGGTTACAAAAATAAAAACAAAACTAAGCAGAATGCAAAAAATAAATTTTAGACAGGTTTCAAATTGAATGCAGCTATGATGCAGAGCCATAGGAAAAAAACAATTAACTGTCACTTGAATAGAAAAGGGTTTCACAGAGAACAGGTGTAAATTTCGATTCTTTGGCCAGTTTAGTTACCTTAAAATAAAAACGAAAAAGTTTATATAAAACTGCATTTTGGGTATTCTAGATAATGATGCAGTGACAATTTCAGGAACTACTAACAGATATGGAAAAACCTTGCTTAAAATATTTTTTTTCTTTTAAAAAATGAAACTTAAGCAAAACATTCTACTTGTGATTTCCCACTAATGCTTTCATTAATTTAAACTCTTTTCACGCACCAAAGAATCATGAAAAACCAAATAGCTACAAATTGAAAATTGTTGAATAAAGTAAAAAAGGGAAGAGAAGCTGAAACTGACCTGGTTTACATTCCCCTTCGTCATTGGGAACCCAGCCATCTGCACAAGTACAAGTCATTGTCCTGACAGGTATACTGTCAAAAACATTGCATTTTGCAGTATGAGAGCAAGGACCTAGTTCATGACAGGGTTCGACACACTTCTCATTGATACAAGCCAGTCTACTTGGGCAGTCAGCGTCAATTCTACACTCAGGTTCAGGTTGCGCTTGGGTCACAGGTGTTCGCTCACAATATGCGAGAGGGTTTCCGAGCGGAATATTTTCTGGACAGCGGCATGCAACATTGTGGTTCCGTACATAGCAGATGGCGTTGGATGCACATGGTGAGTTGACACATGGATTTACACAGTGCTGATTGTGGCATGCTCTGTCAGATGGACAGTCCGTATCAACATAGCATTCCACACGCTCACAATGAATAAGAGGATTTCCGTTGAAGCCTGGAAGACAGCGACAGGCTGCCCGATGATTTTCTCCGTAGCATTCGGCGTTGGTGGCACAGGCATCACCCAAATGCAAGGGTTGACGCATTGACTGTTGTAGCACTGGAGATGAGATGGGCACTGATCGTCTGATTCACATCCAACTAAAACGAAAATAAAACAAAAAAATTAAAGTCAGTAAAAGAGAAATAAATAAAAATAAAAAAAATCGAGAAAATATTAGATCAAATATTGCTCGTGACTATCCTATTGACTGATAACTGCTTATGATTCAACTGATTTTCTCCAAAAGACTTCGAAATTGTTGGGTAAATATGAAGTTTACAAAAATTTCCAAGTTCTCAAAAACACAGAGAAGTAAAAATTGGTAGAAAATCAGCATTTTTGTGTAAAAATTCATGAAACAATTGAATTAATCTATTCAAATACCATCTAATTTTTAGGCTGATGCACACAAAAATGGAAAGAGACAATGGAAGATAAAAAGTAGAGCTGAGCAGGGGCTGGTAGCAGTGCTCTAATAAAGGCATCAAGAGAACACATAATAATGGAGATGGTTTTTCATCAACTACAAAATTGCCTGGTACATGCAGAATTAGTTGACCAACTTATGTACTTGTTAGAATTGATTGGAATAGCAACGCAATAATTAATGTCCATATGTACTGAGTAACTTTTTAATTACACCTTTACTTTTAAAACAAAATAGGGAGTCAAGTCCTGATTTTGAAATATGAATAAGGAATACTTGAAATCAGGCTGACCTTTGACACATCCGATTTGAGGATTTCCAGAATATCCAGGCAGACATGAACAAATTGGATAGTGATTGATAACTCTACACTCTGCGTTGGGGCCGCAGTTGCAAGGGCTAACGCAAAGCCGATTGATACAGGACTCTTGAGGTGAGCACTCAGAATTAGAGGTACAGCCAACAGTTATAGCATCTGCAGCTGTAAAATTGTAAAGAAAACAAAAAGGTGAGAAATTTCATTTTTTAAAAAATGAATTGCGACTCAACAATTGATTATAATGAAACTAAAGTCAGCTTAGGTCAATGTGAGAGCAAAATATAACTAAGTTAAAAAGTTAACAAAGTATAACTTTTACACCAACGATACTGTAGCTCATAAAAATCTATACTTGTTTATAAAAAAAGAATGGTTCCATCAAACATAAAATGAGCTCAGGAACATTGTCTGGAGATCTTCTTATGGTAGTTAGTTATTACAATGCAATTTTAAAAAGCAGTGTTTTGATAGAATTTAAAGTATTTAATTCTTTTGGAGAGGGGTTGTTTACAAGAGGAACAATGCCATCGACAGGATGAGAAAACAGGTTCTTAGTTGCGGACAGCAGGGCATGTCCTCATAATTTTCTTTTTAAAAAAACTACAATTATATTGGAGAGACACTTACGAGGTCTACATTCGATCAGTGGGTTTCCAGTGTAACCAGGTGGGCAACGGCATACTGGTTTGTGGCCTTCGACATGGCAGAAAGAGTCACGAGAACATGGTTGATGAGCACATGGATTGACACACCACTGATTTATACAGCCGAGTCCTATGGGGCACTCATCGTCCCTTGAACATTCTGGCTGAGGTGTTATTTGTGGTACTAGAATGGACAAACAGAATGAAGCGTCGAGTAAATTCAAATGGAAGAGGGAAACAAGAGTAATGGGAAAACAAGATGGAACTACAAAACGTAAGCAAGTTTTTTTTTACAATTCTATTTTAAAGACTGGTTTTTAAAAGATCAGAAAATTCCACTAAATATTATTTTGAACTTAGTATCTTTCTCACTTAGTAGAAAACGAATAAGGAATGAAATGGACTGTAAAAGATGGTATTTTTTATTGTATTATTTTCTTACTATGAAACAGGAGTAGTGACTTACTTGTTGCACATTCAATGTGAGGATTTCCAATGTAGCCTGCAGGACAAGAACAGATGGCTTGATGGTTGCGCCCAATACATTGTGCATTGATACCACAAGGCTCAACACGACAAACATCGGTGCAAACACCTTTGAGACAAATTTCATGATCACGGCAGTCTCCAGACACATGGCATTGGGGTTCTTGGAGAACAACTAAAATCACAAAAAGGTCGCAAAATGAAAAATGAGTACTCCAATTTATGAGAGTTAGTGAAATCAAAATTTTTCAAAAAAAATCTATTGCTTTTCCGAATTAACAGAGGCACATTATAAAGCCAAAAAATTTGATTTATGAGGAAACTCTAAGTAAGTGGCGTTATTTACTCCAACATGGTTTAATTATGACAAGTAAGAATTTATCTCTTTAAGCACCTTCTGATAGCACCCTGTGCTGATATATTCCACTATGCAAAATTGCAGGGTTCATCTTATTTTACAACAAAACAATCATTTTGTGGCATAAAGTTTTTTTTCCAATTCTGCGAGGTGTAAAATTGTTTTAAGGAAACTGAAAGCTCAAAACTGTGTTAAAAGGTGCAAAGCTGAAAATCAGGTGTAAGACATTTGATACTTACCAATAGGTCTGCAGTGGCCATCAGGGGTTGCAATTGAGTCTGGAGGACACTCACAAACTACTGATCTTAATGGCAGGGTATCAAGGACCCTACACTTTTGCTCCTTGGCACAAACATCGGAGGCTAGACAAGGGTTTTCACAACGCTGGTTGATACAACCATAGCCAGATGGACAGTCCGAGTCTTGTATGCAGATAGGAGCAGGAAGTCTTGGATCTAAATTAGACACAAAAGGAAATTTTCAATTTTAACATGAAATATTCTTCAGTGAACAAAAAAAACAAAAACTCATCATTGGTAAAAATGAATTCTTTCCTGGGTGAAACAATTTAAAAATAATTTAGATAATTTGTGCTTTTGTTAAAAATTACCAAAAAAACCTCCCAACAGAATAACATCATAACAAAGCTGCACTATTTAACAATAAAGTGTCGAGCTGATATGGCTTTCAGTGCAAATATTTATTGAAAAGCATTTATTCTAAAAATTTGTAATGGTAAATTTTGAACATTCCTCTCAGTGTTATTCCTTTAACATCAATATGTTATCGGCATTTAGAGAGTGAAAAATTCGCATGAAAGAAGCCTTACGTTTGCATTCAATGTATGGGTTTCCTTCAGAACCAGGCAGACAAGAGCATGTGGGTTGATGATGAGCTGCTGTACAAATGGCATTGGGGCACAAGTGTCGTCTTGACAGACCGGCCTACATTTTCGGTTGAGACGGTCACAAGCTTCATGGTCTGCGCAGTCTTCGTTGTATTGACAAATAACGCCAATGCAAGACAACAGTGGATTTCCTTGAGTTCCGAGAGGACAGACACACTGTGGGTGATGACCTTGCACATGACACTCTGCTCCTCTACCGCAAGAGGTCTGCAAACAGGGGTTCACGCAGTTGCTGTTCATGCAGGATTTGTCGTACTGGCAGTCGCTATCATGTTTACACTCCGCTGGAAAATTTGAAGCATTTCGTGCATTAGATACAGATTAGAAAAAAACAATTTGATTGAATACGGATATATTAGCCTTGATAATGTGAGTTTGTATTAGGTGCCTTCCCACTTTGAAAACTTAATTTTTCCTCAGGAATTTTGAAGTGATGACCTTGTTATGACTCGGTATAAATAAATTGCCTGATTTGTGAGGAAATATGTGATTTTTACCACGGTTTTGTCAAAAAATGCGATTTTGCCAGCTTTACCATTTTTAAAATCCGTGTTTGCGGCCTTCCAATTTTTACATGTTACTGATTGCAACCCACCAGGTCGTGTGGTCAATAAGTTTTATCACTCCTGTGTGTTTGAGTTCTTAGTTGATTAAATAATTGATTAAGTTTATGAAAGTAGGGGTTGAAAAATGAATCCTCAGGATTGAACTTATGTTAGAGGAATAAAAATACACAACCCTAGAAGAAAATCAAATTTGTTTTCTAATTGATGGTCACCCAACTAATCCATGAAACAGGGATTTTTCAGCAAAAATCCATGTTCTGCCTACCTAATATAGGAGAATTGCTGGATAACCTAGGCTTCATTTAGTATACAAGAACAGTAATATATAACGTACAACAATGATTTTAAGATATCAAAAAGTTACTATATGCAGAGGGAGAGGGGCGGGAAAGTATAGTGCAACTCACTTTTTATTCTCTGAAATTACTGCCATATTCAGAGGGATACCATAGAAAAGAAATATGTAAATTTTTAATCACTTACGTTTATAGCAGCTGACTTGTGGGTTACCAGCCCAGCCACTTGGACAATCACAGAGAGGTCTATGATGTGACACAAGACATTCTGCCCCAGGACCACAGGGATTACTGACGGTGCAAGGGTTTTGGCAGCGCTGATTGATACAAGCGGCAGTGGGTGGACATTCAGAGTCTGCAATACATTCTGGCGAGGCTTCAGGTACTGTTGAGAAAAAAAAAGTAAATTTGATGAGAAAAAGAAAAAAGAATGGAGACAAATGATACTGAAAATAAAAAATTGGATTGCAATTAAGAAAACAATAAAAAAAGAGGAAAAAATATCTTGTTGTACAAGGAACAATCTAAATTTGTACTTTCAATTTGTGATGAATTATAATTCGAATTCTTTTTCTATTGCACTCGTGTTAAGAGAGTGAACATCAGCCTTCTGTTTTTTGTTTAATACATAATTAAAAAAGGTTCATCTAAAATGATTTGACAGGGATGCTTGGCAAATTAATTATTATTTATTACTACGAAATGCCTATTTAAACAATTGATCGATTCTTACTTTTGTAGCAGTTGATAAATGGATCACCAACAAGGCCAGGTGGACATCTACATAATGTGCGATGATTTTCAGCAACGCACTCTGCAGATGGTGCGCAAGGACTGGATACAGCGCAAGGATTGACACACAGCCGGTTGATGCAAACTTCTGAGAACTGACATTCAGAATCACTCCTACACCCTGGTTCAATCTGGGCAGGAGCTGAAATTTAGGCATGAAACAAGAAGTTAGCCAATAACATAGGATTGATAAAAAATGTATGATTTGACCTACAGATCATCTTTGATTTTATGGTGGAAAACTTCTGCGCTGTTATTGAAATAAAAAAAATTCTACAATTGATCAAGAATTCAAAGACTTAGAATATGGCAAATTTTAATTTTCAGAGCTATTTGTTGAAAACTTTTAAGACCAAAACTTTTTTGGTGCTTTTGTTTACCAAAAGAGAGATAATTGATAAAAAGTTTTTTAGAGGACTCGGAACTTTTTTCACCACTCAAAGGTACAGAACTTAAGCAAGGTAGCACACACGTAATTTCGATCGTAAACGTAGCTTCTGGATACTCAAAGGGTCTCATAATCCAAATAAATATCTCTGCCTTTATCTGACAATATTTGAACTGTGCATGCTGAATTCAATGTATTAATGTACAATTGCAGGTGCAATGTTTTCAAAGTGAAATGAACAGTGAGTTAGAGGGATGCAAAAAAACTGAAATGAAATGAGATAGCAGTGTGTTGCTGTCGTTTTAAACATTACACACCAGGGGGAATGATGGAGAAGGACATAAAATAATAAAAACCTGGAATCAAAGACACACGATCAAAAAACATACAGAAAATAATTTCATACTTAGATAATCATAGAAAAAAAATAAGTGATGATGGATACTCAATCTTTAATTGTTATGGATACTTCGAAATGAACGATTCCAGATTGAACCGTTCAGAGAGTATATCACAGGTTTAATATTTCTCTTACTTTTACTGCATTATTAAAACTAAACAAGTGAAAATTAAAGTTTTAATCATTTGGCAGAAAAGTTTAGCATGAGCTTTTTCTTCTTTCATTTTATGTTTTATTTTTTGTAAATATAGTCACTGAGTCTGTTCTCACTTCAGTAGGGCTCTATTCTTTCGTATGCAATTTTTGGCAAAAGAAAAAGTGGAAAGTATGAGCATACCTGGTTTACACTGGACATCTGCATCACCAACAAATCCAGGAAGACACTCGCAGGACATGGTGCGGAGCGGTAAAGTATCAATTACAGTACACTCTGCATTGACACCACAAGGTCGAGTTTCGAGACAAGGATTGCGGCAGTTGCCTGAGAAACAAGCAAGCTTGCTGGCACAATCGGCGTCTTGTTTACAACCAGTATCAGCTTGGATAGGAACTGGAATAAAATTAAAAAATGAAAAATTAAAGATGTAGACAAGTACAAATTCACAATGGAGAAGCAAAACAGTGAATCGTGTAAAAATACTTTACTTCTTTTAAATGAGAGCAACGAATGAGAAATAAACATTGTGACAATAGAATAAAGTTAAACTTGAGAACATAAAACAATTCACTCCATGAGTTCCCAATGGTACCAAATTTACACCCAGTAGGACAAACTCACAAGGTGTTGTTAGGAAAAAAGAGAAAAGCACTTTTTTAAGACAGATAATATCATCTCACTATCATACAGAGGAGGTGAATAAAGGAGGAAAAGGAGATTGTCAATCCCTAATTAATTAAAATCTTCTAGGTAGGTAGTTCACAAAATTATATCCTTCCATGACAGATCTTTAGAGGTAGTTTTTCATTGATAATTGCAGAATAATAACAAAAAAATGATTTAATATATGTTGCTGATAACATATTGCAATTCGTTGGGGGAAATGTTATATTTAGTTTGGAAAAGATACCAATATTATTGCATACTATTACTTATTTTTATTATTTTAAGAATGAAAATAAATAAGAAATAAACATACCAATTGAGCAGGATTCATGGGGGTTTCCAGTGTAGCCAGGTGGACATTTACAAGTTGGTATATGACCGAAAACGGTACAGAGAGCGTGTGGCCCACAGTTGCAAGGATCAACGCAACGCTCGTTTTTACAGGCCAGATGTTGAGGACACTCGCTGTCAGAGGTGCACTGAGGACGAACGCACTGCACAAGTGCGTCTCCACGGAAAGATGGTGGGCAGTAACAACGAGCTCTGTGATAGTTGTCTGGGCGACACTCAGCGTTTTCACCGCAGCGAGTAAATGAGCAGGGATTTATACACTCACGGTTTATACAGGCCTCTGTTGGAGCACACTCCGAATCAGAGCGACAGCCAACTGGAAAAATTACAGATTTCTTTCAACGATCACAAAACAAAATAAGAAGTACCTATTGTAAAGTAATTAATTTAATAATAAAACGATGCACATTTAAGGACCAGACATTGATGAGTTTTGCGAATTACCATTTTTATTTTTAAATTTTGCCTCTGATTTATTTTCTAAGTACCTGCATTATTTTTTTTCAAAACATGCAATCGTCCTTGCAACACTTTTAAGATTATTCACATTATCTTAAGTTTTTCAAGACTATTTCAGTTCTTTCACTATCTTGCACTTTAGTTGCCTTTTGCTGAGTGTTGAATAAGTGAAGAATATATTTTGTTGAGCTTTATAGATAAGAAATAAAAAACTGTGGCTCCGGGATAATAGCACTAACTTTCATTAAAGAAACTAATTCATTACTCACTTTCATAACACTGAGTTCTGGCATCTCCTGTGAGTCCAGGTCTGCATGCACAGATTGGTCGATGGTATTGGACATGACATTCAGCGTTAAATGCACAAACACCAGCAGTGCATGGGTTCCTACACATTTGATTGATGCAGGCTTTGTCGTTTGGACATTCAGAATCTGCGACGCATTCCGGTTTTGGTTCTGAAAAAAGAAGAAGAGCAATGTGTTTTTTAATGAGTGTTGAAAATGCAGAATTCACTATTTACCCCAAAAATAAAGAATTATAGAAAAATTAGGTGTCCAGAAAAATCTCTGCAAAACTTAAAGTTATTCGAGAGCTCTTCAATCTTTTGCAAAATGTTTCAATCGTGGCCATACTTCACTTCTACATGCAATTAAAAAATTCTTTTTAATCTCTACTCCTCATATATTAATGCTTTTTTCGACATCAGGGAAGGAATTAAGAACTTTTCTTCAAGAATAACACAAGATAGGGACAGAACATCTACTCAGAAGATCTTTTAGACTTACCCTCAAGTGGCCTGGGTCTACACTGCACGAGGGGCTCGCCGATGAATCCTGGTGGACACGAGCACACAGGTTGATGGTTTACAGTGCGGCAAATAGCGTTTAATCCACACTGACCGACGCATGGGTCAGAGCATTTCTGATTGAAGCAAGCTTTATCACGAGGACAGTCTTGATTGATGACACATTCTGGGTAAACGCATGTTGCGGCGCCATTTACGCTGTGGCAGATTCCGTTTTGTCGACATGGTGATGGATGGCATGGATCAATGGGCTCAGCTGAAAATTGGAATTCGCCAAAAATTAGAAATGATCACTTGCTTGCAAAAAATCTGATGATATGTAAAATGACTTAATAGCAGTGCAAACCAGGAGATATTTGAAGAAGTACAGAACCTTTGATGAAAATAAAAGGTTGTCTTTATGATTTTGCAAATATATTAATTTTTCTTGATATTTTAATTTTTGGAGATTTTTTTATTCATCCCTAGAGAGATGCAATACCTTTAACTCAAACTTTATTACTGCTTGAGAAAAATGGTAAGTTTTTGATGTTAAGTATTAAATGCAGGAAACTTACGTCAAGCAATCATACCGAACTTATTCAATAATTTAATGATTTCAGAACAAGTTAAATTTTTAATTGACTCATTCAATGATGGCCTTTCATAATTTTTATTTAATATGTGAAAAAATGTTAAAAGAGAAACAATAACAGCATTGCTAATTTTAGAAGTAAAAAAAAAACAATTTGAAAACGAAGTAAAGAGAGTACAATAAGCAAATAAGATGCTCACGTTTAGAAAAGAGGAGTATGAAATAGTTATTGAACTTACCAGGAGCATTGTGGCATTCGACAAATGGATCTCCAACCATGGTTGTTGGACAAGAGCAGACAGGACTGTGGTTAATGACATTGCAGAGGGCATTGAAACCACAGACGCCTGGACACGGATCACGGCATTTGTTGTTGACGCAGGCTTTGTTTCTTGGACAATCCGCACTGATGACGCACTCTGGGCGACATCCACTGTCACTGGGAGATCCATAAAATTCAGGTAGGCATTCACAAATGGCCAAGTTGTTGACAACTCGGCAAATTGTGTTCGGTCCGCATGGAGATGGATGGCAAGGATTGACTGGAACAGGCTCTGCAGAACAGAAAATTACTTTCATTGTAAAAGTATATAAAGATACGAGTAAAAATAGAGGAATATTTACAAAACATTAGTAGAGATGGTAGCAAAATAAAATAAAACTCATTTCAAAAAATGTTGTGGTATTGATCATAGGACTGAAAGTCTGAAAAGGGACCCCCTCCAAAAAGGAAAAGAGTGTCTTCTTCTTAACAGTTTTGAGGGTTCAGCTTCATTGAAAATAACTATGAAATTGCCTTAAAATAAATAAATAATAATCCAAAGAATGATTATTTTTTCCACTCATGAAATTAAAAAATTAGACTGCTCTTATTGAAAAGAACATGACTTTATCAAACTGCCTTGAAATTTTAGCACTTTTCATATGATAAGAGAAACAACTGCAAAATATATATCCTGTCTAATTCTTTAAAATAATATTACAATAAAAATTTAGTGATGCTCATCAGACAGTATACGACCATAAAATAAAAAAAAAAAAAAAAAAAAAAAAAAAAAAAAAACAGCATTACTATTATTCTAGCCCATCTATAAGCATTGCCAATGTTCAAAACTAATTTTTTTGAGGACACAAACTTGACTGCAGGACTTGTGATCACTTAATAATTTTGATGTGAAATTTTTTTTGTGATCTCTTTTTACATTATGACTCACAAATGAGCTTGAGCAAAATGTAACACATACAACTTAAGATAGGATTCGAATAAACTTGGAACTTTTACGAAAATAAAAAAGGGAACTTACCTGCTTGTGGGATAGGTCTGCAAAGTCTGAAAGCATCACCGGTGGTACCTGGTGGGCAGGAGCAGATAGGGATATGATTTGATACCGTACAAATGGCAGAGATACCGCACGTTCCAGGACAAGGGTCACGACATTTGTTGCGAATACATGCCAGACTCATTGGGCAATCAGAGCTGACAAGACATTCAGGTCGGCAACCTTCATAAGGATTACCCTGATATTCTGGGATACACTCACAGACAGCATAGCCCTGTTCACTTCTACAGCGTGCGTTTGGCCCACATGGAGATGGATAGCAAGGATCAGTTGGCGCAGCTGCTGTAGGTGGGGGCGCTGCAAAATGGATACAAAAATACAGAGATTAACATTTGTTCATTTGAAATTTAAAATGGGAAGATCGTAGGGTTCAAAATTTTATACGAACATAAATTACGCTTGGGGTAACTTTACCTCTTTTCAAAATATATGGATTATAATAATTGAATTTTTTATGTTTGAGGTTCTAATGAATGACAAATTTGAGGAGAAATTTCTATATTTATAGGACGTGTGGGCCTTCACACATAATTTTCAATCTTTCATATGAGATAATGTTACTTTGTGATACAATTTCTTTCATTAACAATCATTAATCGCTTTTTGCGCATTACCATGAATTTTTTAAGATTTACTTTGAAACAGAGACAGTTCCAAGGAAAATTGAATATTTGAAAAAAAAATGTAACACAATAGTCAATCATGCATAATATGAATATTTAGGGATGAAAAAAAGAAAAAATCATGCAATATACTTTGTTGATCATGCAAAATAAATATATGAGTGAAAGAAACTAATTATGATAATTAGATAAAATCCAAAGATGAATCAATGAAACAATCCACACTCACACACAATGAAACGCACTTGATCAAACAAAGCCATGGCAAAAATATCTTTGCCAAAAGAGAGAGCGACAAAATCAACGAATCAGCAACCAGAAACCTCCTAACATATATCATTTTATTGACTGGATTTGAGAAATTTTTGCAAACCAAAGAGGTTTGAGGTTCGATACAATTAAAAAAAAAAAAAAGGCGGATACGTCAGAGAGAGCTGACACGATAAAACATATCCATTACACAAATATATTCCATTCCATCAATGGTAATAAACGACGCTATTGATGTGAAACACACCAACTTATTTAGACTACTTAGTAACAATAAGCTGAAACAATGATGTTGCTGAAAAGAACAAAGATATAATGAGATTAGTGAATCAAATTTCATATCCTGCTGCTTTTAGGCTGAAAAAGAATCTAATATTATTTGCAAGAATAGCATGAAATAAGCAGTACAAAAATAAATAAATAAAATAAAAAGTAAACCCGCATCAAAATTACAAGAAAAATTGTTAAAACAAATAACAAAACTACACGGCAGCAAAAAGCAGAAATACAAAAAAAATTCTTAAATGTTTGCATGTTAGTGACAAAATTAAGCTACTTAAAAATAAAAACCAGTAAAGTAAATAAACTACTCTACATTTAAGCTTTGCTTCAGATATTATGTTAAATTAGCACACCTTCACTGACTAGATAGGCTTAAAATTAAATAAATGAATGAACTAAAGAGAAACCCATAACAAACTCAAAAGCTGAAAAATAAACCAAAACAAAAAAATACAGTATGAACCATTGGAATATCTATGGTTGCATTACTCAATTTATACGAAGCTGAAGCAGCGTTTAGTTTAAAACCATTACTTGAAGCTTGAGTTCGACCAGCAGGTGCTAGATTGGTTCTTTTAATCGTCAGTTAAAATTTGAGTCTCATTAGTCTATTTCTTCAATTTTGATTAATCTCCAAGAGAATACTAAGTTGATTTATACAAGCTCCTTTGTTTCAATAATGTGCAATAGTCAGACAGGGAATGTTTAATATGTGTTTCAAACTTTTGTTTAAAAGAAAAGATACTTTCAAGATGTACACAATGTGAATAATGAATTAAATAAAACTTTATGAGTGATCTTTCAGAGATCTGCGCAAAACATGGGTATCTTCCAAACAAACTCACCGTTCTTGAAAAATAATGAGGTAATAGTAAACAAAACAGTTGAATTCATGAAAAAAAAAAAAATTAAAAAACAGTTCATGAGAATATTAAAGGAAGGACTAGAACTTTGAGATCTTAAATTAGTGGAGATCAAAGGTAGCTTTGAAAATTATAAAAACAAGAATATGGTAATTAGTGCAAAACCAACAAAAAAACAACTAAAACGTGGAACTTGAGGTGGATGGCACAACTTGTCTGAGTCGTAAAAGTCGATGTCCAAAAAGAGAATAGCCTGTTGAGGCCAAACGTTAATGAAGCCCAAATCAAAAGCACCAACTCTACCTAACCATAAAAAACTCCGTGGTTTCAATCTTACATGATGGTTTCAAAGTACAAACAGTGAACGGATCGCCTACGTATCCGTTCTGGCAAATACAGTTCGGAATGTGTGCAACGACTTGACATTCAGCGTACAGGCCACAAGATCCCGGACAAGGGTCACGACACTTCTGGTTGATGCACGCTTGCGTAGATGGACAGTCGCTGTTTGAGACGCACTCTGGACGGCAATGAGGCGGTGCCCCTTGATAAAATTCCAGACATGAACAGGAAGGAGTGTTTGATGGCGACACGATGCAAGCTGAGTTTGGTCCACAAGGATTTGGAACACATGGATTGACTGGCTCAGCCTGAGGGATAGGTGGGGGTGGAGCTGTTGAAAACAGAGAAAATAATGGTTCATTAGTTTCAAAATAGTTACCAAATGTAATCAGTCAAGTGAATGTTTTTTTTTATTAAAAACCTCATTTTTTACGTGCACAATTCAAATTTTTAAGTAAAATTCATTAAATAATGAATTATTTTGCATTTGTTAGTGATGTAAAATTTTGAAATGCGATGACCAAACTTTCTTTTAAAAAATTTGTGTTTGCTGTTGTTTTTGTTCCTGACAGATACGCTTCACCTTTTTCAGATTATCAAGAGACCCCATAAAATTTTTTCCAAAAACGTCGAATATTTTGATGATAGTTTAAGCATAATTCATCGTCCTTGGCTCAACTAAAGGGCAAAAGTTTTGAGACAGGAATGAACATTCTGGATGAAAGACAATGGCTCCACTCCTGTTTAATTTTTTTGAAGCAAAGTGAATAACGCCAGTAACTGCAAAATTTGTTAGCTTTTTTATTTAAAAAAAAACTGAACCCCAATTGACACATAAAATTTCAGAGGAAAACCAATTGTACATAATTTCAAGAATTGAAATTACTTACGCTGACTGAAACATCTTGTGAATGGATCTCCCGTCAGCTGCGGAGGGCAGCTACAAACAGGATTGTGATTAATAACATTACACAGAGCGTTCAGGCCACATGTTCCAGGGCAAGGATTAATGCAGTGTTGATTCACACATGCCTCACTGGGGCGACAGTCCGAGTTAACAGTGCATTCAGGTCGGCAGGTAGGTGGAGCACCAATGTAGTTAGGCAGACAAGAACAGACGGCTTGATTGTTCACTTGACGACAATGACTGTACGGACCACAAGGTGAGGGCTGGCAAGGATGCTCTTCCACAGGAGCTGTACAAAGATGAAAAAATTAGTTTCAGAATTGTAGAAATTCTTCATGATGAATGGAAAAAATTACCTACAGATAATTTTGAATGGGCAAGTAGGATTTCTCTGATCTATTAACTATCAACTAAAATTTAAAATTCACGACTACATACAATATTTTACAGCATTTAAACTTCATTAAAATAACAACTTGGATGCTTGCTTTACCAATCAAAGGCATTGATTGGTAATGAAAAAACAAGATACTGTTATAGAGAATGTAAGCACTCACCAGCTTGAGGTGAACATTGAACAAACGGATTGCCAGACATGCCAGTGGGACAGCTGCAAATCGGGATGTGATTGACAACATCACAGATCGCTTGAACACCACATGTGCCGGGCAAGGATTTTTGCATTTCTGACGAATACATGCTTGATCCTTGGGACAGTCATCATTGAGCACACACTCCGGTCGACAGCCGATGTATGGGTCACCTTGATACTCAGGTATACAAGTGCAGATACCGTCTCGACAGTTAGCATTTGGACCACATGGTGATGGATAGCATGGGTCTTTCGCTGGTTCAAGGATAGGCGCGTCAGCTGTTAAAAGAAAACGGGAAAATTGAAATCTTGGATGAAGCATTTTGGATGGAGAAGCAAATTGAATCTCACCGGAAAATGAATCTGAGAGAGAATCAAAATTGAAGTGACATTTTTCACCTCATATTTGAAATTTGAATAAAATTATGACCTGCAACATTTTTTAAGTAAACTTAACATACACTTGTGATGATTACAAGTCAAGTGACTTGTAAGTACAACTTACTTCACTTTAATTCTGCATATCATATTGTACATGTTAATATACACTTGGACGTTAATATTTAAGTAACCTGTCAATATTTTTAGTGCATAAGATAATGAGGGGAAAATTTAACACAATTCATTTCAATTTATAGATTTCGACGAGATAGTTTCTAAAAACAGACTTGGTAAAAAAAGAAGAAAAGTTGGGGCATTACCAGGTTTAGGGTAACAATTGGTGAATGGGTCGCCTGTGTATCTATCCGGACAGAAGCAATTGGGCACATGGTTGACAACCTTGCACTGAGCGTTAATTCCACAAGATCCAGGGCATGGATCAATGCACCTTTCGTTGATGCAAGCCAAGAGAGGACTGCAATCGGCATTGATTGTGCATTCTGGGTGACATTGGGGAGGACTTCCATAATAACGAGGTAAGCAAGAACATTGCGCAGTTCCGCCAACATCTCTGCACTGAGAGAATGGACCACATGGTGATGGTACGCAAGGATCTCGGTACGGTTCTTGCTGCACAGGAGGCGGAGCTGAAAATAAAAAATGAAACGAAATATAGACCGATTGATAAAAGATGAGAGGCTATCAAAAAATATGGTAGGGTTTGAAAGACTTTTGCGTAACCGGCTTACGGTAAAAAATAAGACTTTTGATGGAATAGGATTTTATATGTACCTTATTCAACAAACTTGTTGACACAACAAAAAGGGCTGGAGTAAGAATTCATTGCTTTAAAGGATTGACTTCAAATCCAGGAGAGAAAAATAAAGAGGCATTGCAAAAAAATGAATAAAAAAAAATTGAGGAAAATAGAAACAAGCAGTTCCAACGCCTAAGCGTTGGAGGGCGCTTCTTTGACAAAGCATATTACTACCAACTTATGTATCCGAAGACTGACGAAGATGGAATTTCAAGTGGGATTCTTTAACCGCAAAACCCTTCAAAACTTCAGATCGATGGCGAAGATTTGAAACTTTCCACGAGAACTTTGTGATGAATTTTAACTGGTGGTGAATGGAAACATAAAGGATGCACTGTAAATCAGACGACGGGAAAGAGCGGCGGAACCTCTGAAGCTGGTGCGTCAACGCGATCTAGCGGACAGCGGCGTCGCGACGCCGCGCCGCGAGGTAGGGCGCGCAGGTCGCGGGGGAGCGGGGCCCGGCCGCGTGAAGAGGAGTTCAGCAGCGGGGCGGGGAAGCGCGGGTCGCGGGGAAGAGAGGGACCGGCCGGCCGGCGGTGACATCGGCCATGGATGAAAATATAGGCAGCGCTAATGTCTCCGCTAACTGGAGTTGGGGGTCCTTATTCATTCTCTTGGTCCATGACATAACCTTAAACCTTCCGCTCAATGCCGCAAACAGCTGACGTGTCGATGCTGCGCCAAGAAAATGAACCAATCACAAAGTAGCACAGTAATACGTCACTAAAATGAAGAGATCACGTGACTGTTCGTAATATTTTCAAATCGATCTGAAAGTACTGCCTCGGATATAAGTATTTAAAGCATAAGGAGGCCCTAAAATACTTTAACCAGGTAATACGTCCGTGCGAGATTGTTATGCTTAAAAGCAAAACATTTCACGAAAACTTTTACGAATACCAGATGCAGAAAAAAATCAAATTTTCCCGGGTGTACCAGAATGGCGTCATTACCCATAAGGCAAAAGGGCATGTAGTATAGTACATGTTACATCGGGGGAGTCGAACGGTTGGAAAGGGCGCATCTGGTACCCAGAAGCGCCCAAAAGTAAACATTTTCCAACTGAATGATAGGATAAAACGAGCTGCTCTTCATAAACTATTTTTGTTGAGACTTAAATGATGCAAAGGCTGTGAACAAAAAATAAAGAAAATATGAGCTTACGAGGAATAGGATTGCATCTGAGGAATGGATCTCCAGAATGTCCAGGTTTACAGCTACAAATTGGACTGTGATTGATAACAATGCAAACAGCGTTGATTCCACAGGTTCCAACACAAGGATCTACACATTTCTGATTCATGCATGCTTCGTTGTGAGGACATTCAGCACTGACAGTGCATTCTGGTCTGCAAGCTGGTGGATTGCCAAGGTATGTGGGTAGACAAGAACATACTGCTTGGCTATTTACTTCACGACATTGACTGTTTGGTCCACAAGGAGAGGGTATGCAAGCTGGTACATCGTGAACAACAGCTGAAATAAAAAAAAATCACATAAGAAACTTTCACATATTTTCCGCAGTAAAATCGTGATTTTAATTTGACAAATGTCAATGCTGAAGAGAGAGGCCATTGAAAAAGATTAATACAGAAAAAATAAGTAATCAAAATCAGAAAACTAATTTTTAAAGAGAAAAATCAACATTGAATCTTTAAAAATTTCTCTACATTTGAATTTATAAACTTTTGTTCTAAGTTACAGAAAAAAAAACTGCAGTAAAGTATACATTTTGAGAAAAATAGAGAGCGAAATATTAATTCAGAAGCAGGTCAGTATATTCTCAAAAATAGAACCCTAAAACCAAGAGCACAAACATGAAAAAAACTACTAGTTAAACTTGAAATAAAAATTTGCGCAACTTGTTTGAACTTGAAGACCAATTAGTTCTATTAGGTGCACTTTTCATTTTTGATTTTATTAGGTATAAACTTACGTGGAGTTGGTGGAGTGTAGACAGAGCAATATTTGAATGGATCTCCTGTGTATCCTGGTAAGCAAGTGCAAGAGGGCAAATGGTTGACAACTTGACAGTCGGCATTTGCACCACATGTACCAGGGCAGGGGTCTTGGCACTTGTTCCGAATGCAGGCTTTATTTGATGGACAATCTGTATTGATGACACACTCTGGTCGACAGCCCTCGTACGGGTTACCAATGTATTCAGGTAGACAAGTACATGAGCCAGCATTGTGATGTTCCTTGCAAATAGCATTTGCTCCACACGGAGATGGTGTGCATGGAGTGATCACTTCATGTATAGGCTCAGCTGAAAATTAAAGGACACAAATAAAAATAGCATTAATTCATCGAGTAGTGTGAAATTGAGACTAAATTAAAGGAAACGAATGCGTTAAAAAAATCTGATTGCTGTGAGGCTGTGACACATAACATGAAATAACAGAAAATCAACTTCAAAAGGTGTTCCTCCCTTATTTTTTTCAATCATCATTGCACCTGAAAAATTTTGGTTCTTAACGAGAAAAGTTTTGAAAAAATGAAAAAAGTTGGATCTTTTAAAAATAAAGAAGAAAAATAGTATTATTTCAGGAACGAAAAACTATGAGCACTACATTGCTCTAAGACAAAATAAATACCTTCTTTAATTGTGCATTGAACGAAAGGATTTCCAATAAATCCTTCCAGACACAGGCATCTTGGTGTATGACTGATGACCCTGCACTCCGCATTGGCACCACAAAGTCCGGGACAAGGATCTTTGCATTTCTGGTTGATGCAGGCTTGGTGGCTGGGACACTCGCTGTTGCTGATACATTCTGGTCTACAGTTAGGCGGAGCTCCGATGTAGTCTGGGAGACATGAACAGGAGGGTGAATCTCCGTGAGGTTGGCACTGAGCATTTGGACCGCAAGGTGAAGGTACGCAAGGATTCACTGGAGTTTGTTGGACAGGTGGGGGCGGTGGGGCAGCTATAAAATACATAAGAAAATTGGGTCAATTACTTAGCCTTGATTCTTAAACTAATAAAATTGATAAGACTGAAAATAAGTTTTGAATTGTTGATAAAATGGCTGTATCTCTCTTTACGCACTTTTTCAGTGCTGGTGGACTTTTAAAATATGAATTAGAACATGAGATGAGGCATCATTATAATTTAAAACTTTTAGCATTTTATTGAAAAACATAAAATAATACAAGCACATAGACTCAGTAAATGATACAAGTTGGCTGTTTGTATACATTTTGAAAGTCACTTTTCAAAAGCAAAGATTTTGTAAATACTTACAATAGCACCGAATGAATGGATCTCCGGAGTATTGTGGAGGACAACTACAAATGGGATTATGGTTAACAACTTCACATTTGGCGCCAACTCCACAGGCCCCTGGACATGGGTTTCGACATTTTTGATTGCTGCAAGCTTCACTGCGACCACAGTCTGAATTGACAATACATTCTGGTCGACAAGACGGTGGGCTGCCGATAAAACCTATCACACATGAGCAGACTGCTTGGTCGTTGACTTCACGACATATGCTGTGAGGGCCGCAGGGAGATGGGTTGCAAGGCTGCACTGAAATCGGAGCTGCAAATAACAAAAAAAAAAAACCATTATGAGCTTGATTCTCTTATGACTGGTTAATCTGAACAGAAAACTCAATAAATGTTCAAAAATACCCAAGAACAAATCAACAAAGAAGGTGCCATTTGACATTGATAAAGAAAATCATGAGATGCTAGAATCAATGTAGCCATCTTCAACTCTTGCTTAAATTTAAAAATTGGTTGAAGCCTTTCCTAAGTAGTCTATGTACAAAACATAGGAGCAGCAACAATCAGTGACATTTCAGAGTAATTTCCTCTTTGAAATACCTAACTAACAACAAAGACGCAGCCAGTAACACTGTACAGAGAAGAAACTTTGTACCAGCTATGTATTCTGTAAAATACCCAATTCAAAAGGAAGTTGACAATAGAATCAGGTCAATCTTTTTTAAAAAAAGTAATAATTTATACTATTTTCTAAATGCTTAAACAAACATTTGTAGACATTATAAATCCACGAACTTCATTTACCTTGCTGTGGCCGACATTGAACGAACGGATTCCCTGACATTCCAGGGGGACAACTGCAGATGGGAATATGATTGAAGACATTACACAGTGCGTCTTGACCACAAGTTCCAGGACAAGGGTCCTTACATTTGTTCCGAATGCAAGCTTTGTCCCTAGGGCAGTCATTGTTAAGGATGCATTCTGGTCGACAGCCGTGATACGGGTCTCCCTGATATTCGGGGAGACATGTGCAAATACCATTGTTACATTGAGCATTTGGTCCACATGGTGAAGGGTTGCAAGGATCTGTAGGAATTGGTGCATCCACAGCTGCAAAAGTCACGAAGAAAAACAAAATGTACTAAAGGTTTAAAAAACATTTTTCATCATAAAGAATACAGTTAAACCTGACTGGCTGGAGAGTGAAAAAAAGCAAATAAAATAATATTAAGAAATTACACAACTATGCTTGTATTTGTTTGCTAAAGATGGTCCAAAGAAACTTTTTTGACACTTAAAGTTTTACTTTTTTGCGGTCATCTTCATG
This sequence comes from Bemisia tabaci, assembly GCF_918797505.1. Taxonomy (NCBI): domain Eukaryota; kingdom Metazoa; phylum Arthropoda; class Insecta; order Hemiptera; family Aleyrodidae; genus Bemisia; species Bemisia tabaci. Next base: position 41,937,862 of record NC_092797.1, on the reverse strand, counting down.
ACTTCATGCAAAATCAAATTAAATTGAAATGACACGATGAGGTCATTTTGAAGTTAAACTTTAGCTTGGAGGCGAATGATTGAAAACATTGGACCAACATTTTTTTCCAAGATGAATAGTGATAAACTTACGAGGTGGTGGTTTTGGATAACAACTTGTGAATGGATCTCCTGTGTATCCCTCAGGGCAAGTGCAAGATGGAACATGGTTGATGACATTACATAGAGCACCTGCACCACAAGAGCCTGGACAGGGGTCGCGACATTTTTCTCGGATGCATGCTTTTGTGCTGATACAATCAGAGCTGACAACGCACTCTGGTCTGCATGATGGTGGTGTGCCTATATATTCGGGTAGACATGAACATGACGGCACTCCATTGATGTCTCGGCACTGCGAATACGGTCCGCAAGGAGAGGGTACACATGGATTGACAACAATTGTATCAGCAGGTGGAGTGGGTTGAGCTGTAAATAAACAGAGAAAAAAATTACATTTTGTAAGGAAAATGGCTTAGTTTAATAGATTCAATCACGAAAGAAAATTTTTTTTGATAATATATGCAGAGAATGAAAAATACTGTAACTAGAATTCAAGTCTTCCCGTTAGGTCATCAATAGGATTTTCGGCCTGCTTTTTGTCTTGACAGGTTCAAAATTGTATAAAACAAACAAAAAAGATGCCAAAAAATAGGAAAATTCTGCATTTTTTTTCTTAAGGGAGCAAGGCGCATGAATGCTTCGATATTTGGTAACAAGCAAATATTACCTCCATCGCTTTAACCCATGATAGAAAAGAGATGACAAGTTGCAGTGGCATAAGACAACATTTAAATAACTGTCACTGAACATCATAGGCAGCTACAAGCGCAGTGCTACAGTAAACTTGAAATAAAACTTACGAGGAATAGGAGAACATCTGATGAATGGATCTCCAGTATAGGAAGGTTTGCAGCTGCATATGGGGCTATGATTAATGACGTGGCATTCGGCATACAACCCACATGTGCCCTCGCAAGGATTTTTGCACTTTTGGTTCATGCAAGCTTCGCTGTGAGAGCATTCTGAGCTGACGGTACATTCTGGACGGCAACCTGGTGGAGAGCCAATGAATTCGGGCAAGCAAGAGCAGACAGCTTGACCGTTGATTTCACGACACTGACTGTTCGGTCCACAAGGTGAGGGGTAACATGGGTTGATAGGCTCATTTTCTGAAAAGAAGAAGGGAAGTGAGGATTTAGTCAAATTAATTCGGTTGAAAGAGAAGACTAAATACCACTAGAACAAACTCTACAATTTTTGGGAAAATATTTAACAGTTCAATTTGGCTACTATGACTATAAATGCCATCAAGACATTGAGATTCAACACCAAAACTGTTTGAAAAAGAGTTTTGTAAAATTTTAGTTTTTGGAACTCTTTGAAAAAAAAAAAAAAACTAAATCTGAATTTATAAACAGAAATTTTCCGATGTCGAAACGGATATACTATTGAAATTTTTCAATTCCATTTTATGAGTTTGAAAAAATCTGCTAGACCTTTCTAAAAAGTTAAAACAGCTTTGCCAATCTCTAAATCTACTTAAACTCATTGTGAGGACTATTACGAAGTATCGATAGATTCTCATAGAGAGGCAGGTGAACGTCTCAAAAAATCCTATGTACCTATGGGAGGCGAAGGTGGTGGCAGTATGTTACAATATCTGAACGGATCGCCAGTGTAACCAGGTCTGCAGGTGCACAGAGGCAAATGGTTGACCACTTGACAGTCGGCATTGGGTCCGCATGTACCAGGACAAGGATCTCGACATTTGTTGATGATACAGGCTTTGTTTGGTGCGCAGTCTGTGTTCAAGATACATTCTGGGTTACAGCCCTCGTAAGGATTTCCGATATAATCTGCGATACATGTGCAAGACCCAGCTCCGTTCTGTTCCCGACAGATTGCATTGGCACCACAAGGAGACGGGTGACAAGGTGAAAGATGTTCTTGTACTGGTTCAGCTACACAAACATAATTACAATTTTATTAAAGTGGTGTTCGATAACAAGACAATTTCAAAATTTTGAATATTTCTAGGAAAAAAAATAACATTAGGAAACAAATGGTTGATCAAACAAAATTGATTTAGCATTTCAGTCATTTGACGGACTTCAGCTGTGGTTGAACTTTGCATACATAAGGTCAAAAGGCAGACTCTGCCTGATTATATTTCTTTGGAACAATGAAGTTTCCACTGTAGAAGTGAATTCAATTTGTTTTCAATTCATGTTTTACTCATTATTTTTTTAAACAAATCCTTATAATAAGTCTTCCGGTACCTTTCATTTTAAAACAACTTCAGACTCTTCAATGATGAGTTTTTTTTTTTTTTTTTTTGAGACCTGCGTCTCCGATACAGTTTGAATGAAAGCAAAAGTAACATTTGTTATAATAATACTGATCATGAGATACTGTTACGGATGCAAAGGAAATCACTAGACTGCTTATATTATCATTATATTGCTTACATTGTTTGATGATACAACTACTGAAGGGGTCTCCGACATAACCAGGCAGGCATGTACACCTTGGCGCATGGCTGACAACATGGCACTCGGCATTTGAGCCACAGAGCCCTGGGCATGGATCTTTGCATTTCTGGTTGATACAAGCTTGGTGGCTCGGACATTCACTGTTACTGATGCATTCGGGTCGGCAGTTTGGCGGAATTCCTACAAAATCTGGAAGGCACGAACAAGATGGGGACTCTCCATGAGCTTGACACTGTGCATTTGGACCACATGGTGAAGGAACACATGGGTTTTGAGGGGCTTGCTGTACTGGAGTAGGCGCTGAAAAAATAGATCAAATAAATTGAACATTTTTGATACCGAAAGAATCTTCAGCTTTAAAGCCATGTGCATTAGAGGAGTAAAAAATGATTAAAATTGAACAGCCCTTTCATGATAAAATATGTATTAAAATCACACTTTTACAGTACAATAAAAAAATTGGCTCACAAAAAATGAAAAAAAAAAATCCAAGGTAGATGTTCATAAGTAGAAGCTTAAAAATTTTCAATCCTCTGAATAGCAGCTTTGTAAAACTGGTACTTATTAGTCCTCCTTACCCTAGATTTAGGAGATAAATCTACAAGAAACCGCATTTGGTATACAGGTCTAGACATTTTCACTGAGAGGTCATTGGCAAACTTTTCAAAAAATAATATGAGGAAAAAAACATGAAATGTTTTTGCATTAAAAAGAGAGCTTTCTAGTGATTTATCTTGGATGCATAACATTAATATCATGATATCAAAGAAAATTTGACAGGGAAAAAAAACTTACGTATTGATAGACATCTGATGAATGGATCTCCACTATACTGCGGAGGACAACTGCATATTGGGTTGTGGTTAACAACTTCACAACGCGCTCCGATTCCACAAGTGCCCAGACATGGGTTTCGACACTTTTGATTGCTGCATGCTTCAAGGCGACCGCAGTCTGAATTTACAATACATTCTGGCCGACAGGCAGGAGGACTGCCAATGTAACCAGGGACACAAGAACATACAGCCTGACTGTTCACTTCTCGACAAATACTGTGAGGACCACAAGGTGATGGGTTGCAAGGTTGAGTGATTACAGGAGCTGTAAACGATTAGATGATACCTTTAAGGTTACAATACTCTGGGAAAACGTAGTGCGAGATATTAAAATGAAAGTTTAAGTAAGGATATGGTAAGCTCAGTGTAATACTTTCGCCAAGAGTATACTTGCAACTTTTGAAAGATAGGTCTTTCTGAAGAAAAGGTGGCTGTTTTTACACTTTTGATCACAATTTGAAAGGATTAGCTTAAGCAAAGATGCGCCTTCCCCTAGAAAGTACTTTTCAATGAAAAAGTCAATTTTAAAAGATGCAGACTTGGCAAATTTTCAGGTTACATGATTCAATTAGTAGGAGAGGATGCCTGAAATTTTTATTTATGCTCATGTTACGGATGAGTTAGTTTTAAATTCTCCCAATCTTCCTCTCTTGATGTTAACCTTTTTGGCAGGTATCCTCACTTAAAACATAGCTTAGAAAGAACAATGTAGGAAGAGTATTATTTCACGGTTGTAAATTTACCTTGCTGAGGTCTGCAGGAGACGAAAGGATTTCCTGACATTCCTGCAGGACAACTGCACACTGGAATGTGATTAATAACATCACAGACAGCGCCCTGACCACAGGTGCCTGGGCAAGGATCTTTACATTTGTTGCGGATACAAGCTTTGTCTCTGGGGCAGTCATTATTGAGAACACACTCGGGACGGCAACCTGTGTACGGATCGCCTTGGTACTCTGGGAGGCAGGAGCATAAACCATCCCTACATTGAGCGTTTGGCCCACATGGTGATGGATTGCAAGGGTCAGATGCCTGTGGTGGTTCAGTGGCTGAAAATAATAGAAAAAATAAATACGTAAATACTTAGAGAAAAACATAAAATCCCAATACATTCGGAATTTTTTTAAATTATTTAGAGAATAAATATCAATGAAAAAAAAAGAGAAGAAAATAACCAGAAAAGTAAAATAGGAATTCTGTTGAGCTTGAATATGTACTGAGATAAATCAAATTTGAATCATCTTTGAAAAATAAAATATTCACTGACTGATTAGCCGTAGTAAGTAATGATATGTGTTAAAACAATAAAGAGATACAGCTCATTTTCATATCAGTGAAGTTTCACAGAGAGATGAATAGACAAAAATGATGCAGAAATAAATTATGCCTTTAAATAAATCAATAAAATTAAGTTACTTCTTTTTTATTTTAAGCAATGCGAACAGAATACCTCACACTATGAAAACTTGCTCCATCATGACTTTTAAGAAGAAATACTAATAATTATACACTTACGAGGAGGAGGTTTGGGATAACAGTTTGTAAATGGATCTCCAGTATATCCTTCAGGGCAAGTGCACGCTGGTGTATGGTATACAACATTGCAGAGTGCTGAAATACCGCAGGAGCCAGGGCAAGGGTCCCGACACTTTTCATTGATACAAGCTTTGTTGCTTGGACATTCGGAGTTGATTGAGCATTCAGGGCGACAATTTGGTGGGTTCCAGTGTATTCTGGTCTACAAGAGCAGGATGGACTATCTCCAATGTTTTTGCACTGAGAGTACGGTCCACAAGGTGATGGAATGCAGGGATTCACTGGTGTGACATCCACCGGGGCTTGTTGAGGTGCTAGAAAAAAAAAGACAATTTGTATTAAAGAGATGGGCGATGTTGCTGGCGTTTAATAAAAACAAAAATATATAATACTTTATGCATGATAAAGTTACCCGTACAAGCTTGCACATTTTCCAAAAATAAATTTTTGCATATACAGACTTCGTGGTACATATGCGAGTGACTTATTGTTCAAAAAGTTGAAATCACATAAATGGCTCTTTGTGATGGATTACAGGATCAATAGAGGAATATCAAATAGTGAATATATTTTGCAGGGAGGACAAGACTGCCAACGTTCTGAAAAATAAGAGGAGGCAAGAATTCAAATTGTACTTACGAGGTATTGGATAACAGCGTACAAAAGGATCTCCAGTGTATGATGGGCGACAACTGCAAATTGGGCTGTGGTTAATTACTTGACAGTTAGCATTTTGACCACAGGTGCCTGGGCAAGGGTCTGAGCATTTCTGATTGATACAGGCTTTGTTCAATGGACACTCTGAGCTGACAGTGCACTCCGGCCGGCAGGATGGAGGGCTGCCCACATAAGTTGGTCTGCATGAACAGACTGCTTGACCATTAATTTCACGACACTGACTGTTTGGACCACAAGGAGATGGAATGCATGGATTTGTTGGCAGAGGCTCAGCTTCTGGAGAGAAAAAATAATACAAAAATTAAAGTTACATGACAGTATGCAATTGTTCGAATTATTTTATTTATTTTTCTATTCTTTCTTTACAGAAAAAAGGAGGAAAAAAACCCTGATATTTTACACTGAGTCTCGGGTGTTGGAATGTTCAACTCACAATTAGAAAAATTATGAAAGCTAAGAACAAGAAAAGGCTTGTGAAAGATCATAATAAAATGGTTACACAAACAATAATGGATATGCGTTTTCATTGACTTCAAAGAGACAGAGAACAGATTATGGTTGAAAAGCACTTAGTACCAAAATTTAGGAAACGTAATATGAAACAGTTGCTAAAAAGGAAGTTAAACTTTGGATGATAAATGAAATTATACATCATTATTAGTTATAACTTGTCTATATAGTATGTGGTATGAAAAATAGTAACGATGAAAAAAAAAATTATTACGTGGAGGAGGAGGAGGAATGATGTTGCAATATCTGAACGGATCTCCAGTATAGCCAGGTCGACAGACACAGTTCGGAAGGTGGTTGATAACTTGACAGTCAGCGTTTGGTCCACAGGTACCAGGGCATGGGTCTTGACATTTGTTACGAATACAGGCTTTGTTTGATGGGCAATCAGTGTTGAGAACGCATTCAGGACGGCACCCTTCATAGGGGTTACCAATGTATTCAGGTAGGCAGGTGCATGAGCCAGCATTGTGATGTTCCTTGCAAATAGCGTTTGCTCCGCAAGGAGATGGTGTGCATGGAGTGATCACTTCATGGATAGGCTCAGCTGTAGATACAAAATATGAATTATAAGATTATCAAATACGCCTAATATTCAAGATTTCATTATCCACTCAAATATGTGTAGACTGATTCGCTTTTATTGAAAATATTTTTGAAAGCAACAGAAAAAATTTCAGATGGAACATTTTAGGAAATTTGCGAGTAAAAATGACTTCACAGACATTTACACAAAATTAGCTTAAAACCGATTAATTAGCAAAAAAATCGATAGGGTGGATAAAATAGTAAGTAAAAAAGAAATGATTATTTGATAGCCTGAATAGAGTCGTCAAGAGGCACAGTCCTTAAAAGGTTTTACTCATCTTCACAGAACTACTCCAGAACAAACATCTTCCTTGTTAAGTTCTTTAAGGCGTTCAAGCATTTATTCATCAAACTTTTTTGGAGACATACAAGTTGGATTTTAGGAAAAATAACTGAAAACACGGAATAAAGAAAGGAGAGACTTACATTGTTGAATTGTGCATTGAACAAATGGATCGCCGACATAACCAGGTGTACAAACACACCGAGGTGTATGACTGACGACATGGCATTGAGCATTGGCACCGCAAAGTCCTGGGCAAGGGTCACGACATTTTTGGTTGATACAAGCTTGGTGACTTGGACACTCACTGTTACTGACACATTCTGGTCGACAATTTGGAGGGACTCCGATAAAGTCTGGTAAACATGAGCATGAGGGAGAGTCACCATGTGCTTGACACTGAGCGTTTGGTCCACAAGGAGACGGTACACAAGGATTTTGAGGAGCTGCTTGAACTGGCGGGGACTCCGCTGTGATGAAACATAAATTTAAGAGAACAATAGTCAGTCTTTATTTGGTGGAAATCAGAAATTTTACTTAGTATTTACAATGAGATTTTAAAAAAACATCACATTTTCATATTTTAGTGCTTTGCTTATCAAGCTCACAGCGTTGTCTATAGAACTAGACTTTGAGGCTCTAAAAATAATTTAAAGTTATCAGTTAAATTGATTCATTTTTAGTGTTCTCCATAAAAGTTTTTAAGTTAGCTAACTTTCAATTACTAAAGACGCAATTCCTTTCCTTGACATTCATATCCATGTAAACAAGACATTAGCATCCTTCAGGAAAGGGTATAATGATTAATGACACCAGCACACTCTGTGCGTATCCTGTGATCTATGATATTTTCTCTCATTCTTTTGAGATGAAATAAAAAAATTGTAGCAAGTACATAACGAGTTATCACTCTTTTAACTTCAATCACGAGAAGCAAAAAAATACTATGGCAAAAGGTGAAATTAAGATAAATGAAGATCATAAAATTTGTGAGAAAAGATCATGACTAAATTCAGAGGGAGAAAATATTTATATTTAAATTTACAACACGCTACTACAGTTTCTCCTTTTAAAGACCTTTGCATTCAGATAGTTATTATCTCAGTTTAATAAAACTTACGTATTGGTTGACATCGAACGAATGGATCTCCTGAATATCTTGGCGGGCAACTACAAATGGGATTATGATTGACGACTTCACATCGGGCCCCAATGCCACATGCACCAGGGCATGGATTACGACATTTCTGATTGCTACAAGCCTCATTTCGACCACAATCTGAGTTGACAATACACTCTGGTCTGCAGGCAGGAGGACTGCCGATTAATCCAGGAGCGCATGAGCAAACAGCTTGATTATTTATTTCTCTGCATACACTGTGCGGTCCACATGGTGAGGGATTGCACGGTTGCGTTACAATGGGAGCTGGAATATTCAAAGATAAAAAGGAATAATTTACTGAGTTCAAAAGCATTTTTACGAGGCAGGGAGAAAAGTTCCTTCGCCTTGTAGCTTAATCTATTTGAAATTCTTTGTTCTGCTAAATTAGAGGATGTGATCAGTTTGAAAATAAAATTAGCTAAAACGGTTTTTTTCAATACTTTCCACCAATTTGGGGGGGGGGGGGAGAGAAATTCTGCTAACCGTAAACCGCTAATTCTGACCGTATAAGTCGATGAGTTTGTTTCAAAAATTCTATGGGACAAGACAATTGTTAATAAAGTGCAATTACTTTGCGTTGACAGCTGAATATCAGGTTCATGGCAGTTTTTGTATTTTATTTATTTATTTCTTTTTTTTTATGAAAATAAGTAAAAAATGTCATTAAATTAATAAAAATTTAAAGTTGCATGGAGGATCCTCAGCATGTTACTTTCTTTTAATATTCTAATTGAATTACTATTTCATAAGTATTACAAGTTTATAATGACTTAGAAATTGAATACAATAATTATATTTCTGCACTAAACCTCATTGTAATTGTGTACACATTAAACTTCATAATAAATACATTTGAATCTTCCACCAAGTTATTACACCAGGCGGAAAAACAAGTAGCACACTATTCAGTGATTAACATACCTTGTTGAGGTGTGCAAAGCACAAACGGGTTTCCGGACATACTCGTTGGGCAACTACAGATAGGTATGTGGTTGACAACAGTACAGAGGGCATTCTGACCACAAGTTCCCGGACATGGATCTCTACATTTATTACGAATACACGCTTGTGTGCGAGGACAGTCCGTATTTAGAATACATTCGGGCCGGCAACCAACATAGGGATCTCCCTGATACTCAGGTATACAAGTGCAAACACCATTATGACAGACAGCATTTGGTCCGCACTGACATGGATCTGGTTCAGGTGGGCTATCGACCGCTACAAAAACGAAGGTAACACCAATTAGTGGAGGCTGGACAATATTTCGACTTGAAAAAAATTCTATTTAGGTATCATGAAAATCAACCCAGTGTAAATTGGAGAGTTGACCGATCAGGTTTCTAACACCTTCAAAGTGGACAAAAATTCTTAACAGGTTTCAAACTAGATTGGAGGTGTTTTATTTAGTTCCTACCGCAATTTTCAGTATGAAACTAGGAATATGCACACTACTGTGCTTCGAGTGGGTAAAAACTTGTCAACTAAAAGTATTACACTGTTAAACTAGATTTCACAGACAGCTGATTATTAGCTCTTTGTTAATTGATGAATGACGGCAAATCGATCAGATTTTTGTTAACTGCTTCTTGTTTGGATCAATAATTTTGATTTACAAAAATTAACTTAAAATCGAAGGAGAAGCTGAGTGGTTATTGCTTACGTGGAGGTGGTTTTGGATAGCAACTTGTGAATGGATCTCCAGTGTACCCTTCTGGACAACTACAAGATGGGGTGTGATTGATGACATTACAATGGGCATTGGCACCGCAAGATCCTGGACAAGGATCTTTGCATTTTTCTCGAATACATGCAAGCGCACTCTGACATTCAGCATTGATGAGACATTCTGGTCGGCAATTAGGCGGGGAGCCGGTGTATTCTGGTCTACAGGAACAAGATGGTGCTCCGCCAATGTCACGGCATTGAGAATATGGGCCACATGGTGACGGAACGCAAGGATTGACATAAATTGGATCCGCTGGGGGTGGTGGTGGGGCTGTAATTGAAATTATGAGGGATTAGGATTTCCTGGTGAAGAAGTAAGTATTAAAATTTACTTTTGATCAGCCGTTCAAAATGCAACAGAGGTGATGATTAATGATGGATAAAGACTTGGATATAGTTCCTCACAAAATAATTACTGATGAATTCTAATGACCGTACTTAAATGATTTTCACTTCAATTACCTAATTTTTTCTTCGAGACATGTCAGCTATCTTAGCAGTGCTTAAACAATAGAACAATCTAACAGGGGAAAAAATAGTCCAGTAAAAAGGAGCATCTATGAATATTAAGAGCTATCATTTTTCAACTAAAAAAAACTTGCGAACATAGGAGGAATTAAATAGTGAGTCGCCTTACGTGGAATGCGTGAACAAAGACTGAATGGATCTCCAGAATAGCCAGGCTTGCAGCTACAGATTGGACTGTGATTGATCACATTGCAGATTGCATTTTGTCCGCAAGTACCAGGACAAGGGTCTGCGCACTTTTGATTGATGCAAGCTTTGTTGTGGGGACATTCAGAGCTAACGACACACTCTGGTCTACAGCCAGGAGGACTTCCGACGTAGGTGGGTTTACAAGAACAGACAGCTTGTCCATTGACCTCACGACACTGACTATTAGGACCACATGGAGATGGATTGCATGGATTAACCGGAGCTGCTTCGATCACTAAAAATAAGTCCAATAAAAGAAACTTAGTTGATGCTGAAGTTAAGTTTTGAAGTTATCAGCTACTACTCCTATTTTCTATCTGAACTGAAAACTTGAAGAAAAATGGAAAAATTCTCTTATGTCATAAAAGAAAGGATGACATCGCAGTTGAGTCTGTAAATGAAGCATCTGGTAGAGATCAAGATTTGGAGTAAGAAAATATTCATAAAATAGAATAAAATTACAAAATGGAATACCTTTCATAGGACGAACGAACTACTCTTAAAAATATTGTAATGCATCATGAAGTTTTTATTTCATTTTTAAACTGCCAGGAATAGAGTAAAAATGATAAAATTGTCTTTTTATCATACAGAGCATGATAAATTGAAGCTTAGACAATCAAAGGTCACATTTAAAAAAACCTTGAGATATACCAGGAAAGATATAATAAATATTTCAGCTGCTAAACTGTATTAGTGAAATTAAAGATAACAGATAGGGATTTTTCAGTAAATTCATTCTTAGAATCTATGACTTTAATTCTCATGTGATAGTTAGTTTGATTATTTTTGCCTGAGAACTTTGTTCTTACCTACTTGGAGGGAAGTCAAAGTTTCATAATTGACCTCCGGTGAAACTACACTCAATTTTGAATTCATTTTGAATGTTTCCAACACTGACAATATTATGATTTCAAATTTGTTGAAACATTCATCAGTAAAAAAGAAAGGATACAATTTTCAATCAATTTGTACCTATGTATTTTTGCTAATTATATGGATTACCATAAAACAGCAAATGTTGCCTTAGAGAAATAGAGTGTACCTAAGATTCTAAAATAAAAATTGGGATGTGCAGAAAAATGAAGAATTTAAAAGACGGAGAGAGAAAAATAGTATTACATGGCGGTTGAGGCGGAATAGCACTGCAGTATCTGAAGGGATCCCCAGTATATCCTGGCCAGCAGTTACAAACTGGAAGGTGATTGACAACCTGACAGTCCGCGTTCGAACCGCAGGTTCCAGGGCAAGGATCCTGACATTTGCTGCGAATGCAAGCCTTGTTTGGAGCACAGTCAGTGTTCAATGTACATTCTGGTCGACAACCTTCGTACGGATTTCCAACATAATCAGCCTGACATGTGCAAGAGCCTGCACCATTTTGCTCTCGACATACAGCATTGACACCACACGGTGATGGGGAGCAGGGGTTAATCACCTCTTGGGGCACAGGGTCCGCTAAAATGAGGATAATGACCGACTTTAGAGAATTTAGACAAATCAACCCAATTCAGATCCAGAGCAAAAGTCATGATTTGAAACTGATCTTAGCTGAGTAGGAATTTTCAGGTTAAAGACCTTCTTTTTAGATTGAAATACTCGAATATGAGATTTTTTACAACCAGGTAATTGATCAAAATTATGACCAAATGGAAGTAGAATCTAGAAAACAGAAAAGATGGTAATTTTAAAATTTTCTAGATGGCTGCGAATTATAATGATGTGTAATCTCTTCAGAACACTTTAAAAACTTGACAAAATTTTCTCCAAGGAAAAGCGAGTAGAAAAACAACCAAGATCTATTGGTGATGTTATGACCTCCTTAAATCGAATATTAAAAACGAAATGGGTCTCAATTTTAGGAATTTTTGAGAGCGATTATTAGGCACACTTGACTTGTCCAATTTTAATTATTAATTGAAGATAAAAATTCAGTCAATGTGCTGTCTCCTAATTTTTTACCCAACAGTTTGTCTTCACAAGAAAACTGTAGAAATGGAGCTTTTAATGGTGCAATAATTATTCGAGTACTCCATTAAGAGCTCCGATGATCCTTCAATCAAAAAGAAGAGCAACACAACTTACATTGCTGGATTGTGCATTGGACAAAGGGATCTCCTATGTAGCCAGGGACACAAATACACCTTGGAGTATGACTGACGACACGGCACTCAGCATTGGCTCCGCAGAGACCAGGACAAGGGTCACGACATTTTTGGTTGATGCAAGCTTGATGACTTGGACATTCACTGTTACTAACACACTCTGGTCGACAATTGGGTGGCGCGCCAATGAAATCAGGGAGGCAAGAGCACGATGGAGAATCAGCATGGACTTGACACTGAGCATTTGGCCCACAGGGTGATGGTACGCACGGATGTGAGGGAGCGGCTTGAACTGGAGGTGTTTCCGCTGAAGGAATAAAAAATTGCATCTCAGTTTCCACCCACGAAAATTTTAGGAATACATTTAAACAATTTAAAGCACAACTCATTGCTCTATCAATCGATCAGGAAAATGAGAAAATGCTCATATCTCTCTGTTTAGTAATTCTATTAAAAGAGTAAGCCTCCTCATAGAAAAGGAAACAGTGTGAACACTTTTCAAGAACTGAGCAGAAAATGAGAGACTCGATCTGGAAATTGAGAGGGTCTCTGCTGGGGAATAGATTATAGACGATGGATAAAAATCATGAATGGCGTAAGCTATGATTGTCCACTTACGTATGGGTTGACATCTCACGAAAGGATCGCCTGTGTATCTTGGAGGACAAGAGCAAATGGGATTGTGGTTGACAACTTCACAACGAGCGGAAATTCCACAGGTGCCAAGACATGGATTTCGACACTTCTGATTGGAACATGCCTCATTTCGGTTGCAATCAGAATTTACTATACATTCTGGTCTGCAGGCAGGAGGACTACCAATGAAGCCAGGAACACATGAGCAGACAGCATGGCCATTAGTGTCTCTACAGATACTATGAGGTCCACAAGGAGATGGGTTGCAAGGCTGTGTCTCAATGGGAGCTGAAAACGTAAAAGAGGGATTCAGACATCTTCTTTGAACTTACAATCCAAAATGGGAACAATAGGAAGTTCGAATTTTGGCCAAAAACTATGGACCAAAATGAACAGAAAGGTAAGAAAAACCAATTGCAAAATTCTACTAACCCTGCTGTATTGAGCACTGAACGAATGGATTTCCAGACATGCCTGGTGGACAACTGCAGATGGGTATGTGGTTGATGACGCTGCAGAGCGCATTTTGACCGCAAGTTCCAGGGCAGGGATCTTTGCATTTGTTTCTAATACACGCAAGAGTATGAGGGCACTCAGAGTTTAGAATGCATTCCGGCCGACAACCAACATATGGATCCCCTTGATATTCTGGCAAGCAGGTGCAAATACCATCCCTGCAGTCTGCATTCGGACCACAAGGGGACGGGTTGCAAGCATCAACCTCAAGAGGTTTATCATCCACTGCAAAGAGACCCGGAATATTAGGGTAGGTAAATGCAGACACGGATATTAAGATTTGATCTCAATCTTCAACAAGTAATGTAAAAAAAAAATTGAAGCTTTTGAAATTTTTACTGAATTTACATCAAATAGATTGAATGGGCAATTGATTTAAATACTGCAGGACTTTAAAGAACATTCCTAAGAATAAATTTAACATTGAAGGTTGGTCCCAATGTGACTTTTAAAAGTTTTTCACATGTAGCCCACAAACAAAAACTAAGTAAGCAGCTTAACTTGGGTATTTCACCAAAAACTGGATATATATTTTCTACAGACATGTGTGGCAACTAAAATATTAAGGACCAACAGCAATCTTTCCACTTCAAAAAGTAGAGGGTAAATTATTATTGTTTTTCTTGAATCGAGAGGGATCAAAATTGTTCTTACATGGAGGAGGTTTCGGATAGCAGTTGGTGAAAGGATCTCCTGTGTGACCTTCAGGACAAGTACAAGATGGGGTGTGATTGATGACATTGCAGAGAGCACCAGCGCCACAAGACCCAGGACAAGGATCGCGACACTTCTCTCGGATGCAAGCAAGAGCACTTTGGCATTCAGCGTTGATGATACACTCTGGTCTGCAATTTGGCGGAGTGCCAGTGTATTCAGGTCGACAAGAACAAGAGGGTGCCCCACCAATGTCACGACATTGTGAATACGGACCACATGGTGATGGTATGCACGGATTGACAAAAATCGGATCAGCAGGAAGAGGGGGTGGAGCTGTAATTAAAAAAAAAGGGATGGTAAAAATAGGAGCCTCTTCGACAATGTCAGGGAATAGAATGATTTCAATGAAAAAAGAAATAGTTAGCCGACAGTCAACTATAATAATACGAATGGAAAATTGGAACGACTGCTTACGTGGGATTGGAGAGCAAAATGTGAAGGGATCTCCAGAGTATCCTGATTGACAACTACAAATGGGGCTGTGATTGATGACGTTACAGATTGCATGTTGTCCGCAAGTGCCTGGACAAGGATCTGAGCATTTCTGATTGATGCAAGCCTTCTTATGAGAACACTCAGAGCTGACAACGCACTCTGGTCTACACCCTGGAGGACTTCCGACATAGGATGGTTTACAAGAGCACACGGCTTGACCGTTAACTTCACGACACTGACTGTTTGGACCACACGGAGATGGATAACAAGGATCAACTGGGGCCGCCTCAACCGCTAGATAAGAAAAAGTGAAATGATGAATCAGTTTAATGATTCGTTTCAGACGTAGGTAATTTTTAATAAATTGTAATGAGTAGGTAAGTCATCGATGTTGAACACTTGGAATCAGTGCTAGCACTGTCAGGAGTCCAATTATTTTTGAAAATTATTTGACTTTAAAAGAAAATGAAAGTAGACTCATTTCATTTTTTGAGATCATGCTCAGTGGATCACTGGCATAGATTTTCATAAAATGCCTACAGAAATTTAAAATTATTTAGCTAAAATAACCGACTTTGAATTTGGATGAAAAACTTGACTCATATAAGATACTTTATCAATGAACATCAAAATTTTCTAGAACAGATACTTTAAAATGAGGTGGTATGAGTTTTAAATAAAAACTTATGAGAGGATAAACCATTCATAGGGAAAAATAATAAAAAAAATTTTGTTTAATTATGTATCATAGTTTCAAATTTTTAAATAATTCGAAATGATACTTAAAGCTCCAAAGAAAGCTGATGAGTGCAAAAGATTGAGAATACTGCCGTGAAACAAAAATTGAGAACAAAGCAATGCAATATATATTACGTGGAGGGATTGTTGGTGCTATGTTGCAGTGACGGAATGGATCACCAGTGTAGCCCACTCGACAAGTGCACATAGGAATATGATTCACAACTTGACAGTCGGCGTTTGGTCCACAAGTGCCTGGGCAAGGATCCTGACACTTGCTACGAATGCAAGCTTTGTTCGGAGCACAATCAGTATTCAAGGTACATTCTGGCCGACAACCTTCGTATGGGTTACCGATGTATTCAGGTAAACAGGTGCAAGATCCAGCACCATTCTGTTCGCGACAAATGGCATTGCTACCGCATGGCGATGGCGAGCATGGAGAAATAACTTCATGGGGTGTTGGCTCCGCTGTAATGCAGAAAAACGACACCACCATGATCAATTTCAGTATTCTTAATGATGAAATTCGCTAAACATGAGCTGGGGCAAAAATCAGCTAATTTACTGAGAAACGATAGCTAATTAGCTTAACTTCTATCTAGAGTGACGTGTTGATAGAAAGTAGAAAATAGTCAGAGAAAGGACAAAATAAAATAGTTGCCTTGCGGCCAACCATAGCAGATTCAAAAATTGCACGATTATGAGTGAGTGTTTATGTTTTCACGGTGTTTATTCTTGATTCTCAACTGAATTTTCTGGCTCCAACTTAAAAAGATAAAACCCTGTTAGGCTGAATTAGAATCAGAAAAATATTCGACTGGATATGTTTCATGAAAAATTGGCACACTAAGTGGCATTTAAATATACTTCAGCCAGTCTTACATCTCAATAAAATTCATGGGAACTTACACTGTTGAATCGAACACTGGGTGAATGGATCACCAACATAACCAATGGGACAGACACATCGAGGGGTATGACTGACAACGCGACAATCAGCATTTGCACCACAAAGACCAGGGCAGGGATCTCGACACTTTTGGTTGATGCAAGCTTGATGGCTTGGACATTCGCTATTACTGACACATTCAGGCCTACAACTTGGTGGTATGCCAAGGAAGCCAGGAAGGCAAGAGCACGATGGTGAGTCACCATGCGGTTGGCATTGAGCATTGGGTCCACAAGGCGATGGTACACAAGGGTTTTGTGGAGTATGTTGAGGGGGTGGAGTCTCCGCTAAAAGAAAGCGAACGAAAGGTATATTTTAGCGATATCTTGCCTAAGAAATCCTTTGAACGAAAAGTTCTTGATTTATTGTAGGAAGCTATTAAAGATACTTGCCATAGATTCATTGACGCATTAAAAAAGACAACTAGTCGATTAAGCGTCTTTAAAAAAGGCATTTTTTTTCTCAATCAAGTTGGTGGCACAAAAATTCCGCCAATAAAAAAAACCAACCTTACTACAAAATTTTATAATCAAGTAAAAGCAAGTTCTACAAATCAAATGCAGCATCTTATATACAAGTGAAAATTTTGCCATCAGAAAGAGTCTCATTTGAGATATTTTTTTGAAATTTCATGTAAGTAAAAGACTTACGTATAGGGAGGCATCGAATAAACGGATCCCCGGTAAATCTTGGTGGACAGCTACAAATGGGATTATGGTTAACAACTTCACATCTAGCACCAACTCCACAGGTACCGGGACAAGGATTACGACATTTCTGGTTGGAGCAAGCTTCATTTCGACCACAGTCAGAGTTAACAGTGCACTCAGGTCTACAAGCAGGGGGACTGCCAATGTAACCAGCAACGCATGAGCATACTGCTTGATTATTTATTTCTCTGCACAAACTGTGCGGTCCACAAGGTGAGGGATTGCAGGGTTGTGTCACGATTGGAGCTGAGGAAATGGACAGAAAAACCAATTAGCTACTTGCCATGGTTCAGGGAAGGGTTTCTTAGCTGACAACTAATACTGACTATCAGTGAAAAAATAAAAAAAAAATAATAACGGGAACAAGGGGCAAAAGATCTTCAGAGATCTGTTAAATATGGTGTCCATTCAAAGGAATTGAAAAAAAAGTGAACTGATAAAGGACAAATAAATTAAAAATAACTTTTAAAAAAGAAATTATGGACCTCAAAAATATTCCTTAGCATAAGTCTATAAATTTAGAGACTTATACAGATTTTGTCTGGAAATCTCGTACTATACATTAAGTTTTAAGGAGCCAGTTTTTTTGCTCTTAAGTTAGTTTATGGATTCCAGGAAAACACAGCAAAATATCAAAATAAGAGTTACACACCCTGCTGTGGTCTACATTCAACAAATGGATTCCCTGCCATGCCCGTTGGACAACTGCAAATCGGAATGTGGTTTAGTACAGTGCATATGGCATCCTGGCCACAAGTTCCGGGACAAGGATCTTTGCACTTGTTTCGAATACAAGCTCGGTTACGAGGACAGTCCGAGTTCAAAATACATTCTGGTCTACAACTGGAGTAAGGATCTCCTTGGTACTCGGGAAGACAAGAACATACTCCATCTCTACAGACAGCATTAGCTCCACATGGCGAAGGGTTACACGGATCAATTTCTGGAGGACTATCGACAGCTGCAATCGTAAAAAAAATTCTTTGAGGTGACAGAAGTAATGTCATTTACTTCACATAGAGGAAAACGAGGGTGTGATTCATATGAAATCATTCAACTTTGTTTAGAACTGCCTGATGAGCCAAGTTCAAAAAGTTGTGAATGTTTCTCCGAAAATAGATGGCGAAGAAGAATAGCTGTCAGAGAGAAAAGACTAAACTGCATAGGGTGAATTTCTTTTTGATAGGTGGATGTTTACTATCTTGACAGTTTTCATGACATTTGTCAATTTGAACGACTAAGGATAATTAAGACTTCTTCATTAAAAATTAGGCATTTTTTTAGTCGGGAAAAGGTCAACTTCGGACTTTTAGGACTCCTAGATTTTCGTCATTTGCGACAATATATGTGATCAAAAAGCACTGAGAATCGAAATATACCCTTAATGTGTTTTTTTGATGATTTTTGTCAATGTAAATTACAAGCTCCAGAATACATAAGATTTTCAACTTTTCTAAAAAATTATAAGCCTTTAAGTTACGAGACCCTTTGTTATTCATGTGATTGAGATAGAGAGCGTTTCTTACGTGGAGGAGGTTTAGGGTGGCAATTTATAAAAGCATCACCAGTGTAACCATCTGGGCAAGTGCAAGTGGGCGTGTGGTTGATAACATTACAAACAGCCCCCGAGCCGCAGGAGCCTGGACAAGGGTCCCGACATTTCTCACGGATACAGGCTAAGGCACTTTGACACTCGGCATTAATGATACACTCTGGTCTGCAGTTAGGCGGAGTGCCAGTGAACTCTGGTAGACAAGAACATGAGGGAGCTCCACCAATATTACGACATTGTGAATTAGGTCCACATGGTGAAGGTATGCATGGATTTAAATAGACCGGGTCAGCTGCTGGAGGCAAAGGTACTGCAAAAATTCAGGCAAGAATATTAGCCTGTTGAAAAATGACTACAGAGTACACCTAACTTTCCAAAATGATAGTTCAGAAGAACCGATCAAAACCCTTGATAAAAACTGATTAAGTGAGGCAAGAGCTTTACAACAGTGCACGACCTACAACAAGGCAGCCGTCAATAGGATGCTAAAACTCAGAATCTTTTGGATTGTGTGAGGTCAGTGGGAATTTTTCTTCTCCCTTAAACCGATTTTTGTGATGGACAATTTTTTGTTTCCTCTAATAATTATGCAAAATTTCAATTGACATGTTGTAGCCATTTTTTCTACAAATCAGTAGCATCAGAGACTTTTTTGGTAAATTTCTTTTGTGAAATATATATTGATAATTCATCAAGGAATTCATCCAATATTCCATGGTAAGAAATGTGATTGAATTGGATGTTTGTCGCCAAAAGTGGACTTAAGTAATTTTTTAACGATGAAGCACACAAAAGCACAATTTTTCATTAATCTCTATTTTTGAAACTCACAAAGCCTCTACCTAAGCAAATATTTCAAAGATGTAAGACTTAAATCTGCGACAATGATAATCCAGTTTGAAAATAAAACATAAATGCTGCTATGAAAATTTCAGTAATTCAGTGACTGCTTACATGGGATACGGGTGCAAACTATGAAGGGATCTCCTGTGTAGCCTTGGCGACAAGTACAAATTGGACTGTGGTTGATAACTTGACAGACAGCATATTGTCCACAAGTCCCAGGGCATGGATCGGAACACTTTTGATTGATACAAGCCTTGTTGTGAGGACACTCTGAACTCACAACACATTCAGGACGACAACCAGGGGGACTACCAACGTAGGTTGGTTTGCAGGAACAAACAGCTTGACCATTAATTTCACGACACATACTGTTTGGACCACATGGAGATGGATTGCAAGGGTCAAGTGGAGCTGCTTCCACGACTGAAATAATGAAAATAAAAAAAGTCCATCATTGAGGGGAAATAAAAGATGGTATCGAATCATAGTTTTTGACGGGAGATTTTGAATTATTGTACCTTTTCAGAGACATTACTTGGTACCTTTTTTCTAGTTTTGGAGCATAAAATAGTAGAAGAACGGTCCAAAAGCGTACCAGTAATCCAGCTAAATAGATTCTATTAATTTAATGGCATTACTTAGGAGAATTTTAATTTGGGCAAAAGACCAAATGAAAAAAAAGAAAAACGACAAAAGATAGTTTTAGATAGTCTATCTTTGAAGAAATCGAACTAGAAATGAGACGAATTAAAAAATTGGAAGAATGATAATTACTTGGTGGAGAAACAGGAGCAAGGTTGCAGTACTTGAATGGATCCCCGCTGTACCCTGGTAAGCAGGTACAAGACGGAATATGATTGACCACCTGACAGATTGCATTTGGTCCACAAGTTCCTGGACAAGGATCTTGGCATTTACTGCGAATGCAAGCTTTGTTTGGAGCACAATCGGTGTTCAAAGTGCATTCTGGGCGACAACCCTCATACGGATTTCCAATGTAATCAGCCAAACATGTACAAGAACCAGCACCGTTTTGTTCTCGACAGATCGCGTTAATTCCACATGGTGATGGTGAACAAGGTGTAATTACTTCTTGGGGCAATGGCTCCGCTGGAGGGGAAAACACAAATCCCAATTAATACCGATCACTTTCGCCATAGCCTAACAGTGACAATGATCTTTACTTCTAACTACTTTTTCAAGAAATAGGAGAAACCAAACTTACATTGTTGGATTGAGCACTGGACAAAGGGATCTCCAACGTAGCCTGTTGGACAAATGCATCTTGGAGAGTGACTCACGACTCGACATTCTGCATTTGCACCACACAGACCTGGGCAGGGGTCTCGACACTTCTGATTGATACAAGCTTGGTGACTGGGGCATTCACTATTACTGATGCATTCAGGTCGACAGTTGGGAGGGATTCCGATGAAGTCAGGCAAACAAGAACACGAAGGTGACTCCCCGTGGGGTTGACACTGCGCATTCGGACCGCAAGGTGAAGGAACGCATGGGTTTTGAGGAGCTGCTTGAACTGGAGGAGGCTCCCCTATAAAAGAGAAAAATTGGGTCATAAAAGAACCAACCAAAGATTCCAAAGGTCAAGAGAAGTGAATCCAACAAAACTGAGACAGATATCTGCATAATGTATGTATTGATAATTTATCAACTTTTTTGCTAACTTTTAAGAGACGTAAATCGATCATCAACTTACTTATGGGTAAACATCTAACGAATGGGTCTCCAGTGTATCTGGGAGGGCAACTGCAGATAGGGTTGTGATTCACTATTTCACACCGGGCCCCTACACCGCAGGTACCAGGACAAGGGTTGCGACATTTTTGATTGTTACATGCTTCATTTCGACCACAGTCTGAGTTGACGATACATTCAGGACGACAAGCAGGAGGACTGCCAATGAAACCAGGAGCACAAGAACAAACGCCTTGATTGTTCACCTCTCGACAAATACTATGTGGTCCACATGGAGATGGATTGCATGGTTGAGTTACGACAGGAGCTACAAGTAAGTAGAAACCAAAATTCTCATTTAGAATAAGGTAGAAGTATGTTCATTCTAAGAGTGAAAAATTCTGATAATTTTTTTAGGACTGATAATTACTTCCTAAATAAAGGGATCATGGTGCTAACTTTTAGCACCTCTTGATTGGAATATGTTTCTTCAAATTTTAATCGTTTTGAAAAACGTTTAGCTGAAAGACTTTTGCTTTTCTGGAAGCGACAAGAGAGTAGTTAAAAAGAGTAGACAAAAAACCTTTTAAATCTTACGACTGACTGAGGGCGACAATTATTATACGTCTTGTGGGACAAACCATCATATGAGGGAAAAGAAAGAAAAAAAGCTTTGACACCCTCATCAAAAAATATAAAAGAAACGAACCCTGCTGAGGTTTGCACTGGACGAAAGGATTCCCTGACATGCTGGCTGGACAAGTGCACATTGGAATATGATTGAAAACTGTACAAATGGCATTGTCACCGCAGGTTCCTCTACATGGATCTTTGCACTTGTTCCGAATGCAAGCAAGGTTTTGTGGACAGTCACTATTTAAAATGCACTCTGGTCTACAGCCAGTGTAAGGATCTCCTTGGTATTCAGGAAGACATGAACACACTCCATCACGGCAGATGGCGTTGGGTCCGCAGGGGGAGGGATCGCAAGGATCAGTGCTTTGTGGTGGTTCAGTTGCTGTAAAATAACCGAGCGTGTTAGGATGG
This sequence comes from Bemisia tabaci, assembly GCF_918797505.1. Lineage (NCBI taxonomy): Eukaryota > Metazoa > Arthropoda > Insecta > Hemiptera > Aleyrodidae > Bemisia > Bemisia tabaci. The sequence continues at coordinate 41,915,339 of NC_092797.1, read as the reverse complement.
AGGATTCATAAATAACTGGATGCATGTTTATCATGGCTTCAAACTTTAGGAGAAATCAAACGAAAATTAACTTTCAGTAATCAGATTTTATGTTTTTGATAGGCACTTCAATAATAGCCAGAATTGAATATTTTTGTTATCAATTTATGAAAATAATCAGTGAACTTCTATGACATGACATAGTGTCTCCTAACTGAGAAATTTTCATTAGAAAAATTCTTTGATTTTTGTTTTTGTAATCTTAAGCCAGATTCTTAGGTTCAGTAAAAAATGTACGAACAGTCCTTACGTGGGGGTGGTTTTGGGTAGCAATTGGTAAATGGATCTCCTGTGTATCCTTCTGGACAAACGCACGCCGGTGTGTGATTGATCACATTACAGAGAGCACCAGATCCACAGGAACCAGGGCAAGGGTCTTTGCACTTCTCACGAATACAAGCTAGGGCGCTCTGGCATTCAGCATTTATAAGACATTCCGGTCTACAGTTAGGGGGTGTGCCAGTGTATTCAGGTCGACAAGAACAAGAAGGCGCTCCACCAATGTCACGACATTGTGAGTAAGGGCCACAAGGTGAGGGGACACATGGATTGAGTAGTATGGGATCTGCTGATGGTGGAGGGGGCGCTGTAGGGCAGATAATTGAAAAAAAGGAATCAATTGAAGGCGCCTATTAACGATGTGTTATTTATCCCAACACCTTATTAGATGAGCAGAGACGGCAAGATCTGCTACAGAGAAATTCATGAAAACTCTATAGAGAGATTAACTCTTCAATGGCATAATTCAAGTAGAAAAATTTTGAATCGTCTTAAAAGAAAATTTCCAGAATTTTCAATAAATAAAGAGAGCAAAAAAGGCTCATTCAACAGATGATTTAAATTTCTATCCATGAAGAGGAGGTAATTATGACTTCTTATGAGCAAGAAAAAATGAATCAGAAGTTGCTTTCTAAGGAGTCAATTGTAAAAATTAAGGACAAAAATAAAGAACTATATAAGGAAATAACTATAGAATCACTCACGAGGAATAAGGGAGCACACTGTGAACGGATCGCCAGTATACCCAGAGCGACAACTGCAAATGGGACTGTGATTTATAACATGGCAAACTGCATTTTGCCCGCAGGTGCCAGGGCACGGGTCCGTGCATTTTTGATTGATGCATGCTTTGTTGTGCGGACATTCGGAACTAACGACACACTCTGGTCTGCAGCCAGGTGGACTTCCAATGTACAAAGGTTTGCAAGAGCAGACAGCTTGCCCATTGATTTCACGACACACACTGTTTGGACCACATGGAGATGGGTAACACGGATCTATGGGTGCTGCCTCGACAGCTAGAAAAAACACTCTCGATTAGTCCAATCTCGTAGCATCTCATTGGGTCAAATCTATTCTTAGTCCAATGGAAATAATTACTTAAAATTGATCAAGTATAAAAGCAATGAAGGAGCTTATTCTTTTTTTTTAGTAGCAGGAAAAGATTTAAAAAATGCTCACGGAATTCTGTGAGTTTTCTCTTCCTTAGTTGCAAAACTGCATCGAAAATTTATCTCATTAAAAATCTATTTTGTGGAGATTGAAAAACTGCAAAAATGCTGAGTAAACTGGACAGAAACTTCTGAGGTATTGGTATTACGAAAACGTTTCTAAAATTACGAAGTAAACCACAGAGCAAGCTTTTTGTGAGACCAGCATAAGTGTCCAGAAAAGAACTTTAGGATCCTAACATCAGTAAATAATAGAGTGGCAGTAATGTATTACATGGAGGAGTTGTAGGAGATGGGCTACAGTATCTGAATGGATCTCCTGTATATCCAGGCCAACAGGTGCAAGATGGAATGTGATTGACGACTTGACAGTCAGCATTGGGTCCACAAGTTCCTGGACAAGGATCTTGGCATTTACTGCGAATGCAAGCTTTGTTTGGAGCGCAATCCGTGTTCAAAGTGCATTCTGGGCGACAACCTTCATACGGATTTCCGACATAATCAGCCTGACAAGTGCAAGAACCTGCGCCGTTTTGTTCTCGACATACAGCATTGACACCACATGGTGATGGGGAGCAGGGGTTTATCACCTCTTGGGGCAATGGCTCCGCTGGAAAGGCAAACACAAATCCCAATTAATATCACTTTTCTCGTGGCCTAACAGCGAAAATGATCTTTCTTTCAAAATACTTCTTCATGAAATAGGAAAAACCAAACTTACATTGTTGAATTGTGCATTGAACAAATGGGTCGCCGACGTAACCAGGGGTACAAACACACCGGGGAGTGTGACTGACTACATGACATTGAGCATTGGCACCACACAGACCTGGGCAAGGGTCTCGACATTTTTGATTGATACAAGCTTGGTGACTGGGGCATTCACTATTACTGATGCATTCAGGTCGACAGTTGGGAGGGATTCCGATGAAGTCAGGCAAACAAGAACACGAAGGTGACTCCCCGTGGGATTGACACTGCGCATTCGGACCACAAGGTGAAGGAACGCAAGGGTTTTGAGGAGCTGCTTGAACTGGAGGAAGCTCCGCTAGAAAAAGGAGAGAGAGGGTTGAAAAAAATGCAAACCACAGTGACTCAAGTTTATGTTATGAGGAGCCTGACAAATTCAGCAGAAAAAGTGTTTTGTCGATTATTTTACTGACTTTAGGGCTAAATCTTCAAGTTGAGGAGACCTAGAGACTTTTCATTCCTTGATTTTTCAAACAAAAAGCATTCACGCATAAAAATTAAGCTCCTCTTGCATTAATTGGAGATTTTCCACAGTTTGCATCACAAGTATTGGTTCCTAAATCTTTCCACTAATTTTTTAGCACCAAATCAAACATGGGCCAACAAATTTGAGACAAAATGATCTTTGAGCAGAAAGCTTTGAGAATTTTTGTTTAAAACCACAAGTTCTCTAATGTGTTCCTTAATAATCTTGGAGTTTTAAGGTTCAAGCTGCAATGGACTAAACCCATAAACTTCAATTTACTGCTGGAATAAATCAATTGTCCACTTACGTATGGGTAAACATCTAACGAATGGGTCTCCGGTGTATCTGGGAGGGCAACTGCAGATTGGGTTGTGATTCACAATCTCACACCGCGCCCCTACACCGCAGGTGCCAGGACAAGGGTTGCGACATTTTTGGTTGTTACAAGCCTCGTTTCGGCCACAATCTGCATTGATGACGCACTCAGGACGACAAACGGGTGGACTACCGATGAAACCAGGGGCACAAGAACAAACGCCTTGATTATTTATCTCTCGACAAATACTGTGTGGTCCACAAGGATTTGGATTGCATGGCTGAGTTACAACAGGAGCTGCAATGCAACGATAGCAAATTACTTCAAGGTGACCTTAAAAAACAGAGGATGTAGAGAGAAAGAGGAAGAAAATTGAATTAGCTGGAGGTTCAGATACTCCCAATTTGGTTTTATGATGATTACGAATAAGATTAAAAATGTTCAGAACACTAACCCTGCTGAAGAAGGCAAAGAACGAATGGATTTCCTGACATTCCTGCTGGACAGCTGCAAATTGGAATATGGTTGACAACGCTACAAATGGCATCCTGGCCACACGTTCCTGGACAAGGATCTTTACACTTAGTGCGAATACAAGCTTGGTTCCGAGGACACTCTGAGTTCAAAATACACTCTGGTCGACACCCAGAATACGGATCACCTTGATATTCGGGTTGACAAGAGCAGACACCATCCCTGCAGATGGCATTTGGCCCGCAAGGTGATGGATTGCAGGGATCAATATTTTGAGGTGGATCTGTGGCTGTAAAAACACCACACAATTAAAATTAATCCACTATCGAGGACTACTGAATTTAGTTCCTTGGCAATGATAGAAAAATCTGATTTCTATACATTTGACTCAAACTCATATCAATTCATTCCAGAGGAAGTTCAAATTTTCATTTAAGTCTTTAAGTGTAGATAAAAATATAGATAAAACTAAAAAAAAAGTTCTCTCAAAAAATCACAACTGCTGTTGACAGCGACTAGTATTTTAATAGGATTTATTTCTTTCTTCAATGCAAGTTCAACGTTGCAAGGGTTCGATAAATGCATATTATGATATATGGTAGATTTTATCTCGATGTAAAAAGTCAACGACTTAATTTCCAGAATTCACTCTTTTCTCCATAAAAAATCCAGGTGTCTCGAAAAGATCACGACTGCCGTAGACAGCGACTAGTATTTTGACAGGAATTTATTTCTTTCCATAATGCAAGTTCTACCTTGCAAAGGTTCGATAAATGCATAAAACGATACATTGTAGAATTTATCTCAACGCAAAAGGTTAACGATTTAATTTCCAGAATTCACTCTTTTCTTCATTAAAAAATCCAGGAGTGTTTCAAATTTCTGATATGCAAAAATCAAAAGTGGGATTGAAGTGCTTACGTGGAGGAGGTTTTGGATAACAATTGGTGAATGGGTCTCCAGTATATCCTTCCGCACAAACGCATGTGGGTATGTGGTTAATCACATTACAAAGAGCATCTGAGCCGCAAGAGCCAGGGCAAGGATCTCTGCATTTTTCTCGTATACAAGCCAAGGCACTTGGACATTCAGCATTGATGATACATTCGGGTCTACAATTAGGCGGAGTCCCAGAATAATCTGGTCGACAAGAGCATGAGGGCGCTCCACCAATATCTCGACATTCAGAGTAAGGGCCGCAAGGCGATGGAATGCATGGATTGATATAGATTGGGTCAGCTGGAGGAGGGGGTGGAGCTGAAATGAAGAGATGGAAATGAGTAAATCTTGGCCTCTTCAGAAAGGGAAAACGTTAACTACGGTCTGATTTGGAATAATTACTTCAAATTATTGATTCTTAAATGGCACTCGAGTTTGCCCATCTCATCTTGGTGAGTATTCATGACCTCTGCAAATAGGGGCAGAGAACTAGGAGGTTGAGCTGTTTTGACGATGGAACTAAATCTGTCTTAAAAAAATTCCGCAGTTAAATTCCTAATTGATTACAACTTGACTTGTAAACCAATCAACATATTTTTTTGACGGAAAATTACGCTTGGATAAGCTTCTCCACTCTACTACGAGAATTGCCAGTTTTATGCAGAAAATATTAAGCCATGACAGAAAAATTCATCAGGCCATCAACAACTGATTAGGCTCGATACAGCCGAATTATACAAAAAAAGGAAAGATAAGAAATCATCGGAACGACTGCTTACGCGGAATACGAGAGCAAAAAGTGAATGGATCCCCAGTGTAGCTCGGTCGACAACTGCAAATTGGGCTGTGGTTGATCACATGACAAATAGCATTTTGACCACAAGTGTTTGTGCAAGGATCAACGCATTTCTGATTCATACACGCCTTGTCGCGAGGACATTCAGAGCTAACGACGCATTCTGGTCTGCAGCTCGGAGGACTGCCAACGTATGATGGTCTGCAAGAGCAGACAGCTTGACCATTGATTTCCCGACACTGACTGTTCGGACCACATGGAGATGGATTACAAGGATCAACTGGACTTGCCTCAATCACTTGTAAAACAAAAAATATGACGATAAGTATTGAGCATTTCATAAAGAAATCAAAATTTAATAGCCTAATGGTTGTCTCCAAGAGATAGGAATTGAATTCCATTGAGAAAATCGACATAAATGCAGTGAAAAAATCACTGATTTCGTTTCAATCATTGAGATGAGATAATACTGCAGGAGTATTAATTGTATAAGTTTACCTATCTTGTGTAAAAAGATTTTCAGTTTCTGTTCATTGATGAGTATCATGAGTCAAGTTTAAAAAATTGTTTCTATTTTCAAAGCCTGTTTTGGAAGATGAGACAGCTAATGGAAAGAAGTGGAAATTTGAAGGTCCAGAGATTTGCAGGAAACATCTCGATGCAATGTATTCGCAATTCCGGCCTCAAATAAGGATATAAGTTTTGGTGCAAGAATCCACTACCTATAGTTTTTATGAAAATTTGCTATTTTGGGTCGTTTCAAGGCCATTCAAAATGCAACTTCATTAGACCTCAGTTTGTGAGAGGAATTTCTCACAAGAGAAGAATATATATTTGCTTGTTGAATGATACCGTCCTACCTAGGCGATGAAATAAAAAAGCTGAATAATTTTTACCTGAAATCTAAATACTTATTCAGAATCAGCTAGAACTTTCATTGTGAGGAAAATAAAGATGAATACCATGTTCGAAGACTAGAAAAAAGTACCTACTTGTTAGGTTTAGCAGCTGAAATATCTCTACAATCTTTCCTGAATGAAAGAACTACCTTATGAAATCTGTTTTCTTAGGTGTACCTAAAACAGCTAGAGATACTATTTTCATGAGAGTTGAAACTTCATAAAAAAAAAATAATCTTAATTTTGATAAATTTGAAATTTTGATGAAATTTTCGGAGTTCGATGCAACCTTCTATTTGTGTGGTTCTTAAAACATAAGTTCTAATTTTAAAAGTATTCGGCTTAAAGGTAATTACATGGTAGTGTTGGTGTAGGCGAACAAAGCCTGAATGGATCTCCAGTGTAGCCAGGTTGGCAGATGCAGTTTGGTAGATGGTTGATGACTTGACAGTGAGCATAGGGTCCGCAGACACCAGGGCAGGGATCTTGACATTTGTTGAGGATGCAGGCTTTATTAGATGGGCAGTCAGAACTGCCAACACATTCTGGACGGCAGCCTTCGTAAGGGTTTCCGATATAGTCTGGCAAACATGAACAAGATCCAGCGCTATTTTGTTCCCTACAAATGGCATTAGCGCCACATGGAGATGGAGAGCATGGAGTTGGTTTTTCCTGCGGTAATGGTTCCTCTGCAAAATAATATTATTACAATGGACAAGTTCATTTGGCTGACAGTTTCTAAAAGAAACTGTGAACAAAATTTCATAAATGTACTTTTTAAAAGAGACAATACTCAGCGTACCTAAATAATTTAAAAATTAAATCGTTGTCATAGCAGGTCATTTTGAAGAAAAAAAATGAAACCACTGCTTTATACGATTAAAAAAAAGGAAAACCAATTTTTTGGATAATCATGTACCTAGTGTTAATGATACAATATTCCCATTAAGTCTAAATGAAGTATTACTACGTTAAAGAAAAATACAATTTGAAGGCTGAAAACAGAAGATATTATTTTCATTGAAAGCAGCACTGTTGAAAAAGTATGTTGAAAATCAAACAAAATTATAATTAAACTAACAAGTATTGGTAAGAAGGGTGAACCTATCAATGGAAGTTTAACAAAAATTAAAAGGTATGTGATAAAAATCACAGTTGAAATCAGTTTTGAGAATAAAAATGAGTGAAATACAGCAATTGGTTTAGTCGCTGAAAACAGTAGAAATCTATTCTGGCTCCTGAATACTACGTAGAGTTTTTTTTTTTCAGTCAAAGTCAGAACTTAGATTTCTCAATTTTTTCTGAATGTTACTGACAGTTTGATTCATCAGTAAATTAAGTTTTCTAGCTAGAAAGAATATTCATCAGGAATTTTTCTTAAAAAGTCTTGCGTTGAAATGAGCTGGGGGAAAATATTGTTGCTAATTAAATTAATTTTTAGAGCATAATTTTTCATTATACTTTTTCTGCGTACTTTTGGTCTGCGAATTCTAGAAATTAATGTAAAAATGGAGAGAACTAATGAAAGTACTTTTTTTGACACTTCATCACATTAATTTTTTGATTATGAGATAGTATACAGTCTGAATGGATACAGATTAAGAGATTTCTACTATGATTCAAGCGATTCGATTTTTGCTAGGGTGAATTTAATTCATTACTAAGGTTCTACACTTAATAAAAAAGAACAGTTATCATAATGGTGTGAATTTGAGCCATTATTTGATGAAAGAATGTATGCTTTGCAACACTGCTGGTGCAAGGATAAAGTTTATGGTGGATGAATGAAGTGCACCCATTCACAAATTATTTTTGCAAAATATAGGGGGGAATGCAAATAATATTTGGGAGAAAAAATTAGTGCAAAATTTCAAAACCAACGGTCATAATCCGAATCAAATTTAAAGAATTGATCACAAAATCTTGGTGAAACCTCAAAGCTTACGCCCTCCTTTGTTAGATAAAAATGGTCATTGGCTGATTGACAGAAACATTCAACTCACTATTGAGCAGTTTTTTCCAATATTTACTACTTCATTTAGTGCACTTCAGAATTGAATTGATAGTATAATACAGGGTTATCCAAAAGTCACTGACCACCCCTGTAACTTTTTTCCAAATTGAGATAGAAGTTTGAAACTTTGGGAATGTTCCTCAGTCTAAAGTAGCAACTTTTTGGTCCCCCCAAAATTTTGGGGGGCGGCCCCCCTAAGGGGGGCGGGGGCTAACTTTTTTTTTTCAAATGGCAACCCCCCCTTTGTGATACTTCATTCGAAAGATAATAAAAAAAGAAAATTTTTGGCGCAAACCGCAGGACAAAATGTTGATTTTTGACAAAATGGCGGCCGGTCAAAGTTCAAAATGGCGGAAATTTGGCATCTCCGTTTTTTATCGGCGGATTGGTCTGAAATTCAGAATCTCACGGTTTTTTGGGACGAGAAAAACGATTCTGGCATCGGTTTTCCAGAAAAGTCAGTCCTTTTCAAAATGGCGGTGGTCAAAATGGCGGCCTAGAGCAAAAAGTGGATATTTAGGCTACTTAGAGTTGGATTTGCATGAAACTTGGTATCCGGGGGTATTTCGGCACGAGGAGAACGAATCTTTCATTGGATATCTGAAATTCCGACGAATTTCAAAATGGCGGCTGAAAAGTGGCGAGAAATCAGTTTTACGGCTGTTTACCGATGGATTTGCATGAAATTCGATATCCTGGTGGTTTTTGGCTGGATAAAAAGAAATCTTTCATTAATTCTTGAAATACTAAATAATCGATATCGCATTTCATGCAAATCCATCGGTAAACAGCCGTAAAACTGATTTCTCGCCACTTTTCAGCCGCCATTTTGAAATTCGTCGGAATTTCAGATATCCAATGAAAGATTCGTTCTTCTCGTGCCGAAATACCCCCGGATACCAAGTTTCATGCAAATCCAACGCTAAGCAGCCTAAATATCCACTTTTTGCTCTAGGCCGCCATTTTGACCGCCGCCATTTTGAAAAGTATTATTTTTGACAAAATGTAAGATGTCGCCCATTAAAAACCAGCGTCAAATTGAGCTTTTTTTTCCATTTCAACTTAAACTTTTCCATCCAACCCTTGAGAAAAACTGCATCACTCAGAACTTGGGCACCTATTCTTTTTATCATCTGATGTTCTTAGTAATGAATTAAACTAATTAAGGCTACTTATGAATGCACATCACTGGAAACATTTCAAATTCAATGACAAAAAATCTTTCAGCCTTTCTGAAAAAAAAAAGTTTTGTTGAATTCTAAAAAATAGAGAATAAAATTAGTTGAGGGAAAAATAAGCAACACTCAGCAAATCGTATTTTTCTGTGCTTGTAAATCACTTGGTAAAATTAATGATTATGGCCGCAGGTCAACTATAAATTTTTTTTCCCCCTTTACAGCAAAACTTTGAGTTAGCATATTAATCTTATAGAGGAAAGGATTTCAGACAATAGGCTACTTTCACTAATGATACAGATAAAATCGACCATACATGCAGAATGCATGAGACATAGTTTGAGCACTATGATTTTAAAACGAGAAATAGGATTCTTCATGGCCCGGACTCAAAACATAAAGTGCACAAGGCCTGTACGGGAAAATGAAAAGCTCCAAAGTGCTAAGTTATAACTTCTGCTAAATTTTCAATTTTGACTGCGTGCTATGGTCAATTTTTCTTTTTTTTTTAAATGCTAAGAGAGAATAAGTAACTTTCTTGGGAGCAATTCACAAGCACAGGCACTATACAACGTATGGACTTCTTCAATTGATACTTGGATGCAATTGAGGCTCAGAAAAACTATGCTGAAATAAGAAACAAAAATCGTTAGAGTCAAAGAGAGAATGTCCAGCATATGAAAATAACACTGAGGACAGTCAACACTCTAATATTTCCAGCAAGCTGTAAAATAAAGAGGAATCCTTTTATTGTGAAATTAGGAGGAATAGAATCGCATTACGACAATCATCCCTGGATAGCTATACAGGGGAAAAATTAAAAACACTCAGTGAAAAAATTGTTGAGGCAACAAATGCTTTCATCATAAATTCAAATATTGAACACCTGTTGCCTGGAAAGATGCGAGATGAATGTAAAAAAAAAAAATGTTATTCACTGTGAGCAAATACTACTGAGAAGTAAATTACTCTGATTCCTCAATACCTGTCCTAAATGCTGTAATATTATTAAATAAAAAGAAAATTAATGCGGTAGCTAAATTCTTGAAAGACACAAGCATCGTGTGAAGGTACTATTCATTTTCGATTTCAACAACCACACTAACTAAATTGATAAGGTTCAACAGAGGAAAAAACTATGCTGAAATAAGATTAAATGTTTATTTTACCTATTTAATTTCGGTTGAGGTATGGTAACATCTCTAAGTAGGAACTTTACACAGTGTTTTATATGAATGTTCCAAGAAATTTTTTTACTTACAAGAGGTATGTCCTTCAAGAACCAAGCTTTTCATGAAAAAAGATGTCAATGGTAAAACTACAAAACCACGTATCTCACTTTGTGACACTGTAGAATCTTGTCACATTTGACTTGCTTAAGGCAAGTAAAAAAGTGATGCATTATTTGGATGTGTGATTTTTCTCCGCACTTTCAAGAATGTTCCTCGACTATTTAATGTGATTAAACATTCTCGTAAAATATTCAAGTACAATAAGAAATTCTAAAAAACACAATCGAGGCACATGTTTTGGAAGCTTCACCACTGACATAGTAATGCATTGACGGAGAAACAAAATATAAAATTACCCATAGTATGACAACATGAACAAAAATCACTTATTATCTAACACTGGCGGCTAGGTTGTGCTTAAATGAGTATCATATGAAATAATTTTAGGGGTAAAAACCCTCGATCAAAGTCACCAGTAAGCTTCCAATTTTTCGCTTTAGTATATTCTTCGAGGGAAATACACTATTTTTGTTTTGGGGCCAAAAATATACATATTAACATAATTAGAAGAATAAGTGCTTCAATTTCCTGATGGGCTATTATTTGCTGAGTTTTAGAGTAATGATTTTTAAAAATAGAGTTTCACTAAAACTAGGTGCAAGAATAATTTTCGAACTTATTTAAAGATGAAAAATTTTTAAATGCCAGATTAAAAAGCATGGCCATTAAAATTTGAAAACAATGGGTATCTAGAACTTGCAAATTTTGAGTGAGCAGGTGAAAAACACACATCAAGCAAATAACATTCAACAACTCAATGCAGTTCCCATGAGAATAATCAATGAGGTTTGATGCTTGTTTTACAATTTTTAGACCTGCTTACCTGTGTTCAATTTGTAAGTAAGCAAGTTTGAAATTTTTGGTGGAATAAACTTTATTTTTTTCCTGACAGTTGCCGCGAAAATGAAAAATTGGAGACTTCACTGAATTAGCCTGCTTTATAAGTTTAAGTAAAAAAAAAAAAAATTTAAATCAATTACTTCAGGATCAAGGTTGACAAGTTACGCTCTTGAAGAGCTGAAAACACAACCTTTCTCAAAGTATAATGATACCTATGCCTTTTTAAATCAGCAACTTTCAGGACTATTGGTTTTCTTTCGAATAGGAGCTGTAGAAAACTGATGAAGTTGACCACAGTGTAGAGCAATGGATCAGCAACTAGTTGCGCTCCATATTCAAAGACCATCAAGGGTTTACAGAAACTCAGCTCTGCTGGTAAACTTATTTTCAATTTTTTTTTATTTCTTCAAATACTTTCTGAACAAAAATTGCAGAGCCTTCATTTTGAGACAAATGTGATGCATACACGTATAGTGCCATAATTTGGGCGACAGTAAATTTATTTTACATTGTGAATGAAAATCAGTAGGGAAGGACGTACCCAATTTTACAATGAAATCTATAACCTTTATTGCTCAATCAAAGATTCAATAAACTTACTTTGTATGTTTGCGACGGTGAGTTTTAAAATTGACTACTTTTCTCAAAATAATCTTCAATCTTGCGTACGGTATCAATGCATAAAAACAAAATATGAAGCTTAAATGCGGAACTTGAAAACAAAGCTTCCGCTAATTCTTGATGAATTGCAGTAAGATATAAATAACGAAAACATGTTTTAAACATGCTTTATGGACTTATTTGTAGGATATAATTTTTCGATTATGTACTATCTAATTACACAATGCAGTTTGTATCAATGCAGTGTACATTTATGGAATTTTAAAAGACACGTCTCTGATTAGGCAATCAGTTTTTAAGATGCTAATTTTACTTAAATGAGTACGACCTGTCTTTGGGTTTTAATAAACAAAATGTAGGTATTGTCAAATTTTAAAATAATTCTTTAAAGAAGGTAGAAAATTTACTTTATCTTAGAATAATCCTGAAATGGGATACGACTGCAATTTTTTAGGTTGTAGACTACATAGCGAGTAATGCTCGGAAATGACGAGTGGAGTGGAAATTGTAAAAAAATCCTTACAGATATATAACACGATTTATTTTTTAGTATTCTCTCTCAAAAAATATTCTCCTAATTTTTTATGTACATTTAAGTCTCGCCTTTTGATAACTGAAAGTATGCAGGTATGGTGATATTTACGGTAAATCCTAAATACTGGAAAAAGCTCCCAATAGAGGGCTTTCATTAAAAACTTCCGTACAGTAAAAGGTTTTTACCCCTCAAAATTAAGAGGGATAAAAATTATAATAATTAAAAAAAAACGAATATTGCACTCAGAAGAGCGCCAGTTAATATAGAAGAAGAAATATAGAAATAAACCTTCAATTAAACTCAAAAGAGTACCAGTCAATAAAATGAGTAGATTCGACGAAAATTAAAGATGATACTCAAATCAACGATAATCATAGTAAAAAAAGAAAAAAAAAATACTCTACAATGATTGAAAAATCTGAGCGAGTAACACCAGCAATAGCAACGATGAAAACAGCAACAACAACAGGAACATGAAAAACTACGACAACGAACTCATCGACAGAAAACAACAAAAACAAGCACGACAACAACAACAACAACAACACAAACAGATGACAATAACTAGTAATGTCCTTGCAAAGTTGTTTGTACCATGCTCTGCCATTAAAAGGCAACTTTCATGCATAATAGATCAACATGCGAAAAATTGCATGGCTCATGCAAAATTCATGAAATGAAATTTTTTTGCACAGAAATATACAAGTAATTTGTTTCATAAAAAGGGGGAGCTCAGAAGGCTTTAATAAAAAATGTTATGCTCTCAAAATAGTGGCTAAATCTTAGAGAAATTCAGACTATGCTTCCTGACAGATCTAGAGGTGTCTGGAGGTTCACCTGGCAGAAATATATTAGTTTTATGGACATAGCAGGGCTCGTGGTGTTTTCTAGATTAAATATTCCCCGTGTTCCCCTTGTTGTTTACTGAAATTTTTTCGAAATTTTCCTGCGTTCAAAAGGGATAGAAAAGGCAGAATGTGGTATCAGGACTATTCGGGCAACCAAAAGTTTGAATTTTCGTCTGGCAGACATAGTCCAATGTGTTTAACATCCTAATGTTTCAGGATTTCCCTCAAGTTTCTGCCTTAAAATAATATCACCTTTCTTCCCCGGATTCTCTTACAATCAGTTGCAGAAATGGGAATTTGAACCCTCATAATAAAGCAAAAATACATGTAGTTGGCCGTGACCAACTTTAAAGGATAATTCAAATTGAGCCATTTTCGTATGAGATTAGAAAAAATAAAAAACTGACTTTCAAAAGGTTGCTGTGATTTCATTTCACAGAATTCATAAAAAACTGTACACTCACTTCACTCTGTTTGCCATAGCTCTCAAAAAAAGAGACCGTTCTTTTCCGCTCTGAGATTTTTTATTTATGAGCTTTGAAAACTATAGTCCTTCATTCAGTCTCCCCCAAAAATATTAATTTAGCGGATTTACGCTTTTTACTCTCCACTAAAAATGACAATAGACAGCTTTCACAGAAATTTGAGCGGCTTGTTTTAGCCCATTAAAATACTTTATGCGTGAACACGGGGCAGCTTCGAAGATGAAAGGACTTCAGAAGCACTTCCTGTGAATGTCTCAATTCTCTGAATGAAATATTGTCAGGTCAACCTACTTCGTTTTCCATTAGCTTGAAGAGGCCTTTAAAATAAGAAATTTGATTAAATCCCCTTGTAAGTTGATTATCTTGAATATTTTTGAAATAAATGAAAAATGCTCATACTCTCTTATTCCAATAAATATGTGAACTTCCGTGGCTCCTTCAGTATTAGCATGGACACACCTGCTTTTAAGAATGTGCAGCATGAATTTGATGTTTCACATGGTTGAAAAACAGATAAATCTTTCTTTTCAAAATTAAAAATCACTTTCAAAATAATTGAAGGAATTTGAAAGAAAATGTTGCCACAAATTATGAGGGTGAAGTGTATAGTACAAGAAGTAGGGATTTGATGATTTCAGTACTTTTTCATGAAGTCCATAATTTATCTGTTTAAAATGTGTTTGAGATTCAGTTTCATCTTAGTAACAGTAAAAACAAACAGCTGCTGGAAACATCTCATCTGTTGTGACTAAATGTAATTTTCACTCGCTAAGACTACTCCTCTTTCGAAAGACTCACATCCTCTCTAGTGAAAGCAATGTACATTACAATTCTAAGAATACTTAGGGTAGATAGTTACGGTACTTTACTATCAATGGACACGACTATCAGGTTTGAAGCGTTTAGTATTTTCAGTTTTTTTTCTTGAACATTGCACTAATTACGAAAAGAAGCCAGAGCAAAGAATGGGTCTTAAATAACACTAATGACTCCTCCATGGGTTTAATATTTGCTTCAATCAGAAAAAGTATGAAACCATCAATCACTGATAATATTAACAAAAAGTGAAAAACACTGAAGAGTAAAAAACGAAAAGCATGGTACAATCAACATGCAAGAACAGATATCCCTAATTCAACGATGATCCGGACGATGGTTGGGGGACTCAATCCTTACCTTGCGGAGTCCCCGATGAAACAAAAACGAGCAACATGCCACAGACGTTCAAGACAAAGTATGAGTGAAGTAAGATGATGATCTTTGTACATTTGATACAGACATGGTACAAGTGAAGAATGGACAAAACACAAATCAATCAAGACAGGTAAAAAACGTGCTCCATGCATCGTGCTCTGTACATATCAAGGTTCTTCGGTCCAGTATGATGATCGACGCAGCAACTTCAACTTGAAATGAAAAATGACTTCTTAAAAATACCCTACGACTATATTTAAAGTTTGGTTTGGCTTTAGGAAAAAATTGAAAAAAATTAAAACTCTCAAACTAAAAAAAGGGAGCGAATCTGAAAAAGACTACTCTTTGGCTACAAAAGGAAACTTGAACGGATACTAGCAAAAATACTACGCATTTAAAACAAGATAATGTGACTAGAGACAACAGAATTTATGATTTTAAAAAACAGACACTTCCATAGAAAATGGATGAAATAGTTTTCAACATGAAGGCTGGATGCTTCTTCGTTTCTTCCCCAGTTGTTCAGCCCCCAGGGCAAAAAAAAAAAAAAAAAAAAAAAAACACACTACGAGTAGCTACAAAATGTTTGGCTCGAGAGAGTTTCCACAAAGAAAGATTTGGATTATCTTGCGAATTTTGCGATAAGGAGCCACTATTCCTGGCCCATTTTAGAAACAACATACATGCCATTAGTTCCTCTATGCAGATATGTGCTTTTATGGGAGAGCCAGAGATAGTGGTTCCTTATTGCAAAATGCAATCCATTTAAGAGGCCTCTTGAAATACTTTGGTGATGAGATATGTAATCTCTCTGTGTAAATTCTAATTGATGTTAACTTAAACGAGATGGGAAGGAGAGGCACAAAAACATGTACCAGCCTTCATGGTAAATGTAAGAAAAACCTGACATGAAAACAGCATTCAATGTGTGAAATGTGTTTGATACAGAGAAAGAAAAAGAGAGAAAGAGAGAGGGAGAGAGAAAGAAAGAGAATAAAACTCAAAGGAACATTCCGCACTTTCATTTAATCATTGCAAATTTCTTGGAAAAATGTGCAATGAACAAGAGTAATTTTGTAAAAACAAGCAGCACGAGGAGGAAGAGGGAAGGTAGGTATACTTTGGAAAAATTTAAAGATGGAAAATATTCAAAATATAAAAATAGTTTGCGGGAGGAACAATAAAAATCAAAGAGCAGGAAATATTCCGAGTTGACATGGAAAACTAAAAACTTTTTACGTGCCAAATTGACACATCAAAAGAGTAAAAAATATGAAAAAAAAAAACGGAAGAAACTTTACATTGCTTTCCATTTTTAAAAAGAATAAAATACTTCAATCTCTTTTAAAAGAGCGAGGGGCGGATGTGAAAATAAAAATTTAATGCTGTAAAGGAGCCAAAAGAGACAGGAATTTGCAAAATTAATGAAAGTTCGGAATTGTTGGATGAGATACAGAGGAAAAAACAAAACAGAGAAGAATCGAAGAAATGAAACTGAACACAAACACTTTGATCAAGCATTTACAACCAAAATATTGAAAAAAAAAACAAAAGTACCAAATTGCACAATACAATAAGAAAACTCCTACGGAAGAAATTTGATTGATGCTTCTAATATTTAGATAGTTCGTTCACTGGTATTGGTATACTTAGGAAAATATATTTACAGGAGGTAAAATAATACTGGAGGGGAAACTGAATACAGTAACTGAGCTTACAATTTTTCTGATTTCACAAATGTCATTGAAAATCGTATCAGGGTATCAGAGATACAGATGGTGCCTAAAAATTTAAAATATGCGTTTAGCTGCTTTCAGCTGTTTTAAATTTAGTAACTTTCAAATTCAGGTGTAACAAGTAAGAGGAAAAAAGATGGGCACTTAAATATTGTTATACCAGAGTGGATCAATGTGCATACATCCACTAAAATAACTTTCATATAAAATGGAGAAATGGATGTATTGTGCAAGATGGTTTTTGTTTCAAGAGCATCAACACAAAAACACGATGTGGAACGATGAAATGATAGTTGAAGAAAAAAAGAGTGGAAACATTATACAAAACTGCCTCAGAAATTGAATTTCTTTCATACTTTGAACTAAAACACTAGGTACGCATTTAATATACGATTATCATGACACGTATTTTCAAAAAGCCGGCGAGTTTGAAAGATTTTGGAAAAAATT
Organism: Bemisia tabaci; assembly: GCF_918797505.1. Lineage (NCBI taxonomy): Eukaryota > Metazoa > Arthropoda > Insecta > Hemiptera > Aleyrodidae > Bemisia > Bemisia tabaci. Next base: position 41,898,019 of record NC_092797.1, on the reverse strand, counting down.
GGATAATACAATTTGATTCTAGAGATGATGAAATAATTTTTGAGTTCAGATCAAAAAGCAAGGTTATTTGCTCTGGGAAAAAAGAAAGTAATAATAAAATGACAAGCTAGTTGAAGGTAATGGGACTCAAAAGTTAAAATTTCTTGGGGGAAAAAAAAAAAAATCTGAGTTGGCAAATTGAACTTTTACATAAAATATGATTTCCACTCTTCTTTTGACATTGAGCAAAACGAGAGAACAGACAACAAGTATGACGAGACAAATAGTTATGATACAAAAATAGAAGTAGAAACGCCAGTAAAACTTTTAAAATGGTCAAGATTCAATTTACATAATTCAAATTATGGGAAAAAATTGTACAAAAGCAGCAAAACTTTGTACAGTGAGAGTATTTGATTTATTTCCTTTTACTCATAAGATTTTCAACGAGTTTAATCTGCTAGCTAAATTTTAATAATTCAAGGGCACTTTTAAAGTCCAATTTTTCAAGTTTTTTTTAAAAGGGTTAAAGTTTGGTGGAAAGCTGCCCTCACTCATCCATAAATATGCTTGATTAACTAAAAATAATCCGAGGAAGTAACTAGCAAAATTATCACAGAGGATTTTCGCAGGGTCAAATCAAGGGCTCAAAACGCTACAACATCTCCTTGAAAGAGTACTCAAGAGGCTGAATCTACAAGCCGAAGATAAATTTTGAAAAACAAATTATAAAAGGTAAATATGATGAAATTAATGAACTGACGAGTAATTGATTGGCTTAGTTATGTTATATGTTAACAATGACGATGAGTTAGATGAAATGATTTAGATATATGTACAGTATATTACATCATATCGACAATTCATGGTTGTATTTTTTAAAAATATTTTTTATGCAAAATATTGGGGAGGGGGAGAAAAGGGGATAGAAGATAAATGATGATTGTAAGCTTTAAGAGAGAAAAAAAAGTCGCGAATAAATTGGTTGGATGGGAGGAATGACAATCAAAAATTATTTTTTCAATAATTTGTTTTCTCGAATTATCTTTTACTCGATTTTTTTTAAAAAAAAATTGTTTTTGATGTAAAGAAAAATAGACAGAAAGATATAAAAGAAAAAAGATTTAGCTAAACTGCTATTCTGTTAGATTTGGCTGAGATCACTTGTCGAAATGGTACTTTTCAGAGGTAAGGGTAAAAAAAATAAGTGGCTAAAAATAGTGACTGAAATAGAATAAAAATGAAAGAAGGGGGTTTTAAAATTCAAAAGAGGGATAAACAAAGTCAAATGTGGAGAAATAATATGAAGGAAAAACAAAGAAAGAATTGAGTCACGATACTATCAGTGCTAGCATGAAATTTTCTCTAGAAATGAAAGGGGAGTATAGAGTGAATACATACTTCCTACGGACATAAGGGGTCACTCATAAAATACGTAACGCCCTGGAGGGGGGGGGGCAAGGAGAGCATAGCGAAATTTTGTTTTTACGTGATATAGGAACTGAGGCGCAAAAGCGTTGTGAGGGAAGGGGGTTAAAAAAAATCTGAAATTTTGTGTTACATATTTTATGTAGAACTTACATCGAGTATTTTAAGTGAGTGAGTGAAAAAAGATGAGGAACTGAGAAAATATGAAGTCAAAAGAAAAGAAAGTCAAAACTTCTAGTGACAGAGATCAACAGGAAATTTTTTTTTTGAAGAGTAAATTACGCAAACTCCTTGCCCCATTAGTAAATTTGTTACCTCATACGAGTAAAGAGAAGGAGAAAAAAGTAGGATATAACAGAAAGAGAGAAGAAATTATGCTACCGCTTGAAATCAGCAAAGAAAGTATGGCTGGAGAAAGCCCTGAAGGGAATTGATACTCCTGCTGCTATAAGCATTTTTTGAGCCAAATTTAACAGAATTTCATTGAGGGGAAATTCTAAATATACTTTTCAAATATTTTAATATTTTAATTGCTGCATTAATTCATGTTTTTGTAAGAGTAAAATTGTTGCAAAAGAAAGACTGAGAATTTTAAAAGTTTTACTAGAGTTTGAATGTGAGAAACGAGAGGAAAAACTTTTAAAAATTGTCAAAAAATTCACGGACGTTTATGGGGTAATTTATTTCAAGGGCCTGAGAAATAAAATTGATGCTGCAATAATATCAAGTTTCAGGTATGGAAATAGCTGCTCCTCTGGTTCACGATGAATGTCGACGAAAAAATCATGCATTGAAATAACAGGCAACATACACAAAAGAATCAAAATGCAGTTCCTACCTTGAATCAGCAAACATCCAGTAAATGGGTCACCCGTATAGCCGGTGATGCATGTGCAAATGGGAGTGTGGTTGATGACAGAACACTGTGCGTTGGAGCCACAGGAGCCAGGGCAGGGGTCAGCACACTTCTGATTGATGCACGCCAAATGACTGGGACATTCTGGATTGATCGTACACTCTGGACGACAATTTGGTGGAGTTCCTATGTAATTCAATGAGCAAGAGCACGCTGGGCTGTCCCCATGCACTCTGCACTCTGAATTAGGGCCACAAGGAGATGGAATACAGGGATTTGTTGGCACTGGTGGCGGCAGTGGTTTAGCTGAAAGAAAGATAATAATAATAATTAGAGAGATGCGTAAACTACAATAACTCATCTTATTGGATATTAATAAAAATATTCACCTCAGGGTTACTGCTTACAGGGTCTGATTAAGAGCTGTAGCTAGCACTGCTGTTGAATCAAGTGTATATAATTTTATTTTTAAGTGAGCCCCAGAAAGCACAGCCGTATATGAAAGGTGGGGCTCAACTTTCTACGGCAATACACTGTTTTGTTGTCTATCTCTCTCACACTCAATAATTAGATGCAGCATTGGTGGACCCTTCAAAGGGCCTTGTGAACACTCACACAAGTGCAAAAACATACTATCAGTTTTCAACAGTTTTCTTCCCGATTTTGGGGAATCTTTCAAATTTCATTCCTGAAGAAATTAATTTTTTTTATTCTCATTTTGTTATCTTCTTATAATTTATTACAGAGAAACTGTTTCATAAGATTTTCACTAACCTAAAAGATACGTATTATTCCGAGGAGGACAAAGCTGATTTGAAGACAGCAGGAAATTTTTACTAAACGATGAACTAATAAAAAGCTGCAGCTTGTGATTTTGTATGATACATAAGGCAAAAATGGCAACAAATTATAGTGAAACTTACATTCATAGCAGAGACGGAATGGATCCCCAGTTAAACCAGGTGGACAACTGCAAATCGGATTGTGATTGATAACTTGGCATTTGGCGCTCACACCACAAGTTCCAGGACAAGGATTGACGCATTTGTTATTTAGACAAGCTTGAGTCAAGGGACATTCAGCACTGACCACACATTCTGGGCGACATGACGGAGGAGCACCAATCAATCCTGGTTGGCATGAGCAAACAGCGTGAGCGTTTACAACACGGCAGATGCTGTTTGGTCCACATGGATTCGGGTTGCAAGGGTCACGGGGTGGTTCATCTAAAGACAGATAAAGAAACATTTAGAATTTAATGTAAAGGCGATTTGAGGAAAACTATTACAAATACTGGATTCTTTATGAAATCAGAAGAGGAAATAGGTTGAAAATAAAGTTCTTAGTTGCATTATTCCTCGCAGAATGTCACATTATAGAGGGTAAATGTCAGTAATAACAAGCTTTTCTGATTGAGCTTAACATTTTGTTTGTCAAACTGAGCTGTTTTTTGTATTATTTTCATTTTGAAAGATTACGCTGACTCAAATAATAATAAATGGGGCATTCAGAAAAATACAGATAATGAAAGTTTAAAAAAATAGGTATGTGCTCTGAAGTTGACCTAAGCACGGAAATTAGCAAAGAAAAGCCAAAAGAGATAATGACTTACGTTCCACAATGATTGGGCGGCACGCGACAAAGGCATCACCAGATGTACCAGGTGGACAGGTACAGGTTGGAATATGATTGATAACATCACAGTGTGCATCTTGCCCACATGTTCCAGGACAAGGATCAACACAGCGTTGATTGCTACAAGCCTTGTTTCGAGGGCAGTCTGAATTCATGGTGCATTCTGGACGGCAACCAGAATACGGGTCTCCAAAGTACAGAGGTCGACAAGTGCAAATGCCTTCATGGCAGTCAGCATTTGCTCCGCATGGTGATGGATTGCAAGGATCCTTTTCAATTGGAGTTTCTTGAACTGGAACAAAAGGAACATTTTTGTTACAGCCTACATTTTTCAGAGGAGAGAAGACAAAATGATTGATAGTGAGATTTCCGAGAGTAAGTTTAAAGTGAACAACATGGATTAATAAAGATTTTTCTTGTAAAACGTTTCAGGAAAAAACTCAGAACTTAAAAATTTTACTCAACTTGTTTATCTTTCTTCGCTGAGTTTTGAAGTTTTCATAAGGACTTAGCTCGATAGTATTTTCGAATTCAAGGGCAAGCGAAAAAAGGACGATTTGGCAAAAATTATTTATGATACACTCTTAAATACTTGGATAGTCATATTTTTAGTAAATAACGGTAAATACTCTCCCTGCGTCCCATAAATTACAGGGATTAGAGTGAAAGTATAAGTATTGACATCTTACTTATAATGGAGCTTCAATAATTAAGGTCTATTGAAATGATTAATCTCCCTACAGTTACATTTTTTTATTTTCTCTTTAGTTTGTTTTACATTAAAAAAAAAAAGAAAAGAAATAAGGGTGTCGAGATTTTTTCTAAAACAGTGTATATCAGCTGTTAGATAACTTTATATTTCAATAAGTGAAAAGAACTTACTGATGATTGGGGAGCACTGAGTGAAAGGATCACCCGTGTAGCCCTGAACGCAAGAACAGATAGGAATGTGGTTTTGGACGCGGCAATCAGCATAAATTCCGCATGAGCCTGGGCAAGGATCTCTACACTTCTCTGAAATGCAAGCAGTGGTTGGTGAACAGTCAGTATTGACGCTGCATTCTGGGCGGCAGTTAGGAGGTGAGCCAATGTAGTTTGGCCTGCATGAGCAAGCAGCTTGGTTGTTAACGACACGGCATTCAGAGTTTGGTCCACAGGGTGAAGGAATGCATGGGTTGATTGGAATTGGTGCAGCTTGTGGTGGAGGAGGAGGAGCTGAGAACAAAATAATCATTAAAAGTTACAACTTTGGCCGGAAACATATCAGAAACATACATTTTATCTCCAGAATATTTTATTCTACCTCTAACTGAAGTTTTAAAGCATTTTTTATAGCCTGGACTAATACGTCAATAAACCTCAAAACTTTTAAGTTTATAGCTGCTTCTGATTTCTGTTTTTTAAAGGAGATCCTTTCAAAGTACAAAGGCTACAAAAAATAGGATAAAGAGAAGGAAACTGAGCCAAAAGTATAATTCACTGACAGAGTATTCATTGAGAATTTAGCATCCACTTCAACAGTCAAATCAAAAAAGATTTCATTGTAAATTCTAAACTTTTTTTTAAAGATTTGGGAATCGAAAAGAAAATCACTTTCAATGAGGGATTTGAAATACAATCCTGGATAATATTCATGAAACACTTAAGTATAGGACTCACCAGGTCGTACACAACGTGTAAATGGATCTCCAGTGAGACCAGGCGGACAACTGCAGATGGGGTTGTGGTTGATGACTTCACAACGTGCTTGCAAACCACAGGTACCAGGACATGGATCACGGCACTTGTAGTTATGGCATGCTTTTGTCGGAGGACATTCACTGTTGGTAATACACTGTGGACGACAATTAGGAGGAGAACCTTCATAGTGAGGTTGGCATGAGCAGACAGCCTGCTCATTCACTTCCCTACACTGACTATTCGGACCGCATGGTGATGGATCACATGGATTAATTACGGTGGCTTGAGTTGCTACAAATAAAAAACACACAAAAATTATGTAATTATGAATAACATGAGAGACAAAAAAAGTATTCAATATGAAACAAACGTTTTTCTTTTTAACGCTTTAACATGGAGGTTAGCCCATTCAAAATACTAGCCAAAAGTATTCTCCAGACATGGTAGACATTTCTCAAGAATAATATAATCTGTGAGACAAATGAAGCCCTCAAAAGTATCATCAGTAAGACTCAAGCTCTAAACTTGTGGTTTCTCCATCTACTTCAACAATACTACTAAAATGCTTAACTATCTCAAATTGTTTTCAGTTGTGAAAATACAGAAAAACTCACTTGTCCGATGCATGTCAGCACTCTCAGTATTGATGTACATGCAGCACATTGTAAGGAATGCCCTCTTTTAGTGCCCTAAATGGAACTTATTTCAACACTTTTTCCACTCAACAGCTGTAACAATTATCTTAAACTTTCATTTCTATCAACCCCTGTCTAGTTGAAGAGATGCTTTTTTACCAGCCATGTATTAAGGAAATAAAATAGTGAGTGAGTGGATTTAGCAGCTGCTGAACTGAAAAGTATCTTACCAGGAGGTGGTTGAGGATAACAGTTGATGAATGGATCGCCAATGTAGCCAGGAATGCAGTTGCAAGTTGGAACATGGTTGATGGTCGAACAAATGGCGCTGGCACCACAGACTCCTGGACAGGGATCTTGGCATTTGTTGTTGACGCAGGCTTTATCTGATGGACAGTCTGAGCTGAGTACACATTCAGGCCGACAACCTTCGTACGGATTACCATGGTAGTCTGGGATACAAGAGCATGATCCAGCATTGTTTTGTTGCTTGCAAATGGCATTAGCACCACAAGGCGATGGCTCGCATGGATTGATTGGTTCTTCTGTAACATCGATAATAAAAGTATTAAAGTAAGGGGTCTCGTGATACTCTTCACGATTCTTTGAAATTCTTCACACAGTTCAGCGTGACAAAATTCGCCTCCTTATTTGAAAGGCCACTTAAAAAAAATGTTCCTTCAATGACTGATTGTGGCCAGTACTTGAAGACAAACTTTTACTTTCACTGATCACTTAATGTTTTCTTTCCTCTCCCCAGAGACAGAGATTATTACAGATTAGTCAAAAAAATATGTAGACTTGGAGACTTAGGTTGAAAAAAGAAAAAAAAACTTGAAGATTGTACTCATGAAATTGGAATTGGGAAGATGGATGCAAAGAGGTTTGAAATTGAGCATCTGACTTACGTTGTTGAATAATGCACTGGACAAACGGATTTCCGGTGAAACCAGGAGAACAGGTACAAGAAACTGCATGAGAAATGACTTGACAGTTGGCATTGATACCACACGATCCAGGACATGGGTCAGCGCACTTCTGGTTGATACAAGCTTGGTTCGAAGGACAATCTGGATTGATGATACACTCAGGGCGACAATTGGGTGGAGAGCCAACAAAACTTGGTAGACATGAACAAGCAGGGTTTCTGCCATTACGAACTTCGCACTGAGCATTTGGACCGCAAGGTGAAGGTATGCATGGATTTTGAGGCTCTGGTGGAGATGTTGGCGGAGGTGCTGAAGTGAAAAAGTAAAAAAATAACATTAGCAGAATCTAAATGGATTTCTATTCAAGGATTACAATGTTTTTGTTTTCAGAAGATAAAAATTTAGAAAAAAAATGTTTACTGTCGGTGTGCATTCCAAAAAATTGGATTCAAAAACCAGATATTGTGAGAAACCAATCAGAGCCAGTGAACATGTAAGCGAAAAAAAAGCCACGCGCATTTTTTTTTTTTTTTTTGATAAAAAAGCTTTGGCACAATTTCTTTCCAATTTTTAGGAGATGAATAAATAGTGCAAGGAACCGGCAAAATAGTAATTTCTGAAAAGGTCATTAGTTCTCCGCATAATAAGTGAGCCTACTTAACCAAAGAGTATCATGTACTGACAATTAAATAAGTTGAGAAATACAATTTTCAGAAAGTCTAGGTCAAAATTTCAAAACACCCTCTGCCTCCTAAATATTTAACAGTATTTGACTAAGAGATTTAAAATGAGTAAGTTGATAAAATCACGGATACTTACGTGGTAAATCATAACAGCTGCGGAATGGGTCTCCTGTCTGACCTGGTCGACACGAGCACAGTGGGCTATGGTTGATGACTTCACACCTGGCACCAATACCACAGACACCAATGCAGGGATCAACGCATTTTGTGTTGACACATGCTTGTTTCTGGGCACATTCTGCACTGACGACACACTCAGGTCTGCAATTAGGAGGCGTACCGATGTAACTTGCCAGGCATGAGCAGACAGCATGACCTTCCGCAGGGCGACATTGACTGTTAGGTCCACAGGGAGATGGGTTACATGGGTCCACAGGCCTTGGAGGTTCTGGTGACAAATAATAAAAATGAGATATGGAATGTTCAAGAAACAAGGGAGGTAAAATACGAGGCAAAGGGAACAAAAATATCTCCTTCTCAAGCTTTCAAAGACAAAGCTGATATTAAAGGTGTTTGTAAATTCGTCTTGGGGGTCCTACATACTGGGTATGCATTTGCACATACATGCAAGGTATGTATTTTTATTTGCATTAGCATTTGGTTTTAAATTAAGTAAAGCATTTAAAATTATACAGTCTTGAAATAATATGTGTGCGGTAAAAAATTGAAAAATAGGTGAGATGCCATGATTTCTTGACTGAATCTTTTAGGTCTAGGCCATTTTATAACTGGGAAACGAAGTTAAACAAACCATTTGGGAGATAGTCAGAAACAGGTAACGTACCAATGGGAACTGGTCGGCATAAAGAGAATGGATCTCCAGTGTAACCTTGAGGACAGGAGCAAACAGGAATATGATTGACAACATCACACTGCGCTAATTGTCCACAGACACCAGGGCATGGATCTTGACACTTGTACCGGATGCAAGCTTTGTCTCGGCTACACTCTTGATTTATGATGCACTCTGGTCTGCATTCTTCGTAAGGGTTACCTTGATATTCAGGTATGCACGTGCAGACACCATCATGGCAGAGTGCATTGGGCCCACAAGGGGACGGATGGCAAGGATCTGCTGCTTCTGTCGGTATGGGTGTTGCTGAAAAAATTATAAAATTTCTTTAGAATGTTATAAACAAGGATTAAACAGAGGACATTGGTGGTATGAACTAGATAAATATATGAGATACCAAGATCAAGGTATTGAGATAGCAGAAAAAATCGTGAATTAAGGCAAAAATTTAGTTTCTATGATATCTAGGTTAGTATAAAAATGGTTAGATGCCTCGCAGTTTGTTAAACCGTTTTTCCGTATATATTCTGTGACATCAAAAGATCATGATCTGATTGGTTTGTTAATTAATGGACTCAACGGATTCATTTCGACAGAAATAAATCTACTCACTGATTGGCACAGGAGAGCAAAGGGTGAAAGGATCTCCGGTGTAGCCTTCAATGCAGGTACAAACAGGAACATGGTTGGACACATGACACTGAGCGCTGAGACCACAGGAACCAGGACATGGATCCCGACACTTCTGCTTCACACAGGCCAGTTGAGGGGCACACTCAGCACTGATCACACATTCTGGGTGACACTGAGGTGGAGTGCCTACAAAATCTGGCAGGCAAGAGCAAACTGGGCTGTCATTGATGATCTGACATTGCGAATTGGGTCCGCAAGGTGATGGGAAGCAGGTCGCTGAGGGTCTTGTTGGAGGCGGTAATGTTGTCGGTGCTAGAAATTGAAAAATTGAGGATAAGGAACTTTGAAAATTGAAGAGAGGCTATTTTCATTTGCTATGAAGGAATTGACAGATAGAGTTTCGAGAATTTTCAGATGCAATTTGAAATCGTCTTGACATAAAACTTTTTGACATAACTACTTATTTTGATTAAAATCTCTGTTTTTGACTCAATTTTAAGACATTTCTGAGTCAAGAAAGTTTCACAGTGCGATTAATAAATGGCCTTGAGAGTGATAATGGGAAAAATACCACAGAATAGATAGTAGGACTGATAATCAGTTCTTCTAATAGTATGAGTGATTAGGAGTTGAGTCTGACTTAACTCTCTTTTTTGCTGTAATGATGGAATCAGAAATAAAAGTAAACTTTATTTTTATACCCCAAAAAATAAAAAACGTCATGTTTCAAAAACACATTTGCATATCGTCATTTGCAAAGCCCCGACAAACAAAAGAAAATACTTACGAATAAGTGTGCACTGGACGAATGGATCCCCGGTGTATCTTGGGGGACACGCACAGATTGGATTGTGGTTTTTGACCGTGCACTGAGCGTGAACGCCACATGTGTTTGGGCAAGGGTTGGCACATTTCTGATTGATACAAGCCTTGTCTAATGGGCAGTCTGCATTGATGTTACATTCGGCGTGGCAATTGGGTGGACTGCCAATGTACTGAGGAAGACAAGAGCACACCGCCTGACCATTAACATTTCTGCACTGACTGTACAGACCACAAGGTGATGGGTAGCACGGATCAATTGGAGCTGCTTGCGTCGTAACTGAAAAAAAAAAAAAAAAAATTATCAAAAAATCTAGGGGCACATATGATTGTTAAACATTGTAGTAATGCTGCCAAGAACTCCAACTAAATCCATCTGGTACGCCTGAATGTTGGGAAAAGTGTCATGTTACTGTGAGACTCAGGCTTGCTGAAAATTTTCTGTTTCATCCATTGAAGCCTCTTCAGTTTCTTTGAAGATATGTTAAGTGATCCTTAGAGGAGAAGAGGAGGGAATAAGACATCTCCTTATTTGGTTGACTCTTTGTGCTTACATTTTTGAACCTCACTTCAACTGCATTGTTGATGCACTATTAAAGATTACCAGATGCAGCAAAAATGATGATTGTAGATGCATTTGAAAGTACCTGAGAGAGTGGAAAATCGAAAATGTACTGATACTTGAAAGATAATGACTCACGTGATTAATCATATTTTTCGATTAAAAATCGAAGATACAGTGAGAAACTAATTGAAGTTTTACTTAAGAGAAGATGCTTACTGATGGGAATGGGGATACAGGAGGACAGAGCATCGCCCGTGTATCCTGGCAGACAAGAGCAAGCGGGCGCATGATTAATAACATGGCACTCAGCATTGTATCCGCATGCGCCAGGGCATGGGTCCTGACACTTATTGTTCACACATGCTTTGCTGCGGTCACAGTCAGAGTTGATGACGCATTCTGGACGACAACCAGTGTAAGGATCTCCGAAATATTCAGGCAGACAAGTGCAAGCACCGGCACCGTTTCTTTCCTTGCAGACAGCGTTAGCGCCACAAGGTGATGGGTTGCACGGATTCCTGGGCCCTTCCGTTGGTATAACTAGAAAATAACATGCAATATGAATTTCTTTCTGCAGTCATAACAGAGAAAGAAATAGGAGTAGACAAATGAATTTTTCACGCAGCCAAAATATTGAGAGGCAAAGATTGGGAAAGGACTTTTTCAGAGTTTGAATGTTGAGTCCAAAGCATGCATATTGAAAAGTCATGTCTGATAGAAATTGGAAGAATTCATAACATTCACCATACATCTGAAATTGTTGTCTTGTGATGATATCTTAAAAAAAAAGTCAATGATATAAAAGAAGGACGATTCCTCATACTGACTCCTTTACTTGAAACAATCAAATTACAGTCACATTTTTTCTATGCTAGTGACGCATTATTGACTGAAGAGTCAGGAATTAAGAAATGAGGAGCTGGGAGGACAAGGTGCATAAGTGCAGTTTTCGAAAAAATTGATATGTTCACGATTTCAAGTAAAGCTAGTATTAATGCATATTCTGTGAACAATTCGCTCCCAAATTCAAATTTTAAGCATCAAAAAGTCAGTTTGAACTTTCTCTCTGCCATAAGGATCCGTGTAATTTCAAAACTTCAAACACGTATTTCTCAAAATAGCAAAATCTCTACTTCTGCGCCTTGTCCTCCAAGCCCCTCAAATAAATTATCAGACAGTTCTAGAAGACTGAAAGAGATAGAAGATTTTCGAGATTCCATTTGGTTCAACTATAGACCAATGCTCACTCTCTGAGTAAAAATTATCAAAGAAATAAACTTGTGGAGATAACTGAATAAAACACAAGTCTTGGTAATCAACATCATTAATTTGAAGAGTAAAATGGCTTACTTAGCGGGATTGGTGTACACCCGGTGAATGGATCACCAGTGAAACCTGGTTCACAAGAGCAATGAGGGGTGTTTGAAACCACGATACAAGTGGCATGATAACCACAAGAGCCTGGGCACGGATCTTTGCACCTTTCATTGATGCAAGCAAGGTTTCCAGGGCACTCAGCATTTATCGTGCATTCGGGACGACAGTTAGGTGGTCGCCCTATATAGTTCGGTAAACAAGAGCAAGCAGGAGTATTGCCAATCACACGGCACTGCGAATTGGGGCCGCATGGTGATGGTACACATGGATTACCAGTCGGCACATCATGGACAGGAGGTCCTAAAAACACCAAGCGAAGGAGAAACGTGCAATAGATAAAGATTTGTTCCAAGAAAGAGAAAAGATAATTTAAGAAATGCTTTTCAAATCGCCGAAATACAGGCAGAAAAATGATAATGATAAAAATATTAGGATCAGACAGTTCAAAAAGAAGTATCTCAATCTTTATAAATCATTTCCGGAAACCTAGCATTGACTATAAAAAACTAAATATCCTGTCATCTACCATTAAAACTCTGTTTCTCAATTATGAAAATAATTTAACCATGTATTCGGTTTCAAACTTAGAATGTTGAGGGGTTCTACAAGTTTTTTTTTTTTTAATTTTTTTTAATTGTTATTATTAAGAAGAAAAATATTAAGGTGATATTTATAGACTCAAAAAGCTACCAATTTATATTTATCAATGTTTTGTGAGGGGGAATTGGGATTGAAACCTGTCAAAGTGGTAATCTGATACTTCACTTTTTCAGTTCCATTTCATTTTTCATGAGCACTTTCAAAAGTTTGACATAGAGATGACTACAAAACTTTTGATGCTTAAGGCAGAGTTCAGTTTGACTTTTCCTCAATTGATTGCCAAGTTTTTAATGCAGAATAAATCAGTCCTTTCAAGGCTTGGAAATTAAGAAGGATTCTGATAGTAGATTCAAAAGTGGACATGAGCTATAAACTTGAAAATATAGACACTTTGCGGTAAAATGAATAGAGAAGAAAAAATAGAGAGCAAGTCAGAAGACAAAAGCTTACTTTCTTTCTCACAGCGCAAGAAAGGATCCCCTGTATAACCAGCGGGGCAGCTGCAAATTGGATTATGATTCACAACTTGGCAGCGAGCGAGGAGCCCACAAGTGCCAGGGCATGGGTCAGTACATTTTTGATTGGTGCATGCTTTGTCTTGGGGACACTCAGAGCTGACAACGCATTCTGGGCGGCAAGCAGGTGGAGAACCAATGTAACCAATTTGACAAGAGCAAACGGCATGACCATTTACTTCGCGACAGATACTGTAAGGCCCACATGGTGAAGGAACACATGGATTTGGTGGTTGCTCTGGGATATCTGAGAGAGACAGAAAGAGAAGAAGATTTGCATATCTAGGCATCTTTATGATGATAGTAAAAAAAAGCTTACAAAAAGAGCAACCTGTTCTTAAATTTCAAGTTAAACATTAATGATTCTATAAAGAGGGGGGAGGAGGAACGAATCATCTTAACTCTTGATTTAATGAGAACGTTCCCTTGGTTTATACCTCGCATTGAAAATGTGCTGAGCTTGTTTAGAACTAATAAACCTTAAAAGAGTATAGATAGAATTTAATGTTACATAGTAAATTAAAGAAATAGAAAGACATTAAAGAAATAAATTATCTTCTTCTTCAGCTTTGGTTGAGCTGGGAAACTGATAATTATAGTGAACAAATTGTCAAAAAGATGTTAAAGTACCCTATCACTGAGGGATAATAAAATTTTTGTCTTGTTCAAACTGCTACCTGCTTCCTACATGCCGCTGAATCACTCAACTCATACAAGCAACAGCATTATATAAAGTCTTCTTTCAATACTGCTCAAAAAGAAATTAGTCACTTGCTTAAGAAATAACAACTGAAGATTTTGCAATGAAAAAGAGAGAGCAGTTGGTTTTTCAAGGATCATCGTTTTTACTTGCTCTTCACTTCAGCAAAGTTTAGACCAGTAGTTGAGATAAGAGGAAATAAATAGGCAGCAAAGTTCATCTTGTTACTTAGAGCGTGTATCGAGGGAGGGGCAAGCAAAAAAAAAGTTTTGACAAATTTCACTGAGAAGTAAGGACGGCTTCTCAACTGAACAGAGAGAGAACTTAATTTTAAAATTGTGCCCTTTCAAGTGATTACTCACACAAAAAAAACTGAGACTAAGAATTCGATCTCAAGAAGATGGAAAAAAGAAAACCAGAGAAAGCTTACGTATAACTGGAGGAGGTAGATGGCAAGCGATAGATGGGTCACCAGTGTACCCAGGAAGGCAAGAGCAAGAGGGAGCATGATTAATAACACGGCAGTCAGCGTTTATTCCGCAAGTTCCGGGGCAAGGATCTCGGCATTTATTATTCACACATGCTTTGCTCCTATCGCAGTCTGAATTAATGACACATTCAGGCCTGCAACCAGTGTATGGGTCGCCGAAGTAATCTGGTAAACATGTGCAGGATCCTGCCCCATTACGTTCCTTGCAAATAGCATTGGCACCACAAGGAGAAGGATTGCACGGTTCTCTCGGACCTTCCGTTGGCACAACTATAAATGATTAAAACCGATGTCAGAAAAAGACACGTACATGCATTGCCAGGAAAATAGAAAAATAATCAAAAGTATAGATAGAAACAAGTGTTAAAGACCCTTGTTGATGTATTATAATGCCCTTTCTGTAGATTCAAGATACAAAATATAAGTAGAACAATCTGGGATAAAATTACAAAAGTTTACGAGGTGAAAAGGTGATCCCGATAATGAAGATCCCCAAAATGCATTTTCTAAAGGGGTAATATGAAGAGTGACTCATTTTCAAAAGGCTTTTCTTTCTTCTGTTAAAAAATCTACAGCCTGGGGCTTGAAATCACAACTCGATGCATGAAAAATTCAGGAAAGTATGCATAGCTTCAGTTTCAAAAAGGAAGACTTTACCTGACACAAAGTCAGATTTTTTTCATTAAAAATTACTTATAGAGGTTTCACATTTTATGAGCAAGAATTTAAGGTTATTCTTTTTCCCCTGTCTTAATTATTATGGGTTTACAAAGATGTTGAAGTTAAATCAAATGTATTATCATACAAATAGGATGGAAAAAAAAAAAGTATATACTTCAAATACTTCAAGAGAAGGCTGAAAAAAGTGTCTTCATCTCCATGCTATGATTTAAGGGCTTTTAACATAAAAAGTCAATGACTAATCAAATCATACTATACTGCCACGACTTTTAGATCACAAGTTGAACACATTTTTTTTAAAAAATGCTAAAAAAACAAGCTCCTATTATTAACCACTATATTATATTGTTCGATATTTTGCCATGAGACCCATTGAGATTTACAGACTTAAAACTAAAATCCAGTAAAATGATAAAATTTTGTTGTAGTTATTGTAGACATAAAACCTTCTGGCTGCTATCATTTAATACGTCATAAGTGAGAGTTACTGATAAATATAAAATCCTAAATTTCAAAGTTGCATTGTGGGAACATTGAGTCAATTTGAAATAAAACATGGAGCTAGAAATAACGGTGATACGCTGGGCTAGATTTCCTGATTCTTTGATTTGCATACTTTTTTTTAAATACTGCTGCAGAATTGAGAGGAATGGAACACAGAGCCCTGTTCTTAAGTTATTTGCAGTTGATAAGACTATTGAAAACATACAAAAGAGGACGCAGAGAGGGAATTTGATTTGAAGTCCCTATTTAAGGATTCAACGACACAACTTGACCAAAACTTTCAGTTCCATTTTCTCTACTGATTCAGTAGAAAATAACTTTGAACAGGCTTCTAATTTTTTTTAATAATAGCCTAGAAAGGTTATTACTTTGAGAAAAAATCAACATATCGACCTAAAGGTATTTTTTGACCAATTTGGCAGTAATACATAATACACTTGTAAAAAACTGAAATTCAGCGACAACTTAACAGAATACGTAGAGTGTAAAAAAATAAATTATCTTACTTTGCTGAACATATGCACAACCAGCAAATGGGTCACCAGTGTAACCTGGTAAACAGGCACACTGAGGAGCATGATTGATTACAGAACAGGTTGTGTGGTGGCCACAAGAACCGGGACAAGGGTCCTTGCAATGCTCATTGATACACGCTTTGGTGCCGATACATTCAGCATTGATGGTACACTCGGGACGACAATTTGGTGGTCTACCCACATAATTTGGGAGACAAGAGCAAGCCGGAGTGCTATCTGCAGCAGTTTTACACTGAGAGTTTGGACCACATGGTGAGGGCACGCACGGATTTGTATTTGGACGAGGCTCAGGAGTAGCAAGTGGCACTAGAAAGACATGCGATTGTTTCAGAACATGCAAATTTACAGATTTAAGTAAGAATAAGAATAAGTTAAACCAAGATGAGAAATATTGAAAAATTGAAAATTAATTGTTAAAACCAATTTAATGATTCATGGGAACCCAGGTAATGATTTAATACACATTGAACCAGTTCCAATTTATGACTTATTAGTGGTTTCACCAGGGCTACTTTCAGAAAATCGAATCCACAGGAAAAAGATAAAAAAGTGAATACTATTTAGTTCAGTTTTACGGTTGTAACACTCAAAAAGAAAAGCAAAAGTATGACCGATGAGAGTTACGCTTGGAGGCATGGTACCAATTACTGAAATTAATGCTGCCATACTTCTGGCATTATTTTAGGGTGTCAAGAGTTCTGAAATAAAAAGTGAACTACCAAGAAAAGTATCAATTTCCTGTTGATTTAATTTTTTTAAAATAAAGTGAGTGAAATCCAAAACGAGTCATTAATTGAAACAGGCTTAATCTATACTTAAAAAATGCCAGGATTCCCCTTAGTCCATTTATTGAAGATTATTCATGCAAAGTTATTTTATGTACAAGTAAATTTCAAAATATTGACTGAAATAGAATTTTTTTGAACGGTTGGAAACTGTCGGACTTAAAGCTGTTTGATGAAAAAATATCAAACAGTAATGAATAGGTTTCAATCTTCTCTTTTGTCTTTTGTGAAATTGGTCACAACTCTAAGCGGAAAGCTAGAGCTCTTAGAAGTAGCAAATTTTTGGTCACACCAAGATTTTGGACTTTATTTTCTCACCTTCTGATTGGGATGAAATCATTTTAAGCAGGTGTGTCTCAATTAAGTGGGACCAATTTAAATAAAAGAAAGATGTAAACTAGTGATTTTTGATCATAGTTTTCGATGGGGTACTGGCTACTGTTTCTTCACGAAGGCATCAGCTATAGAGAATTTGCTAATGTCTATAAACGAAGGCCAAATTGAGAACTGAAAGTAGGGTAATTGATGCTCTGAATTCGCACTGCTGGCCGGAGAAAGGCTTATAAAAGGCATCAATTAACCATTTACTCGATGTCATTTTGACCAAGTTAGATGTTCAATGAGTTCCTTACTTTCTTTTGTACACTGAAGAAATGGATCTCCATTGTATCCAGGTAAGCAAGAGCAAATGGGTTTGTGGATAACAACCTGACACCTGGCATTAATTCCACAGGTGCCAGGGCAGGGATCCACGCATTTTTGATTAATGCATGCCAAGTAAAGGAGACAGTCTGAGCTTGAGACACATTCAGGATGGCAAGATGGCGGAGATCCAATGTAGTTTTGTTGACATGAACAAACAGCGTGACCATTTTTTACACGACAAATACTGTATGGTCCACATGGCGAAGACACGCAAGGATTTTGAAGAGGATGTTGCGTAGTTACAACTGAGAGAGAGTAAAAGCAAAATATTAGCAAAGAAAATCATGCAAAAAGTTATTTAGAGGGTTGAATATTTCCACGAACATATCTGATTAAAGATAAAAAAGAAAGTGGAAAGTTTTAAATGAATTTAAGAATATTTAAACAGATCCACAATGAGTGAACTTTCATGTGGCAAGATTTCTGGGGTCTATTTATCTATGATAACGAGCATATTGCTCTAGAGATCTTTCAGACATTAAGACCCAATATCTTCTCCAACATCTTTTTCAGAATGAAAGAAATATTTTAAAACGATGCCTGTCTACAAAAAGATGGCACCACAAAAAATATGTATCTTTCGGCAGAGAATTTGTCACAATTTTGCTCCCGCACTTTACTCGACACTCGAACACTTTTAGCCTCAGATTTGAATTAATTGTTGAGAATAAATTTTGATGACCATTATCAGACGTGCAGAAGGTTTTTCACAAAAGATGAAGTTATATTTGAAGAAGAATAAAAACTTAATGGAGAATTTGCATTCCAAATTTTATGTCTCACATGAAATTGCTTAATATGAACACAGTGAGTTTACAGCATTTTTTTGAACATTTTTTTTATACATAGGCTGTCCCAAAAAGAAGTGGACTGATGCTGTAATTTCCGAACTGATCATTGCAGCGATCTTTTCTTGGTCTCGTTTTAAAGATCAACTCAATACCTATCGATTAAGACCAAGATCATCAAAATCGGTCAAAAATTGACCGAGTTATGACGTTTTCCGTGAGAGGAGTAAAAATTCAGCCTACCGTTTTTTGAAGAAAAAATCATACCGAGAGTTACGCGTGTCAAGCTTCATCTCCACTGTAACTTCTCTCCCGTAATATTTTCCTTCATCAGTGATACAATATGACTAAAAACCTGTTGGTAACAGTGTCTAGTCGGTGTCCGACTCATGCCGTAACCATAGCGACCAGGGAGGACCGGGGAGACTCGCGCAGAATTCGGCGACAACTTCGCCCGCCAGCGACAGTTTTCGAGTGCGCGCGCTCAGTGCAGTGGCAATTTGTTAGTGCCGTTTTCATTCGTTTTTTCGAGATTATGGAAAAGGACAGTGAAATTGTCTGTTCTTTCACAATTTCACTGTCCTTTTCCATAATCTCGAAAAAACGAATGAAAACGGCACAAACAAATTGCCACTGCACTGAGCGCGCGCACTCGAAAACTGTCGCTGGCGGGCGAAGTTGTCGCCGAATTCTGCGCGAGTCTCCCCGGTCCTCCCTGGTCGCTATGGTTACGGCATGAGTCGGACACCGACTAGACACTGTTACCAACAGGTTTTTAGTCATATTGTATCACTGATGAAGGAAAACATTACGGGAGAGAAGTTACAGTGGAGATGAAGCTTGACACGCGTAACTCTCGGTATGATTTTTTCTTCAAAAAACGGTAGGCTGAATTTTTACTCCTCTCACGGAAAACGTCATAACTCGGTCAATTTTTGACCGATTTTGATGATCTTGGTCTTAATCGATAGGTATTGAGTTGATCTTTAAAACGCGACCAAGAAAAGATCGCTGCAATGATCAGTTCGGAAATTACAGCATCAGTCCACTTCTTTTTGGGACAGCCTATGTACGAGCAAGAGAGGGAATATCAATGTTAAAGGTAATAATGAGTGATATCACAAAGTGGTATCTCTCACTGAAACACGGGTATCTTGCAATTGGCAGATTTAATCACTTAATTACATATTATTTTCGAAATGGATTTTTTTTGTAGTTTGTAAATGTCAGGGGGAGATATTTTTATGCTGAGCTGATTTTTTAGCTTCCATTTAACAACAAAATATTACTTTCAAACAAATACAAATCCTCCATTGCGTAGTTTTCACTTTAAAATCAAATCCAACCTCACACAAGAGGACAGATATGTACATATTTTATAAACAAGAGAGTAGTTAGAAAATATTTACACTTTAGATATTAAAATTTTTGAGCAAGAAAGGTGACTGATATTACGGTGAGAGTAGAAATTAAAGTTACAATAGTCTGAACAATAAAAAATTCTACTCTATCCACTTAAATTCTGAAAAGTTCCAACTATATATTGAAGTTACATGACAGAAAAACATCATCGTTGGTTGGACCAATAAACAGAAAAAAATGTAAAAACTGATTGCATGAAATTCTAAAAATTAAACTGTAAGTAGTTACAGTTTTGTTTGCTTAAAAAACCGGAGTAATTTCTGATTTTGGAAGGTACCAGAGCAAGTCTTATTTACTTTAATTTAGTCTGGTGAATCTCACTGATCTGTTTCTTTTCTTGGCGTGATAGATTTTTATTTGTGATCTTTCATTTCTAAATAAAACGTTTAATACAACAAAACTTTCTTTTTTCACTTGAAAATTAGTGTACTCTCACCGATATATCAATCATAGAAACAGTAGGAAAAATGTAAGATATCTTACTGGGTATAGATGGCTGACATGCAACAAGGGGGTTACCAGTGTAACCCGGAAAACAAGAGCAAGAGGGTGAGTGATTAATCACATCACAGACTGCATTAGTTCCGCACATTCCAACGCAGGGGTTGGTACATTTGTTATTCACACATGCATTGCTCCTCGGACAGTCCGCATTGAGAACGCACTCCGGCCTACAGCCTGTGTAGGGGTTTCCGAAATATTCTGGCAAACAAGAACAGGATCCTGCTCCATTCTTTTCCCTACATACAGCATTTGACCCACATGGAGATGGATTACACGGGTCTCGGTGAGATTCAATCTCTGGTTTTTCGACTACAAAAAATTAAATTTGAACATTAAATGAGGTACAGATATTTCTCTTGACAATTCAAAACCAACCTAAATAACCACGACTTATAAAATAATTATACTTACACATCTGACCGATGGCGATAAAGATGTTGATGATCGAAGAGAAAACCAAAAAACAGATCATGCAAAATGAGAGAAAATATGCCCACCACTTCCATACAGGCAAAATCACACCCCTTCCAATATGAATTTAGTTTTTTTACCTGTTCCTCTTGACAAAATTAGACTTTTCTCGGGCTAAATCTACAGAATTTTACGGAACCTCCTTTTCAAATTTTGTCAAGTGGTTAAAATTCATAATGGCAGAGAATAATGTATCTAAGGAGACTCATCCTACCTCAAAAAAAATTCAAGTCTAGTTCAAAAACTAAACAATTTTTTACCTATCAATACAGCTAAATGATAAAAGAAAATATAAAAATAGATTTGAAATAACTTCCTGGAACGATATCTTACTTTCTTGATGAGGAGAGCAGGCAATAAACGGATCTCCGATAAACCCAGGAAGACATGAGCATGCAGGAGAATGGTTTATGACAACACATGTGGTATGAGCACCACATGATCCAGGACATGGATCAATACAATGCTCATTTTGACAGGCATAGCGACCCTCACATTCAGCATTTATAGTACACTCAGGGCGACAATTAGGTGGTCGACCAATATAATGTTGGATACAAGAACATGAAGGGGTTGAGCCATGCACCCGACAGATAGCATTCGGTCCACAAGGTGATGGGACGCAGGGATCTCTGTGATCTTCTTCTATCACTATTATTGGATCTATAAAAAGAGAACCACGTGCAAATACACATAACCAAATCTGTACAAAAAGGGAGGTAGATAAACGCTTAAACTGGGGACATTAAAGCTTTTAAAATTGAAAAGACTTAGACTGTAATGAATTTACATCAAATGATACTGTCTAAACTGGCAGCTCGACTCAATTTTGTTGAGGGAAGACCATTTGAAGTAGTCACTTGGTCAATAGTATTTAATTAGGAAAAATGTGAGGAGCCTTCAACAAGGGACTGTAGATAAATTGAAATTAATAATTTAATGATAATGTAGATAAATTAATTTTAAAAAATAGCTAAAAACTGGAAAATCAAAGTTTTCAATATGAAAAGTTTTCTTTTTAATTAATTTGATGCGGTCATTTTAAGGAATTTTTTTCTTTACTTCTTCTAATACTTTGGGCGACTACAGTGAAGGAAATATTAATATGGCTCTTAAGATTAAATAATACTAAACATTTATTTTGCTTGAAAGCTTCTAAAACTGTCTAACTTTTTCAGAGAATGCGCAGTTCTTTCCTTTTCTTTTTATTTTAAATAGAACGAAATGTGTTCTTACGTTGTTCTTTAATGCAACGGTTGAATGGATCCCCAGTGTATCCTGGTCTACAACTACAAATGGGGTTGTGGTTTATGACTTGGCAAATAGCATAATGGCCGCACATTCCTTGGCAGGGATTTGTACATAACTGGTTGACACATGATTTATCAAGGGGACACTCGGAGCTAACCACACACTGAGGTCGGCAAGCAGGAGGAGAACCAACATATCCCGGTAAGCAAGAACATACAGCATGCATATCCACATTCCTACATTGACTGTATGGTCCACAGGGGGACTTCATACAGGGATGTCGTATGGTTAGAGACACTTCACACGCTAGAAATTGAAAAGAAATTTGAGGATGAGAACGAGAAATCTGCTAACTGAAACAGGCCGAAAGGGAGGAAAAGGGCTTCCTGCGATCATATTTTTATTATTGTCATGGTGGAGGTAAATGAAATGTTTAGAGACTGAACTTTGACAAAATTTACTAATTATTTGCGAGTGTACTTTAATTATGAAATAGTATTAAATGCTAGTTTTTCTCAATGAGAACTGTATGATCAGCTCTTGATGTGTGCGCAAGCCTTTTTTACAATTATAGTTTGTCAAGCTGTTCTTTTTTACTTGAAATTATTTAATCACATTTTTGTTGGTTTTTCTTGTGAACTTAATCTCTCTTTACACACAGAAACTGTGCCTGATTGAAGGATTAAGGCCTGATGGCTATTATAGTACACATAACTAAGAACAGATTAAAATTTCAAGTTCAGGTGAGGGAAAGGGAGACTGGACTTATATAAGCCTGTAATTCTTAGAAAAAGACTTCTGAAATCTCCGACATTATTCAATGTCATAGAGGATGGTTGACAAGGATGATATCAGAATCATAAGGGACTTTTTCTTTCGAGATTAACTTGATTCAAAATTCAATATTCCTTTACTCACAAATTTTCATGAACACACCGGTTGAAACTATTGTACTCAAATTAGCGGTTAACTCATCAGATCTCTTGTTCATATTAATATTCTTGTTTTATAAAATGGATAGAGTGAGAAGACTCATTTGTAAAATTTGGGCTGAAGGATAAACACCAAGAAAATAGAATAACGAAATAAATCTTACTGGGATCATGCGTAATAGGATGACATGCTACTAAAGCATTTCCAGAATATCCAGGAAGACAGAAGCAAACAGGCGTGTGGTGAGCAACTTTACATTCAGTATTCAGACCACAGGTTCCGGAGCATGGGTTCAAACACTTATTGCAGACACAAGCTTTGTCCCAAGGACAATCTGTGTTGACAACACATTCTGGTCTGCATCCTGTGTAGGGGTCACCAAAATATTCCGGTAAGCAGGAACATGACCCGGCACCACCATGTTCGCGACAAATGGCGTTAGGCCCGCAAGGTGATGGGTGGCAAGGATTTATTGGCACCAGTTGAATTGCTGCTGAAAGCAATCCCATTAAGTACTCAGTATTTGTTTTTGATTGGTTTCGTTGCTCATCGATGAATTGGGCTGTTTTTTCACTTGGTTTCTTACATGCAAAGCAATTAAAAAAGCAATTTCAAGCAATGCATGAAAAGTTAAGAGTACTTACCTGGAGATGATGAAGTTACAAAATGGATGAATAGATGACTAATTAGCAGCAAATACAAATTAAAAAGATCTATTTCTACAGATAGAATATTAAATACTACTACAATATGTAAATGGCTTACAAGATCAGATGGAGGCTCTTATTGAAGATGGATTAAACAGATTGTTTATTTTCAAGATGAGATAAAAAACAAAGTGAAAGCTTGATGAGAAAATGGCTCAGTTTTCCAAAAAATTATTACCTGTCCCAGCGGATACATAAGAATAACCGAGGTTTTTAAAAAAATATATGGATCTGAATAAAATATAAAAAAGTTGGAAAATTTTCCATAGCTGATTTCTTTCCTTTGAAAAAAATATAATCGAATTGGAAAAATGTGAGTTACTTCAAAATCATAAATGCAGGTAAAAACTTATTGGAAACTGATGACGTCTTACATGGCTTGAAAATCTACGGTTAAATTGATTCGATGGCATGGTATTATAGATTGTGTGCTCTAATGATTCACACGGTGTTTGGGTTTTAAAGCAACCTTCAAGGTACGACTGGTATGTAGACATCAAAAATCTTTGATGTCAACATTATTGATGAGTTTGCGATGCAATGATTCAAAGAAATCTAAAGAGAATTTATGAATTGTGGAGAGAATGACTGAATAAAGGCACTAAAAAAATTTATGATGATGAGCTCAAAATAATAATGTTAATGATAGGGTGTCTCATGGCAAAATGGCGCGTGATATTACAAAACTACATCATGCAACATATGTCAATAACAAAGAAATACAACTTATCATAGAGTTGCAACGATTGAAAACAGTAATATTATAATAGGAAAAACATTTTAAAAAATTCATCAAGTATGATCTAAAAGTCAGCAGTAAAAATAAAATTATTTTGAGGGAAAATGTTGAATTTTTTAAGAGATGAGCACTTATTGGACGCAGTGAAGTGGACAATGCCCTGAAATTGACCAAATTCCCTCGCCCTTTTCCAAAGTTAGGAATTGTACATTTATTTGAATGGATGGGAATAGAGGCTGTTGGGATTTGTTGTACGATGTACAATGATCTTACTTGATAAGGAACAAATAAGAGATGGATTGCCGGTGAAACCAGGTGGACAGGAGCATACTGGCACATGGTTAATTGGTCTACAGGATGCTTGTGTTCCACAGGCATTGCGGCAAGGATTTTTGCACTTGTTATGGACACATGCACGGTTTGAAGGACAATCATTATTGTTCAGGCACTCATATGGCAGACAGTGAGGGAACTTTCCAAGAAAATTTGGTAGGCAATGGCACACAACTTGGTCCTTAACAATACGACAGACTGTATTCGGACCGCATGGGTTTGGATCACAAGGGTTTGATTTTGGTTTCTCTGAGCATTCTAACAGAACACACATGCACAAATGTTAGTCATGCAGAGTTAGATAGAGAAATATTGAAGGAGGAAAACATTTTTACAGAGTTGCCACAAAATTTAGGGAATGAAATTCGCTGACATTTCCCTGATTTTTCTGACGCATTTGAGTGAAATTCCCAGACAAGTGAATATATGCAAGATTGTTAGACATAATTCGAAATATTTTTCACGCAGAATTTGTTGTCTGCAACATCAAGTCCATTCTAGAAAAGAAATAAGGGTGAATTAAAAAATTTTCCCTGACACTTTCATCATTTTCCCTGGCATTTACAAGTTTTCCCTGACTTTTTAAAATTGCTTCCCGTTATTCCCCAACTGTGGCAACCCTGTTTTTATCATGAAAAATTATAATCAGGAAATGAGGTTAGTACTCTAAGTTCAGCAGTCACCGTGTGTGAAATGCACCTTAAGTAGGCTTGACTGTACAAATTGCGCTCTTTGATTCTGCTATGCCTTGCTATCGTAAAATTTATGGCCAGATGGTGTATCAAAATTTAATGGGTTGAACATTTTATGGTGCCATTTGAGCACTTAACGAGATATTTTTGAGAATTCTTTCAACAGAGTTTTATCTTATTGGATAATAAAATTCTTTTTATGAGACATAGGAAATGATAAAATGCTCAACTCTCTCAAAACATTAAAAAACTAGATTTACTAAAGAAATATATGCCTAAATAAATCATCAAAAACTCATGGTATTCATTTTGTCGTAGAACTGCATTCTTAAATTTTAAAGACAGTAAAAAGAAAAGGAACAGTGTTTCTTACTATCAGGTTTTAGACAGCGTTTCAAGGGATCACCAGAATAGCCAGGTTTACAGTGACAAACAGCCTCGTGCAAGAAAACTTGACAACGTGCATTTACTGCACAGGCTATACTCTGACAAGGATCAACACATTTATTTAGGTAGCAAGTTTCAGTGACAGGGCAGTCAGATTTCATAGTGCATCCTGGGCGACAGAAAGGACTTGCTCCTAGTGAACCAGGCAAACATGCACAGATAGGGGTTCTACTTCTGCTCAGCCTACATTGGCTGAGTGGCCCGCAAGGATTAGGAACACATGGGTTACTTGGTTTAGTGGCTGTTCACAAAAGAGAAAGATATGTTAGTACCTTAATGATGTTAGGACTAAATCCATCAGAAAAAATGCTATCTTGCCAGCTTGTTCAGAGATACAGCAGTTTGTAACAGTGTACTTGTTTTGGGGAGAAAGTTTCAAGGGAGATTTTACCTACCCTCATTGAATTTTATCAATAAAATTCTGGCAGAGGGTCTATGAATTTTTGGGGGTACTTTGGCTCCAAACCAATCAACAGCTTTTAACTAACTTAATTACTAATTAGCTTCTCAGCTTTACTAAAAAACTGGCAAATAAATTGATAGGAGAACCCTTGTCAGTTGTTCCCTGCTCTCTTCAGAATAAATTTAAAATATTTCTAAGTGCCAGTAGCACTTGGCACATTTTGGAATAAGACTGTTTTGTTAATTTTAAAAGTATCGATAAACAAGGCAGAATCTTATACTTCCTGATAAGTTCATACTCAGTTAGGTTTTGATAAGGAGCGAGGGAAAGAGAAATTCCTTCTTTTCTCTTCTCTTCAAAGATCTCACATATCAATTTTGGCGACAATTAAAAGCTAATAATGTATGCATATGATCTATGAATGCTCAAAAGAGATAAGCTGCTAGCTTTACTTGGACTACAGGATACGTATTTATTTATTTTTCAAAGGGGCTGGACAAGGGTAGTTTTTCCTTGATGAATTTAGTCTGTATAGACATAATCACAAAGACCCCTTCGAGTTTCAAACGTTCGTATGATTCAGATCTGACTCTTCAAACCTACCAAGAGTCAAACCAACTATGTGCATGAGCCAACGACTACTTTTAGACCAAATAACATTCGGTTACGATGGTCCAACAATAGAGAAAACAATCATGATCATAGGAACTCCGCATTTTTTGACACTTTTTGCGAAGGATTCTCAGTGCTCCAGATCCCAAAAGAATATCATTTCTTGAAATGGTTAGAAATGGTAAATAGAAATTATTCAAAAAGGATCTATTTTTCAAATAGTGAAAATAAAAAGAAAACTAATGCCAACTGTGTTCAGTTGAGAATAAGAAATGAAATAGATATCTACGTCTCAAAACCAACAAAATATTTTTAGTGATGATGATCAACACAAATGAAATGATTAAATATAATGGCTACGTGATTTAATTTCCGTGGTTAGTTTTGACTAGATTGATTAAGCACACTTTGTTTAAAAGAAAGTACCATGCAAATGAAAAAGATTAGAACATCACAGACACATGCATTGTGCAATGATTACCACAAGGTACGGTCAATCAGGAACCATACTTTTCTATTATTTCCAACTGGACCATACCTTGTAACGTTTGAACAGATGAGCACAACTAAAAATCTTCAGGAACAAGAAAAAAGTAATTGGATGACTAATGAACTGAGGTATACATCCAAACTTATCACACAGTGCCATTCACATCCCTATTGTTTGGCATTTATATTATTGAGTGATGTCATTGCATACTAGCTCATCAGTCAATGAAATAACTTTTTGCTATTCTCTGACAAAATATTAGAATATGCTTAAATGTAAATTTTTGAGGATGAGAAGATGGGGTGGGTAATGGGCATTAATTAAATATAATCTGGGTCCAAATTGTATCAGAGGAAACTAAAATGCTTAGAGGGATTGGAAATAACCATTAAAGATGGATTTATAAATGTACAGGGAGGGATAAAAAAAATGGGGAAGGGGGGGGGGGTTCCAAAAATGAATTTTATTTTTACTGCTTTCAATCTGCAAAGAACCATTAACAGACATAAAGACATGATGAAAGGCAATCATTCACATTGGAATGTTCATCAGAAAATACTGGAGAGCAGCGTGTATCAATCATGATAAAACACAGGTTCAAAGTAAAACAAGAATAATTGGTACTTGGAAATCACCTGAATAAATTACACGATGAAAAGAAATACCGATTATTTCGAGTAAAATTGCAGGGTAAAACATTATGAATACTTCAGAGACAAAAATAGTAATGTTTGAAATTTTCAGGTTGAAAATATAAAAAAAGTGATTTAAAAAAATTTCAAGGATTTAGGAACATGAACGTAAATTAATTTACGAAAAATTTATGTTATAAATAGAATCAGGGTCCAGCTGAAAGTAAAACTTAAGAGAAAAAACTTGGGTAAACAAGATTGCTGATAAAAAACATGCCAAAATTCCTACCTTGAATTTGATTACAGCCTGAGAATGGATCGCCTTGATAGCCTTCGAGACACGTGCACACAGGTTGATGGTTGATGACAGAGCACTGGGAGTTGAAGCCGCAGGCTCCAGCGCACGGATCCCTGCACTTGTTACTGACACAGGCTAATCTTGTTGGGCAGTCCGCATGGATCAGACACTCTGGCCTACAATAAGGTGGCGCACCAAGCATACCAGGTAGACATGAACAAACAGCACGATAATCGATGACACGACATTCTGCATTGGAACCACATGGAGATGGAATGCAAGGGTTGCCTAGATTTTCGGGTTCTTTGGGAGCTGGAACAAAAAAAAAAAAAAACCATGGTAAAAAATAGCATATCCTAAGCATGTCTTGTACTAAATTGAAAAAATTCCACTTGGATTCCTGATCGAAAGTTCAGTCTAGGGTTGCAGATGAAAATTTCAAAGGTTTTGTTTTAATATTCGCCTTTTTAGATACCTACAAGCCTCTACATATGTGCTTCCTTTATTTTTAAAAATAGCTCATAATCAATAAGTTGAGAACCAATGAACTAGACAAGCAAAAAATAATAACAAATACTAGTTACCCTTAAATTTTTCCTGTTAAGGAAGTTGAAAAACACTTTGATGTACTATATTTAGGATATGAGCCAAGAACTAGAGAGAAGAGAAAATTATAGGAATAGGCACCGCAGTTGACCTCTGCAAGCAAGACAAAAACTTGCTTTCTTGAACAAAACCTCTTGTTTTTATTTTAGGAATCTTATTGGCCGATTAGCTCTTTTGATATCCCAAAGAGGTATGAACTATTGACCTCCATAAGTGCATGGCATTAATTGTAGATAGACAACATGAAAATTCAATTTTTTACTTTTTTATTCACACAGCATTGTAAGTACTTCTCACACATCAACTCACTTTCAGATCTATTTATACCCTTCTCCTATCCTATCATTTCCTACAAGGAAGTGTACCATAAAAAAATAGTTGACAAGTCACTAGGTCAGGCACATAGTTCAAATTTAAATATTCGTCAATTGACCAAATCTAAATGGACTATACTGCTCTCCGTTAGGATTATAATCAACCTGTTCATACAGATCTTATCTTAGCTATATTGCTATGCATTGCTTACCATCTTCAACGCATCTGACGAAAGGATCTCCAACGAAATGTGGAGGACAACTACAGACAGGATTGTGATTGATGACTTGACACTTGGCATGAAGACCACAGGTTCCGGGGCAAGGATCTTTGCAATGTTGATTGATGCAAGCCTTGTTTTGAGCACACTCAGCACTGACAAGACATTCGGGCCTACAGTTTGGAGGTGTGCCAATTTTGTCTTCTTCACAGGAGCAAACGGCATGACCATCTGATACACGACAATGACTATGAGGTCCACATGGTGACGGCACACAAGGGTTCTGAGGAGGTAATGCTGGAAAATTACAAAGAATCAATATTATTAATCTATGAATTCATTGTAAAATTTCATGATCGTAGTTTCTTGTAGAGAATTTCTTGGTTCGATAAAAAATGAAGTCATTTTACATCCACCAGTGTGTATAAGTAAACTAAGACAATTTGTCCAACCATGATGGCTCTGAAACTCCCACCAAAAAATATTTTTGCAATCCTTTTTGGTTTTCCACCCATTAAACTAGTTCATTCTGATTCAGATGTGCTGACATATCAAAGATTTTCCTTAATTTTCAGGAAAATTCAACTACATAAATAACTGAAGAAAATTAACCTCCAATAGACCAATCACTATTCAGTAACTTATGAGAATCACATGTTGAGAAAGGGGTGTGTTCAATTAATTAAAATGTCACCCAACAATAGATGCAGCCTCTCTGAGCGCCGACCAAAAATTAGATTCTTAGGGAGACTTACAAAGTTTTTCAGAGGTAAAATTACTGCTCAACACAAATATCTGTATGATTTCTCTCTTTCAGTGAGTCTTGTAATTCAATTTTGATCATTAATCAAGATTTCTATCTTTTATGAAATTTCACTGGTTGATTTTTTCCCAATTTTTACAAAAAGTACACAAAAGGAGTTACTTAAAAAAAAAAATCAAGTTGAAGCAACAAAACTTACGTTTAGGTTCAATTCTGCATGACTGGAATGGATCCCCAATGTAACCTGGGAAGCAGGAACATTGCGGAATGTGATTGACGACATTACACTGCGCATTGACACCACAAACTCCAGGACACGGATCCCTGCAATGGCTGGATAAACAAGCCTGGTAGGGAGGGCAATCACTTGAAATCACGCATTCTGGCCGACAGCCTCCTGCATATGGGTTGCCAAAATATGGTGGAATACAGGTACACCTTGCAGTGCCATCTATACTGGTGCATTGAGCGTTTTCACCGCAAGGAGATGGTATACATGGATCAGTTGGTACTGGAGGATGGACGGCTAAAGAGAACACACAACATATTGACCATTAATAGTTTTATACATTTAAAGAACACTAAGTAAAAACTTCTTAAATTTTTGACATAAATGCTTTTTTTTCTTGATAAACACTTGATAATTTTGTTATTTGACTGAGGAACTGTAGACTTCATCAAGAGAAAGACACTGATAAAGTGATTGTTGGCAATTTTATCTGTTAAATTTACAGAGATTGATCCTTCCTCCAAGCCAAAATTAATATGTGATTCAACAGGCACCAAATCAGCAGAATTGCAGCAAAGGCGACAGAGTAAACCGTACTGGACTATATTGTAATCTTACCGTAAATACAGGGTCTGTCATGATGGGAGATATTTAAATGGGTTCCTCAGGAACTGAAAAATTTATGGCGGTGCTTCTCTTAATGCAAGGAAGTTTTGCAACCTTTCTCAATTACTTTTAGTAGAAAAATTATTTCAATACGTACTTGGAGGTATTGATGAGCAACCGACGAAGGCATCACCTTCAAATCCTGGCAAACAGGTGCAGAAAGGCGTGTGGTTGATAACATTACACTTGGCGTTAAACCCACATGATTGCACACATGGATCCCTGCATTTTTCTTTGATACAGGCTTTGTCATGAGGACATTCCTGAAAAAAAGAAAGGAAATGACACAGCTATGATTAAACTATTCACCGTGAACAGAAAATTAGTAATTGATATTTGTTAATTCCTTTCAAAGAAAGAACAATGCAGTTTCTTTTTTGAGACTGGTTATCATGAAGTAAATGATGCAAACAAACAGAAATGAAGAAAGTCCTGATCTTTGTACGGATCTATCAATTTCTTCAATTAAATTACAAAATTTTGACAAAAACTTTGAGAGGATATATTTATATGGTTGATAAAACGTTCTCACCTGACTCATCGTACACTCAGGGCGGCAGAAAGGTGGGCTTCCAATGTAATTGGGAGCACATGAGCAAACAGGATGACTATGCGTGACTTGACAAATTGAATTAGGACCACATGGAGACGGCTCACAAGGGTTTAAAGGAACTTTAGGTATTTCTTCCGCTGAAAAAAGAAACAGAAGAAATGTTGCCATAAAGTGTTCAAAAGTTGACAATACATCAGAGAGAAAGCACGAAGGTTTTAACGCAGGAGATTTAAAAGAAGTCATTTTCATTCGATTATGTTTAATTGAATAATCAATTTTAATTTTTTACAATATAATACAGTATGTTCGATCTTTGCTTTCTACGAATTAGGCAAATAAAGTAATATACAATTTTGTAAACAGATTTAATTTGCATTATTGATTTACGAACATTTAGAAGAAAGAAATGTTTAAATCTTTTAACACAGGAGATTTTAAAGAAATCATATTTATTAAATTATGTTTAATTGAATGCTCAATATTCATTCTTAAATATATAATTCGGACTTTTAACAGACCCACTGGGTAAAAAGAAAATCTATTTAAATTTTAAAAAAAATTACTTGTTTGAAACTATCAAGATTGTCTTATTTTTCCTCTTACCCCTGACTTATAGTACACAGAGAAGAGCACAATACTCAAGTACGACAGAAGAAAATATAAACCGAAGAATTAAAATTACCTGGCGGTAGATAACAGCTAACAAATGGATCACCGATGTGACCAGGTGGACAGCTACAAATTGGATTATGGTTAATAGTAATACATTTGGCATTTATTCCACACGTCCCTGGACAGGGGTCAGTACATTTTTGATTTATACAAGCTTGAGATTGAGGACACTCAGGACTAATAACACATTCTGGCTTACAAACGGGAGGTACGCCACGGAAGCCTGGTAAACATGAGCACGTGGCGTAGCCTTGACTAGATATCAAACAACGGCTGTTGGGGCCGCAAGGAGAAGGATCACAGGGGTTACTGGGATGTCCCATCACAGGCGGAACAACTGGAAAGAAAACCAAACGAGGGATTAGAATTGCTTAAAATTATGGACAGTTTAAGTTTTCAATGACGCTATGTTTCTCCATGAATAATACGGAGATTTTGAAGTTGTTCAGTTGTTCAGTTTAAAAACATACTTTTCACATACATTATAGGGCGGTGAAATAAGTTTATAGATTTCTTTTAAAGCTTGAGAAAAAATATTAGTTATTAATATTCGCAAAAAATTTCATCATAAAGGTCTGTCTTTACATCGATTTCTCCAATAAATAATTATTGCAAAACATATTCATGAGTGCTTCAATTAATTTTTTGTTCCTCTTACTTGAGGTAATAGAAGGAAGATCTGGTTTGGAAAAAAGCAAAATCAATTTTTTAGAAAATTTTATGAAGATTAAAACTACTTACTTGGTCTATAAGGATAACAACTAACAAATGGATCTCCAGTATGATCTTGAGGACAGAAACAAACTGGTAGATGATTGACTACTTGGCAGTGAGAATTGACACCGCAAGCACCTATACAAGGATCCTCACACTTGTTATTAACACAGCAAAGAGTGTGAGCGCAATCCGTATTTAGCACACATTCTGGTTTGCAGGCCAAATAGGGATTGCCATGATATCCTGGTAAGCAGATGCAAGTTGTGTGCCCGTAGCTGACTTTACATGCTGCATTAGCACCACATTGTAACGTTTCGCATGAGTCAGGTTTGGGTTTGACAGCAGCTGGAAAGTAAATGAGAAAAGAACGTAAAATTATATTCATACTTCAAGGAAAAATATTAATGAGAGCTGCATGTTCATCTTAAGAGCTACTTTTTGTATTAAAGTTTGTGTAAACTTTCAAAAATTTCTTCTGGAAACAGATTTACACAGTAGAAAGGTTTGTAACAGTGTATTGTTTCTTTTATAAAGTATTCATGAAGGAAACACGAAAAATGATTAAATCTTGTACTAGAAAGTACAAAAGTATTAGTTAACGGAATATAAGAGTTAAAGTTAATATTAATACAGAGGGAAAATATGTCAAAATTATGATTAATGTAGAGAGGCGAATTTTTTTACTTTTTTGTAAATCAGATATACTCACTTGGCGGTGGTGGATGACAGTGTTCAAATGGATTCCCGACGAGTCCATATGGACAGGTACAAATGGGTTGATGATGATAAACTACACATTCAGCACCAACTCCACATGATCCAGAGCATGGATTCAAACATTTCTGCCCAATACATGCGAGATCAAAAGGACAGTCTGAGTTGAACAAACATTCTGGATGACAAGCCGGGCTCCAGTAACCACTTGTTGAGCCACATGGATCACACATCGCCACTTGTCCACCAAAAACATTGCAGTGAGCCGTTGAACCACATGGTGAAGGTTTACATGGCAGTGTCATATTTGGATATGGTGGTAGATATGCTGAAAATTGAGAATGAATAACCATGAATATGAACAAGCATAAAAAATTGAGGAATACAAAAAATTAAAGGGAATGCTTTGAAATTGATAAATAGAATCAAGAATTATAAAAAGAGGGTAAATTTTTTATTTTAAAATAACTTGTACCCTATGGATAAAATTTAAAAAAACAGAATATATTTTGGTAATAGGGGTGCAGATGGGGAAAAAATTCAAGCATGAGGTATTTTCAATTTTGTGTGTAGTAGAAATTCAGTTGACTCCAGAACAAAATGGATGATTATTTAAGAGTGAAAAAACAAACAATCAATTATGTAAAGACCTTGATAGACTCTTTAAAATATTTGCATACAAGTCAAAATTTCAAAAAAAAAAAAAAAAAATATTTACAGGCTCAATAATTAGGACTTATTGAAAGTATTAGTAATGTAGTACAAATTAGTAGTAATAAACATAATTGTAGATTACAGCCAGAGAATAAAGTAAAAACTTACGTTCTGGAATACACTGGATGAATGGATCTCCAGTAAACCCTTCACGGCAATTACATGTTACTGTGTGTTCTTTGCATGAGCAAACTGCACCAAGCCCACAAATATTGCTGAAGGAACACGGATCTTTACAACGGTACCCAAGACATGCTTGATGGAATGGACAATCTGAATTCATCAAACACTCTGGCTGGCAACTAGTGAGAGGATCTCCGATGAAGTCAGGTAGGCAGGAGCAGACAGCTTTGTTTTTCTTTATGGTGCAAATGGTGTTTAGACCACATGGACTGGGTTCACATGGATTTGCCACAGGTACTAAAACTGCCGAGAAAAATTCCATAAAAAATTATCATACTGATGACTGAATTTTGAGTTTCCACTTAGATAATTAAAGAGCCGGAAACTGACGGTTGCAATAGAAAAATACTTACTTCAATTTGCACTGCTGCAAACTTTTCGGGAATCAAAACTTATAATGGTTTGTTCAAACTTTTTGCAAATGATCGTTGTTGTACTACTGAATGAGAATATTCTTGGACGATTTGATGAGAAAATGCTGAATTCTCTTCATCAGAGAAAAATTAAATACAATCAGAAGTTTTTAAACAACAATGGAGGTACATATTTTCCCAGGTTATAGAGCACTTACAATTCAATATTTTTTCATTTTCAAAGCCTCTAAAAAGTTGGTGTTTAGTATCTTTCAACACAAAATAAAGTTGTCTCAAATTTGCACCAAGGATGACATTTTTAATTTAAAAATTACCCATTTACTGATTTCTAAAGGGTGCCTCAAGTTTCCTTTCTAAGGAGAGGTCATTTTTGAAATCACCTCTTTACTGAATAAATCTGATATTATGTAAGAGAGTAATAAGTACCTGTTATTGCAGAGCATCTTATCAAGGGGTTTCCAGTGAGACCTTCATGACAAGAGCAAACTGGATGATGCTTTTCTACGCGACAATCTGCCCCTATTCCACATGCGCCGGGACAAGGATTCAGGCACTTCCAACCCAGACATGATTTGTCCCACGGGCAATCATCATCAGTCCTACATTCGGGGCCTGAGCACCCAGTAGCCGGATCACCTGCCATTCCATCGGGGCAAAGACAAAGCGAGTGACCCTCAGGAGTGACAGTACATTGAGCGAATGGTCCACAAGGATTTGGAATACATGGTGAAGTTGGAGGTGCATGACAAGCTGAATAAGGATCGCCGATGAAACCCGATTTGCAAAAGCACTGTTCTGTTCCTCCAGTTACATAGCAATCAGCATTTACACCACAGGGACCGGGTTGACATAGTGTTTTCACAGGTTCTGCACAAATAATAACACAAGTGTGAAATTAAAAGATCATTATTCGTACCAGAATTTGGCGATTCATCACAGATCCTACATCGATACAAT
This sequence comes from Bemisia tabaci, assembly GCF_918797505.1. Lineage (NCBI taxonomy): Eukaryota > Metazoa > Arthropoda > Insecta > Hemiptera > Aleyrodidae > Bemisia > Bemisia tabaci. Next base: position 41,862,023 of record NC_092797.1, on the reverse strand, counting down.
TTGAAAGAATTTGGGAGCTAATTAAAATTCGACCAAAAACATTTGTAAGGAGTAATCATGAGCTGATAGTTTAAAAGTTGAAATCATCAGTGAACATGTGATAATTCTCCATAAAAAAAAAGCCTCAAATATAATTAAGAGCAACAGAGTATAATAATAAATCAGCTCATTTTTTATCTGACGCTGCTCCTTTAAATCACTATTTTTCCTCAATTCTTGGACATAAACTTGATCAAAATTATGACAATCTAATGGATGCTAAATTTTTTTTTCACACTCAAAATTTAGGAAATTCATAAGATCAAAAATAACTGACAGAATAACAGAGATCAAAATAAGGTCTGAAAATGTTTCTGCTTGATGAATTAACATTTTTTCATGAACATCTTCGTACTGCTGAGTGCTCACCTGTGCAAGATCGGTAAGGATTTCCAATCAATGGTTCTGGACAGAAACAAATCTGAGGTCGATTTGAATCACAGATGGCTCCATGACCACAAGGGTTGGGCTCGCAAGGATTACGCTTTTCCACGCAACCTCTGATGGTGTTCGGACTTTCAACGGTTCCTGGTAGACACGTACATTTTGCAAAACCATTGGCAAGCAAGCTGCACTGAGTGTTTGGTCCACATGGGGAGGGATTGCATGGATTTTGAGGTAGATGACAAGGTTTAATCGGAGGATCTCCTTCGTATTCTGGCAGGCAGAAACAAACTGCTGAACCATGCACAACACGGCAGCCTGAATATGGCCCGCAAGGGTTTGGTGAACATTCATCTCCCTCTGGAACTGAGGAAAGAGTTTGATTAAAAGCTATCAAAGAGGAAAATATGAAAAAATGTCATGATTCTTTCCTGCTTGGAAGGGGCTCGAACAGATTGAGATCTGATGAAAACAAAACTTTAAGGTATCTATAACTAAGGTGTCTTGCACTTTTATGTACTTTTATGGTCCAAATCAGTATAATATTCTCATTTTTCTGGTTTTTTTTTTTTGAACTTTCTTCAAAATAATGTTGTTTTTTATTGTGGCTTATTGCAGCTTTTTATAAATTTGGTTTTGAAAGCTGAAGAGATTATAAGGAGCGTCATTCATAAATACAACAAAATTTAGCCTGCAAAGAATCTTCTTATAATGTGGGCAATTTTGATGGGCTTTTTTTTTTTATTAAAAAAATTTTCACTCTCTATGGTGAATTTCTAACTTCTGAATAATTTAAATGTCAACCAAAATGGGTTATTTTGATGAGAAGATTTAAACTTACTGCAATTTTTGAAAGGATTGCCTGTCATTCCTTTGGGACAGAAACAAATTGGATTTCCATTGTCAATTTCGCATAAGGCATGAACTCCGCAAGGATTTGGATGACAAGGATTGGATGGAGCTGGAAAAATAGATGAACAAAAATTAGAATTCAAGGATACACTGTTGTTTCTTGAGAGACTTTTGTTTATTTTATATGGGTTGACTGAACTGCAGCAATGCAACTCAGAGATTGTGAAAGCCCAATATGCTAATTTTCAAGGATCAAAGTTTTTATAATATCAATGAGCAGTGAGGAAATATTGAGTTTCAAACAGTAAAACATTTTTTTCCGAAAAGATGTAAAGACTCTTTGACTTTTCTTTGACAATAAGATGAAATGAAATGTAAAATTTTTAGGATTAGTATTTCAAGCAACTAACAGTAAGCTGGCACTTGCATAAATTTGATCATTTCACTCAACTACTATCATTTGAACAAAGGCAAAAAAAAACTCACTTGACTCAATTGTAAAAAGTGTACTCCTAAGATTTTTTTTGGACTTACTCCATGTTAAGAAAATTAATGTTATAGGCAATATAAGTCGAAAATGATACGGAAATGTAACTTTTAGATAACTCACAATTATAGGTCAAGGTAACTGACTGAATATTCAATAAAACAAATGATTTCAATCTTTGATGAAAAATGCCTTCAGTTTTTCTCATAACTTTTCAAAATTTTGATTTTGGTGATAGAATATTATGTTTTTCCATAATTACCTTTGCAGCCAAGGATGGCATCACCCGTGTAGCCTGGCAAACATTTACAATTTGCCTTGTGATAGACAACATCACATACTGCATTCGGGCCACAATGACAAGGATTACTACATTTTCCTCCCACACAAGCCTCATTAGCATGGCACTCTTCATCACTCTGACAACCAGTAACTAAAAGAATAAAAAAATTAGTCAAACACCCCACTTATTTTACGAGGATTTTTTATTTTCACTAACAACTAAGTGGTCGTGAAGCTACATATTTAGTCTCATACATGGACATCAGCACATCAGCAAAGGTAAACCATTTATTATTTTCAAAGACTCATACCTACATCAAACATTTAAAATGTCCGCAGTATTGCAGTCCAACACTGTTTTTTTAAAAAAAAAAAAAAAAATTAAAGAAGTATACCGGTTCAAATACTGTAATAAGGTTTATCTGGGTACTTGTTGCAAAGATCTGTACAGAGTATTGAAAATGCTTGGGAATCAGAATAGCATTTGGTCAATTTGCAAAAAGGGAAAAAGATGATAGTTTTAACAGACAAAAAAAATAAGTTGATACAGTTTTAATGTGGCGTAAGATAACTGAAGGGGCAAGCAATCAGTGGCTAGATATAAGAGGTATCAATAGACACACTCAAAAAGTGTTCTTCTCTTTTTTTCTGTTTACGTGCTAGCGGAAAGAAAAAATTGCAACAGACTCATTGCACACAAAAATATTGTAAATTTTCAATCAATTATAATTTTCTTCAAATCATTAAATGACTGACAGCGTGTGAGTAGGCTATTAATTTGTACCTACTAAGGACACAAAAAACTTTAATGCACTTAAAAATCTAACCTGATGTGCATCCAAGGTATGGATTTCCTTGATGACCAGTGCGACAGCGGCAATCAACACCATGGTTGACAGGGACACACTCAGCATTTTCACCACAAGAATCTTCAAAGCAAGGATTGATACAAATACGATTGAGACGATCACATAATTTATCAGGAGGGCAGTCTTCATTATACTGGCAGATTGGCTGATAGTTAGCAACTGTAACAGAAATAATAAAGTTTTTTTGTAAAAAAAGAAGAAAAAGTTCCCGATCCAAAATATAAAAAACAGTAATGTCTTGAACCGAGAAAAGAAAACCATGATATTATTGTACTTTGTTTATCAAGTTCGTTGTTGAATGTAATTTCTTCAAACCATGCTGTTTAATTTGCGGCTTAATTTTTAAAATTTTGTAATAGCTAACTAGCACAGTAAGACTGAGGAGGAATGGAGTAATGTAATTTGTCAGCTTTATCAGTCGTTCTTTTTGTTGTGCCTGTGTTGAGTGGATTTAGCAAAAAAGTATTGGCGATCCAGGTGGCTTTTGCTTCTCTTTGATTCTATTCATCATAGGCACAACCAAAAAAGACGACGATGAAAGTTGATTAATCACACAACTCCATTTACTATCTTCTTGTCTCATCTGGTCATTACCAAAAAATATCAACAATCAGGCAGCAGGACCAGGACCAAATATTGGACCACTTGGAACTGGCCTAACTCTTCAAATATATCTAAATCTAAGTATCCATAGTATAACTCTCTTTCCCTCCAAATAATTTGTTGCTGCTTCATTTCTAGATACCAGTTCTTTACCTACTCTATAATTTTGGTTTTTACACAAACAATGCAAGAAAAATTATTTACCACTGTAAATGGTAAAACTTACCTTCAATACATCCGATGAAAGCATTGCCTTGATAACCTTCAATACAGCTGCAAGATGTTCCATGGTTTGTGTTAGAACAGACTGCATTTTGAGCGCAGGGATTATGAACATCGCAAGGACGTTGACAAGTCTGTTGAATACAAGCTTCAGCAAAGGAGCAATCAGCATTTGATGAACAGGCCACTGAAAGTGCAGAAGATCAATGATTTATTTAAAAGAGAAAACGAACACATCAAACATAATCTTCAAATGGTACTGAATATGGAATAATTGAAAATGATCTGTCATTTACCATGATCTTCAAATCAGATTTCGGTACAATACCGTTTAAAAATTTGGCATTTTGTACCTAGAGGCAAAATGAGAAATCAATAAGAATTGAAAGTCTTCTTGTTGAGGAGGAAATAATCAAAAAAGCTAGAAAGAGTTAGTTGGAACATGATTTTAAGCTGGCAATGAAAAAAATACATATAGCTGCGCTCACATAAGACCTTCACCTCTGTGCAAAAATATTGCACTAAATTAATATTAAAAAAACAAAAACAAAAAACATGTTTGTTACTTCACCAGCATTAGCAAGTTTAATTTTGCATATTAGTATTTTCCTCTGATTATATACATTTTCACAAATAAAGCAAAATATTATCCTGACCAATAGTTTGAGAAATTTGGTAAATACAAGATTTTCACCTGAAAGAAAAAAAAAATATGAAAAAAAAAAACCAGCGTATCAGATGATAATGTGAAATGCTTTCCTCAAAGTAGAGAGCCACAGATGGCTGCAGCATCTGATATGCTTCAAGGAATTTATACAACATGATTCCCATAGTGAGAACCTAGCTTGTGAAATTCCAACTCTAACCAAGGAATGATGCTGTAAAATACAGCATATTTATTTAAATCCATTCGACTCTAAACTCGGAGCAGATTTTTACAGAGACATGGAGATCAATAGTTTTTTTTTTCAGTGAACCAGAAACTTGATTCAAAATATTTAGACCTTTTCTGAATCTGTTCTCAACTTTTCAATGGCTTCAGAAAAGCATTTTGATGATCTTGGTGCATTTGTAAAAATATTAGAAACAACTTATATAAGACCAAAAATACCAAAATATTGGAGAAACCCCCCCCCCCTTTTGTTGAGAGAAATCATGAATACAATGTAATTCAGTCACTTTAAATTAATATTCGTGAAACATTGCATTCAGTTCTTCAGCAAAGAGAGCAAGACGATGAAAAAAAATGCTCTAATACACAGCTGAGCTTGCAAGAGTGAAGTACTTAAGTTTCATTCGCTATGTACTTCATTTGCATTCACTATACAAATAAAACGCTTACATGGTTTGGGAAGAAAACATTTGACTGCAGGGTTTCCTTCAAAACCAGGAGGACATGTACAAACAGGTCTGTGTTTGAAAACGTGGCATTTGGCTGTTGAAGCGCACATCCCGGATAAAGCACAAAGATCCTCACAATTCCCCGCATAACATGCCTCAATCTCTAAACAGTCAGAGTCTGACTGACAAGGATGAGGACTTTTTGCAACACCAGTCTCTAATGAATTACATGGTTAGATGATTATTAGAAGGTTATTATGTACATGAAATATACACAGAAGCAAGTTACATGGATTATTGAAACAAGTTAGGGCAAAACAAAAATGAGAAAGGAAAAAAAAGAAAAGAGATACTAAAAGGAAATTCCTTATTTCTTTTACTACTCTTATTTATTAAAAATAATATTAGTGAGTTTAATTGGAAAACATTATTAGTGAACTACGATAATTATCTAAAGTATGCACATACTTTAGAGCTTCACGATTTAGAGCAATTTTATTTGGATTTGAGAGGTAGAAGGATGAGTCACAACTACAAGTTAATCTACGGAAGTGTAGACCCATAATTTCAGAAGTCAAGAGAATTTTTCATTAATTAAGAGCTAAAGTGAAATAACATAGTTTGTAACACAATTACCTCATCAAAAGCAAACTACAAAAGCGGACATTAGTATTGTGTGCGACATCTGAAGATTAGGACAAACGGATGATGAATGGAGATTGTCATTAGAATTTAAAAACTCCTGAGGAGTGATGAGTCAATAGTTGCAATGCTGTTCTCTTGGGGGAGAGATAGAACTTTTAAGTAACTAAGCTAAATCTTAGATTTTAGTGATAAGACTGAAAAGGGAACCAATTTTGACAATTGTAGTGGACGAATCCTAAGGGATGGAAATATTCTTCCCTAATTTAATTTTAGATAAAAGATGCTACGGACAAGACATTTCTACCATGAGTTGGCATTTATTTTTCCTTCCCTTTAATTCATTTCAAAATATTAGCTACCAGGAAATCAAAAAATAAAAAGAGAGAAAAATGAGAAAAAAGTAGTAAGTAGCTACAACCATTCTTAGCTATATTATGTTCACAAGGAAAAAATCATCGCAGCACTAATAATGCTTTCCAATAATTTAATGACTTTAATTTTGAGAATCATTAAAAGTTTTCAAAAGAAAATATGGTTTTTGATTAAATATTTCCCAATGTGAGCAATTGTAACTCACGAGAAACAATATATTCTGGTACAGGTAAAAATTGAATGCTTTCATGAAAAATAATAAAAAGACGGACGTCGTAGGACTTTTACTGCTTCAGCACAGACTGGGTTTAGAGAAAAAAAAGACAGACATAAATATGATATTTACACAATAGGTTGCTTTGTACAAAAATATGAGTTTCAATTCTCATACGAAGGGTAAAAAGAGGAGAGGAACGGTGTTTTACGATTGCACAAGCTGTGCATTATACATGTAAAGCCATCTGATCCAAAAAATAAAAACTCAATTTGACTTTCTGTCTACAGGGAAAGAGGACACTTGCGAGGGTGACATCATATTTTACACAGTGACGCTTAATTTTAGTGGTTTTTCACTGAATTTTGTCTTAGGAATCATAAGATGCTAAATAAAATCCTGAGGGAAAGTTTCTTTCGACTAACAGCTTCAAAGCCATTTATTTATAAGCCGTTTACTTATAGGGGGGAGAAAAAAAATCCTCGAGGAAAGAGACTGTTTCAATTCTAGGATTTATTCATGGATTGGTAATCATCAGTGCATAAATTAAATTTGAGGACAAAAATCAGAATACCTTTCGAACCACTGGTCGAGCTGGATCCGGGTGAACAATTAGCACCGGGTTTTGTGCAGTTTGCAATTATACAATAAGTGCCAACACAGACTTCAGAAGCTAAGCATTCCGTGTTGCTGTTACATCTAGATGGAACTGAAGGGGGAACTGTTGTTTTTGGGATAGCATCAGGGCTGTTGGTGGTCAAAGAAGGGTAAAGTGACACGGGAGTAGTTGTCTTGTCCTTTCCGTCCATTTCATTGTAGAAACGGCTGGACAACATCTCAGTTACTAGTGTGGGGTTTTCTGTCAGATGTGTAGTTTCAAATGTGGTAGTAGTGGAGGTGATTTCGAATGGATAAGAGTCAGTACTTACTTCTGAAAGAGTTGATTCTGTATTTTCAATTGTTGGATAACTTTGGGGAGTTCCTGTATTGCCAATTGTAGGGGATGAGTCTGACATATCTGTTGTGGGACCAGACTCAACTCCACTTGTTGGTGGAACAAAAAGAATTTTGGTATTATTTGAAACCGCTGGAGTTTGGTTAAATAAAGTGATTACAATTGGCTTAGATGTTACAATTAATTCTTTAACCATAGAATCTGTTATACTTTCTGTTGTTTTTGATGAAGTATCAAAAGGTTTCAAAGAAGTTTCAGAGGGCGTGATAGAATTTTGAGGAAAAGTAGATGTTTCAAGCTGATATACGGATTCTGTTGTTTTATAATCAGCTGTGACTGAATGTGAACCTATCACTGTAGTTCCTCCTGAAATACGATCCTCAAATGTTGTACTTTCAGTACGGTCAGTGACTGAAAACGTGGCATCAGTAAAATAGGTTGTACTTGAAAAAACATCGTTACCAATGGTGGTCTCGGTTGGGGCGGTGGAAGTAATAGTTTCTGTGTAAAATGAAGTTGTCGTTTGAGCTAGTGCTATGGTACTTCCATTCACAATGGTGTTAAGTGTTGTAGAAGAGGCATTATCAGGTTCTCCAGTGTTGGAAGTTGTGGTAATGGCTTCAGTGGTACTTTGCGGCATGACAGTGACACGGAATTTCGATGTAGTAACTTCCGTATTCATATTGGTTGAGCCTTGTTCGGTAGCAGATGCTTCAGTGGTGCTCGTAAGAGCAACGGTTGATTCAAAATCTGTTGCCATCGTTAGTTCACTAGATGTTGACATGGTTCCTTCCGTATCCGTTAATGTTGAAGCATCGACCGCTACAGTTGTTCTAGGGACAGTTGTTGTTTCAACAGTAGTGCCAACAGTAAACTTGGAACTCGTAGTTGAAGTTAGTTGTTCATCATCTCTGGTTGACAATTCTCCATACGTTGTCCTGGCGTCATCTTTCACTCCTCCGTCATTTTCATATGTTGTCATGGTCGCGGGCACAGTTGTTTCTGTTACAAACTCTGTTGAAGTTTTGTCTGTTGGAGGAATAGATTCAGAGGTACTTTGTGGATTATCAGTGCTGAATTCTTCTCTGTCAATCCATGTTGAAGTACCAACGACTGAGGTTGTTCCGAGAGAAGAGGGGTGTTCAGAGAAGGAGGTCGTCTCAAAAGTAGTGCTGTCGGTAAACGTTGATGTGGTAGCTGGAGTTCCTACATCATCTCTTGACCCTTCAGTCGTTGCAGAAGTTACTAAAGTAATAGATGTAGTTGATTCAGTTACGTGGTCGGCAAAAGTTTTGCCGGTTACAGGAATGGACTCGGCGGTCGTATGAGGAATATCAGTGCTCTCAAATTTTAGGGTTGAAACCTCTTCGGTGGGGTATGGACTGCTATGAGTTGAGATTCGTTCAGTAAACGAGGTTTCCATTGTGTTTGTAAGAGATACAGTTGTTTCATGATCTAATGCCGTCGTTACTTCACTAGCTGTCAACGTCGTTTCTCCTTCGTTCGTCAAGGTGGAAGTACCGGATACTACGGTTGTCCCAGAGGATGAAGCTGTCTCAAAAGTACTGCCATCAGTATGCCTTGTTGAGGTGGCGACAGTTGACATTTCAATCTCCGTGGTGAAATGGTTCCGTCTGAGTCACTCTGGCTTCATCTCCAGATCCCCCACTAGTTATAAAAGTTGTCATAGGCAGCGGGCTGGTTTGTTCAGTCACATGCTCAGAGTATGGTGAGGTGGTCTGAGAAAAAGATTCGGTGGAAATTTCTGTGATGTTAGTTTCATCAAATTCTACAGTTGAAACCTTTTCAGTTGGGGATACATAGCTTTGAGTTGAGCCTTCATCAGTGACTGAGGTTGCCACGGTGCTTGGAGGATAGGCTGTCTCAGTTGTGACTTCACTAAAAGTAGAACTCGTTCCTTCTCCATCCCTTGCTGTTGGACTACCTTCTGTTACAGTTATTCCGAAGGCAGGCGATGTCTCGAAAGTTGTTGTAAGAGATGGCGGCCCACTCTCTGTGGTTAATGATTCGGCAAACGTTGTTCCGATATTATCCCGTGATCCCTCAACTGACGTAGAAGTTACAAAAGTAGACGTAGAAGTTGCTTCGGTTACGTAATCTGTAGTAGTTTTTGCGGCTTGAGTAGTAAACTCTGTGGTCGATTCAGAGCTCTCAGTGCTATCGAATTTTATGGTTGAACCACCTTCAGAGGGGAATGAAGAGCTTCTGGTTGAGCCTTCTTCTGTAAATAAGGTCGCCACTGTGCTTGGAGGATGGGCCGTCGTAGTCGTGAGTTCACTAAAAGTCGAACCCAGTCCTTCTCCGTCCCTTGATGTTGAGCCACCTTCTGTTACAGTTAAACCGGCGGTAGGCGATGTCTCGAAAGTGGATCCGTCCGCAAATCTAGCAGTGGTTGTAGGCGTTGACTGTTCAATATCTACGGTTGATGATTCTACATCCGTTGTTCCAATATTATCTCTTGATCCCTCAAATGACGTAGAAGTTGCAAAAGTAGACGTGGAAGAAGGTTCGGTTACGTCATCTGTAGTAGTTTTTGCGGTTTGAGTAGGGAACTCTGTGGTTGATTCAGAACTCTCAGTGCTATCAAATTTCATGGTTGAGCCACCTTCGGAGGGGAATGAAGTGCTTCTGGTTGAGCCTTCTTCTGTAAATAAGGTTGGCGGGGTGCTCGAAATAAATACAGTCGTTTCAAGATCCGTTACCGTTGTAACCTCAGCTGCGGTCGACATCGTTCCTTCCTTGTCCGACAATGTTGAAGTACTTCCTGCATCAGTTGTTTCATAGGAGGTGGGAGTCTCAAAAAGGTTCCCTCTGTTGCCTTGGAAGTGAGAGAAGGTGTTGTCAATCCTATTTCAGTGGTATATGATTCTATATTGATACCTGCCTCATAAGTTGATCCTTCCAGTACTGTAGAGGTGGCCGAAGCCTGCGTAGTAGTTGGTTCGGTTGTATGATCCGCTTCAGTTTTTCCGGTCAGAGGAATGGATTCAACAGTCGCTTGTGAAAAGTCACCATCGGCATATTGTATGGTTGAATGACCTTCGGTGGGGAAGGAAGTGCTTCTGGTTGATCCTTCTTCGGTAAATAAGGTTGCCACTGTGCTTCGAGAATGGGCCGTCGTAGTCGTAAGTTCACCAGGAGTCGAAGACAGTCCTTCTCCGTCCCTTGATGTTGAGCCACCTTCTCCTACAGTTATCCCAAAGGCAGGCGATGTCTCGAAAGTGGTTGTAAGAGATGCCGGCCCACTCTCTGTGGTTAATGATTCGGCAAACGTTGTTCCGATATTATCCTGTGATCCCTCAACTGACGTAGAAGTTTGTTCGGTTACGTAATCTGTAGTAGTTGGTTCGGTTACATCATCTGTAGTTGTTGGTTCGGTTACGTAATCTGTAGTAGTTTTAGCGGTTTGAGTAGTGAACTCTGTAGTTGATTCAGAACTCTCAGTGCTATCGAATTTTATGGTTGAACCACCTTCGGAGGGGAATGAAGTGCTTCTGGTTGAGCCTTCTTCTGTAAATAAGGTCGCCACTGTGCTTGGAAGATTAGCCATCGTAGTCGTGAGTTCCCTAAGAGTCGAACCCAGTCCTTCTTCCGTCCCTCGATGTTGAGCCACCTTCTGTGACAGTTAAACTGGAGGTAGGTGATGTCTCAAAAGTGGTTCTGTCCGCAAATCTAGCAGTGGTTGTAGGCGTTGACTGTTCAATATCTACGGTTGATGATTCTACATCCGTTGTTCCAATATTATCTCTTGATCCGTCAACTGGCGTAGAAGTCGCAAAAGAAGACGTAAAAGTAGGTTCGGTTTCGTCATCTGTAGTAGTTTGTGCGGCTTGAGTAGTAAACTCTGTGGTCGATTCAGAACTCTCAGTGCTATCGAATTTTATGGTTGAACCACCTTCGGAGGGGAATGAAGTGCTTCCGGTTGAGCCTTCTTCGGTAAATAAGGTCGCCACTGTGCTTGGCGGATGGGCCGTCGTAGTCGTGAGTTCACTAAGAGTCGAACCCAGTCCTTCTCCGTCCCTTGATGTTGAGCCACCTTCTGTGACAGTTAAACTAGAGGTAGGTGATGTCTCAAAAGTGGTTCTGTCCGCAAATCTAGCAGTGGTTGTAGGCGTTGACTGTTCAATATCTACGGTTGATGATTCTAGATCCGTTTTTCCCATATTATCTCTTGATCCGTCAACTGACGTAGAAGTTGCAAAAGTAGACGTAAAAGTAGGTTCGGTTACGTCATCTGTAGTAGTTTTTGCGGTTTGAGTAGTGAACTCTGTAGTTGACTCAGAACTCTCCGTGCTATCAAATGATTTGGTTGAACCACCTTCGGAGGGGAATGAAGTGCTTCTGGTTGAGCCTTCTTCGGTAAATAAGGTCGCCACTGTGGTTGGAGGATGGGCCGTCGTAGTCGTGAGTTCACTAAAAGTCGAACCCAGTTCTTCTCCGTCCTTCGATGTTGAGCCACCTTTTTCTACAGTTATCCCAAAGGTAGGCGATGTCTCGAAAGTGGTTGTAAGAAATGCCGGCCCACTCTCTGTGGTTAATGATTCGACAAACGTTGTTCCTATATTATCCTGTGACCCTCAACTGACGTAGAAGTTGCGAAAGTTAACGTAGAAGTTTGTTCGGTTACGTAATCTGTAGCAGTTGGTTCGGTTCCAGTAGTGAACTCTGTGTTTGATTCCGAACTCTCAGTGCTATCGAATTTTATGGTTGAACCACCTTCAGAGGGGAATGAAGGGCTTCTGGTTGAGCCTTCTTCAGTAAATAAGGTTGCCACTGTGCTTGGAGGATGGGCCATCGTAGTCGTGAGTTCACTAAAAGTCGAACCCAGTCCTTCTCCGTCCCTTGATGTTGAACCACCTTCTGGTATAGTTATCCCGGAGGGAGGCGATGTCTCGAAAGTGGTTCCTTCCGCAAAACTAGCAGTGGATGTGGGCGTTGACTGTTCAATCTCCACGGTTGATGATTCTTCATCCGTGATTCCGATATTATCTCTTGATCCTTGAGGTGATGTGGAAGTTACAAAAGCAGACGTAGAAGTCGGTTCGGTTACGAATCCTGTGGTAGTTTTTGCGGTTTGAGTAGTGAACTCCGTGGTTGATTCAGAACCGTCAGCGCTATCAAATTTTATGGTTGAACCAACTTCGGAGGGGAACGAAGTGCTTAAAGTTGGGCCTTGTTCAGTAGATAAGGTTGGCACGGTGCTCGAAATGAATACGGTGGTTTCAAGATCCGTTACCGTTGTAAGCTCAGCGACGGTCGACATGGTTCCGTCCTTGTTCGACAAAGTTGAGGTACTTCCTGCATCAGTTGTTTCATAGGAGGTGGGAGTGTCGAAAGTTGTTCCTTCTGTTGACTTGGAATTGGGAGAAGGTGTTGTCAATCTCATTTCAGGGATAAGTGATTTAGCATTGGTAGTATCTGCCTCATCTTTTGATCCTTCTACTAACGTAGTAGTGGGCAAGACACGCGTGGTGGTTGGCTCGGCTGTATGATCTGCCTCAGTTTCTGCGGTTGTTTGTGGACTGTCAGTACCATCGAATTTTATGGTTGAACCAACTTCGGAGGGGAACAAAGTGCTTCCAGTTTGTCCTTGTTGAGTAGATAAGGTCGGCACGGTGCTCGAATGAAACACGCTGGTTTCAAGATCTGTTAACGTGGTTAGCTCAGCGTAAGTTGACATCGTTCCTTCTTTTTCCGGCCATATTGAGGTGCTTCCTGCAAAAGTTGTTCCAAATGAGGTGGTAGTCTCCAAAGTGGTGCCCTCTTTTGACTTAGAAGGGGTAAATGGTGTTGTCAATCCTATCTTAGTGGTAAATGATTCTGCATTAATAGTACCTGCTTCATAAATTGATCCTTCCCGTACTGTAGACGTGGCCGCCTCAGTTTTACCGGTTAGTGGAATGGATTCAATAGTCGTTTGCCGAGAGTCACCATCGTCATATTTTACGGTTGAACCCGCTTCGAAGGGGTACGAGGTGCTTAAAGTTGGGCCTTGTTCAGTGAATGAGGTTGGCACGGTTCAAATTCTTTTCCCGTTGATAGTTCGGTAGGAGTCAACGTCGTTGCTTCATTAACTATTGATGTTGAAATATCGACTTCTAAGGTTGTTCCAGAGGGAGAAGTAGCCTTACCAGTAGAACCGTCGGCAAACATTGATATGGTACTTTGAGCATCTTCTTCGACAGCTGTGGTAAACGACCCTGCATACGAAGTTCCGATCTCATCCCTTGATTCTTCAATGGTGGTAGAGGTTGCCACAGTCGACGTAGTGCTTGATTCGGTTATACGATTTACCTCACTTCTTGTAGTGGGAGAGGAGGCTTCGTTTGTTGTTTGTGGAAAGTCGGTGCCATCTAATTTCATGGTGGTCAATTCTTCGGAGGAGGATGAACTGCTAAACGTTGTGTCTTGTTCAGTGGGTAAGGTTGCAAGCGTGCTTGAATGATATAAGCTTGTGCCTAGATCTTTTTCCGTTGATGGTTCGGTGGGTGTCGACTTCGTTGCTGTATTCGCCGTTGATGTTGATGTATCAACGGGCATAGTTGTTGCAGAGGCAGAAGTGGACTCAACAGTTGTGCCGTCAGCAAACACCGATGCGGTTGCTTGATCTGCCTCTTCGATGCTCGTAGTAAACGATCCTGAGTAAGTGGTTCTGATCTCATCTCTTGATTTTTCAACGGTGGTAGGGATTGCCTGAGCTGGCGTAGTACTGGATTCGGCTACATGATGTGCCTCTGTTTCTGCGGTCAAAAGGATGGACTTGACGGACGTTTGTGGAATGTCAGTGCCATCAAATTTTAGGGTGGAAAATTCTTCGGTGGGGAACGAACTGCTAGGAGTTGTATCTTGTTCAGTATTGCCGTCAGCAAACATTGAAGCCGTAGTTTGAGCTGCCTCTTTGAAGCCCGTAGTAAATGATTCCGCATACGTGGTTCTGATTTCATCCCTTGATTTTTCAATGGTGGTATAGGTTGCCGAAACTGGCATGGTAGTTGTTTCAGCGGAGTGGTCTGTATCTCAGTTTTTGTAGTTTGAGCGGTAAATTCTGTGGTTCTTAGCGGACTGTCAGTTACTTCGAATTTCATTGTGGAAAATTCTTCGGAGGAGGATGAACTGCTAGAAGTTGTGTCTTGTTCAGTAGATAAAGTTGGCACGGTACTCGAATTAAATACACTAAATTCAAATTCTTTTCTTGTTGATAGTTCGGTAGGGGTCAACGTCGTTGCTTCATTAACCGTTGATGTTGAAGTATCGACTGCTAAGGTTGTTCCAGAGGGAGAAGTAGCCTTACCAGTAGCGCCGTCGGCAAAAATTGATGCAGTACTTTTAGCAGCATCTTCGACATCCGTAATAGATGAACCTGCATACGTAGTTCCGATCTCATCCCTTGATTCTTCAATGGTGGGAGAGGAGGCCAAAACCGGCGTGGTAGTTGATTTGGCCACATGATCTGCCTCAGTTTTGGCGTTCTCAGCGGTAAATTCTGCAGTTATTTGAGGGCTGTCAGTAACATAGAATTTTATGGTCGAACCCACTTTGGGGGGAAGCGAACTTCTTGTGGTTAGGTCTTGTACAGTAGGCGAGGATGCCAAGGTGCTCGAATCTAATGTAATTGTTTCAAAGTCTGTTGCCGTAGATACTTCAGAGGATATTAACGTCGTTGCCTCATGGGCGGTTGATTTTGAAGTATCGACTGCTAAAGTTGTTGCAGAGGAAGAAGTAGCTTGAACTGTAGTGCCGTCGGAAACTTTGATGCAGTTGTTTGATCTGCTTCTTCGATGTTCGTAGTAAACGATCCTGCATACGTGGTTTCGATCTCACCTCTTGATTCTTCGGTGGTGGTAAAGATTGCCTCAGCCGGCGTAGTACTCGATTCGATCATATGATGTGGCTCTGTATTTGCGGTCAGAGAGGTGGTAGAAGTTGCCGATTCTGTTGTAGTGGTCGGTTCAGGAGTGTAATGTGTACCATTTTTAGCGGTTTCAGAAGTAAATTCTGTGGTTGTTTGAGGACTGTCAGTAACATCGAATCTTATGGTTGAACCCACTTCAGAGGGTAGGGAACTGTTTACAGTCGTGTCTTGTTCAGTAGATGAGGTTGTCACGGTGCTCGAATGTAATACACTTACTTCAGAGTCTGTTGTCATGGAGACATCAGCAGATGTCAGCGTCGTTGGTTCATTGGCTGTTGATGTTAAAGTATCGACAGCTAAGGTTGTGGCAGAGGAAGAGCTTGCCTCAAAAGCAATGCCATCGGCAAAAGTTGAAGCGGTTGTATGAGCTGATTCTATGACCGTGGTGAATGACCCTCCATATGAAGTTCCGATCATACCCCTTGATCCTTCAATGGTGGTAGAGATTGCTTCGGCCGGCGTAGTACTTGATTCGGTCACATAATATGGCTCTGTTTTTGCAGTCGGAGAGATGGAGTCGATTGGCGTCTGTGGAATATCAATACCGTCGAGTTTTTTGGTTGAACCCACTTCGGAAGGGAAGGAACCGGTAGGAATTGTACCTTGTTCAGAAGATGAAGTAGGAACGGTGCTCGAAAAATGACCATCCGTCTCAAAATTTGTTACCGTTGATACTTCCTCGTATTTCATAGTCATTCCTTCCTTGGCCGTTGATGTGGATGCATTGACTGCTGAGGTAGCCGGAACAGTAGTGCCAACAAACATTGATGCAGTGGTTTGAGCTGATTCTCCCTCGCCCGTCATGAATGGCCTAGTATACGTGGTTCTTTGAGTTGAGACTTGTTCAGTAATTAGGGTTTCTAAGGTGATCGGGAAATCAGTTGACTCAGTGGTAAGTTCAATCGGAGTCAAAGTGGTTTCCTCAATACTCATCGATGTTGTTTGACTTTGAGTTGTCTCAAGGAAGGAAGGAGTTTCAGAACTGGCGCCATCGGAATACATCGATGAGGTAGTTTCAGAAGACAGTTTCATCCTTGGGGTCACTGATTCGGTATACTCAGTTACCATTTCGTCTCTTGAAGCTTCGGTCTTTGCGGAAGTTGCCGAAGCTGGATGAAAGGTAGATTCATTTACAAGATCCACCTCAGTTTTTGCGGTCAGAGTGATAGATTCGATGGTCGTTTGTGGCATGTCAGTGCGATAGAATTGTATGGTAGAAAATTCCTCCAAGGGGAATGAACTGCTTGGAATTGTGCCTTCTTCGGTAGTTGAAGTTGCCATCGTGCTTGAATGAAATACACTTGTTTCAAAATCTGGTGTTGTTGATTGTTCAACGGATGTCAACGTCGTTCCTTCGTTAGCCGTTGATGTTGAAGTACCGACTGCTAAGACTGAGGAAGAGGAAGGGACGGTCTCAAAAGTAGGGGCGCCGGTTGACACTGATGCAGTGCTCTCGGTTGATTCTTTGATGCCCGTAATAGATGACCCTGCATACGTATTTCCAATCACATCCCTTGAACTTTCAGTCGCAGTGGAAGTTGCTGAGGCCGCGGAAATAGTCACTTTGTTAGCATTATCTTTAATAGTTTCGTCAGTCCCAGGGATATATTCGGTGGAAGTTTGTAGACCGCTAGTATCGTCGTATTTCACGGTTGAAACTTCTCCGATTGGAGTAGAAGTAGTTTGAGGTGAGTTTTGATCTGATAATTCGGACTTTACGGTGCTGGAGAGATCGGTGGTTGCAGTTGACACTTCAGTAGAAATCAAAGTCGTTTCTTTTCCGTCCATCGATGTTTTAGTGACGGCGATTGTTCTAGGGGAGGAAATAGTCTCAGTATAACCACTGTCGGAATGAATTGAAGAGGTAGTTTCAGTGGATTGGTCAATCATCGTGACAAATGATTCTTTGTATACGGTTTCGGTTTCGCTTTCGTCATTCGATCTTCTGGTCGTTGCTGCAGTCATAGCAGCCGGTGAAGTGGTTAGTTCGGTTATTTGATCTGTCTCAGTTCTTGCGGTTTGAGGGGCAAATGCTGCGGTCTCAGTATAAGCTATTCCTGTTCCTTTTGAGCCATTGTCCGTTGCGGACGTGGTTGTGATTACAAGGACGGTTGGTTGTGTAAGAAGATTCGGAGAAGTAGTTGACAACGTTGCAATAGATTCAGTGGTGATGATTTCTTGAAACGAAGTTGTTTCTGAGTCTTTTATCGTCGTCTGCCGACTGGATATTAGCGTGGTTCCTTCGGTATCCGTCGATGCTGAAGTTGTTTCAGAGGAATAAGTTGGTTTCAAAGTGGTTTTATCGGCAGATTTAGCAGAAGTAACAAAAGTGTAGTGAGCAACTTCTGTGGTTGGCAATTCTGAATGTGCTGA
Organism: Bemisia tabaci; assembly: GCF_918797505.1. Lineage (NCBI taxonomy): Eukaryota > Metazoa > Arthropoda > Insecta > Hemiptera > Aleyrodidae > Bemisia > Bemisia tabaci. Next base: position 41,844,452 of record NC_092797.1, on the reverse strand, counting down.
TCCCACTTCAGCCGTTGACCCTTCAACAGATTCAATCGTTGTCATGACTGGAGAAGTGGTTGCTTCGGAAGTTTCGTGGTCCTTAGAAGACACTGCGGTTGAAGCAGTGGCTTTAAGACTAGTTTGCGGTATGACGGTGTCTGGGAATTTCAGTGTTGAGCCTTCTTCCGTGGGAGAGGAACTGTACGTGGAGCTTTGTTTGGTGACCATGGTTTCATCAGTGTAACTGGTGGTTGTTCTTCCCTCGAAGGACGCAGTGCTCGCTGCCGATGGAACTGTACCGGAATCTATTGCCAGCGTGACATCATCGGATGTTAACATATTTCCCTCCGAGTACGTCACAGTCGGCTCAAAGCCTGATGCAGTTGTTTCAGAAAGAGATTTTGACTTGAATGTTATACTATCGGTATAAAAGGGAGTTGACTCAACGGTGGAAACATCTGCATAGTTTTCAGTGGTCGTTAGGAAAGACTGTCCCATTGTAGTTGATGATTCAGTGCGGTTCGGCGCCTCTACCGTTGCAGTCGTAATTCTGTCTTTCAGCAGATTTGGTGCTGTTACAGTTTCTGATGAAGTGTGTGAAGTTATAGAATCATTCTCAACCGTTGCTTCTACTGAGGTATGGTCACTATATTTTAGTGTCGTAAAATTTTCACTGAAGGATGGACTTTTAGAAGTTGATCCAACATCTGAGCGCGTGGTTGGAGCCGTATGATTTAAGGGTGCAATGTTTGCATCAGTAGAATTTAAGTCAGAATCAGTTGACGTTACGTCAACGGTGGGTATATCTGTATACTTTTCGGTAACCATCGAGGTTGGTGACCAGCTGTTACTGGTGAAAGAGTCGGCATCAATTGATTTAACTGTTCCCGTCGTAACGTCGACGATTACAGACGTTGTCGAGTCACTAGAAATGCTTGTCTCAGTCTCAATTTGAGAGGTGCTTGACGTTGCAGACATGAATGCGGTGGTAGTTTCTGGCATTAACGTTGAGTAGAATTTTTCGACTTCTTCAAGAGTATATGAGCTTTCATCGGTTGATGCTTTTTCAGTTATATGTCCTGTGACCGTGATATCCTGGGAAGTTTCATAATTTAAAGTTGAAGTTGTTGCGATCGACGGAACTATTTGAGAATCTGTTGTGGTTACAAGATCTTTGAAAATTGATGTAGCCTCTCCACTGTCTGTAGATACTGCATTTATGACAGCTGAGGTTGTTTCAAAGATAGGAGTTTTCTGGATAGGAGAATCGGACACATTCTTTACTGGGATCATTTGGGCGGTCGTTGTTACATCGGGTAAAAAAGGAGGAGAAGTTCCGGGGTCGGAGACAGGTTTAGTAAAACCAGATACATGCGAAACTGATTCTGTAGTGACAAAGGACGTCTCAGGTAAATCAGAGGTGGTTGCAGGTTCATTTGAAAAAGTCTCTGGTTTGGTGAAAAACTCGTAATCCACCTTTGTCCTTCCGGTAATATATTGGTGGACAGAGGAGGACAAGGGAGTTGATGCAAACGGTGTAATGCTAAAAGTTTCTTCAGGTGTCGTGGAGTGAACTTCAGTCTCTGATGCACTGACTGCGTGTAAAGTGTGATCAGAAGATAATGATGATTCATGATCGGCTGTAGTTGAAAAAGTATAACTGTAATTGAATGTAGTTGTCTCTTCTGAATTTGAGGTAACTGACTCATGTTCAGTTGATTCTGTGCCATTACCTATACTTGACATTTCTGGAGTATTTTCCATTGAAACAGTACTATCAAAAGTGCTTCCAGTGAAAAAGGCATTTCGATCAGTACTTTCGGTTAGTCCAATTGTTTCAATGGTACTTGCCGTGCCATTTACTTCAATATACACATCGGATACAGTACTTTCAGTTAATTTGCTAAGATTTTCGGTGGTAACTGAATCAGTAATGGTATGAGTAGAACTAACATTTTTTGGTGAGAGAGTAGGAAGTTCAATAAAAGTGGTAGGAGTTGTTCCTCGACTTAGATTGGTTTCATTATTCATATAATTCCTAATATTTACAGTTGTACTATTATAAGATTTGTCATCTAATTTTCTATCAGTAATAAAATTGGGATTGGCAGTTTTGGATGAAATTTGCTCTGTAAAAATTGACTCAGAGCTTTGCTCTACTGTGGAGCCAATTGTACTAAAACTACTATAATTCAACATTATAATTTCGGTAATTGATAAGGTACTAGGGAACACAGTCGCGGTTGCATCAGGAGGAACCTCAGTGATTAGTTTATCAGTCTTTTCAATATCAGAAACTTTGGTTGTAGGAACTTCATTATCACTATGAGTAGAATTTTCATTATCTAAATACATCACAGTTACGTTATCACCAGAATTGATCTTTGTGATAATATTAGTGCTAGGATAATTTTCTGTAACAACAGAATCAAAACTTGAGACAGTATTTACTGATGTGCTATTTACAAAATCAGACAAACGTGTAATTGAATCATAATTTGGCGTTGTAATTTTTAAAATACTAGTCAATGTCGCAGAGTCAGTCATATGTTTATTGGTACTGTTAGTACCATTGGATTTAGTAAGATTTTCTCCGGATGTCTCTAGGATGAGTGATTTTCAAGACACAGAACGTTGATCACAGGTAAATTGTATGTTGAGGGAATGGAAAGGATAGCAGGCGAGGGAAAAGGAGAAATCACACACAAATAGCGAGAGTTAGTCAAATTTTGCAAAATTAAGTTAAAAATTATGTACATGCATAGACTAAAATTTACAGTAGGTACATCTATATAGCTTACAGCTAATTCAAAGAATAATGGTCTCTAGTGATTTTGATCAATTGTTGCTCAGTAGAGGGCATGTAGAATACGATTAATTAATGAGTCTTAGTCCTGTCAAAAGATAATTGGGGGGGAAAATGTAAGAATTATAAGATTGCCCCACTTATACAACTTCTTAATAGAAAAAAGGCAAGTTCGATGTAAAGAAATTCTTGAATGAACAAGTAGAAAAGGAAACCTGCTCTTCATCTTAACGGCTGTTACTATTCAGTTTGGAGAGTTATCAATACATTTTGCATTACTATGCTAGTTATAAAATATGAAAAACCTTAAAGACTAGAGTGAAGATGATGTGATTTAAATATTAAGGATAAAGCTACCTATATCTATTCCCTTCATCACAATTGAGTACAAGTCTGGGAAAAATAATTAATGTTCACTATAATCAGTTATCCAACTGAGATTGATTAAAATTGCTCAATGAACGATCTGATTCGAGAGGAATGGAAGATTTATGATTGCAATTGGTACATTCATCCAAATCCAAGAGGCAAGATGAATCTAAATTTATCTGCGCAGTGTCAAGTTTTATATAAATTATCTAATAGTTTTTATGGTGATATGTAGGAAGCTTTACCAAGAAAATTGGCTTAAATCTAAACATCCATTTCAGATATTTGCATTTTAGGATGTGAAAAAGTCGCCAAAAAAGTTTTTGAAATGAGATGAGAAAAAGATGGATGGCGAATAGAAAATGGTGAATAATATTGTTAAAAAACTTCCACAACAAATAAAAAAATAAAAAACTGGAGTAAACAAACAAAACATATTTTCTGGGAGTCTGATTGTGAGTATTCAGAAATAATGGAAAAGTAGATAAAAAAGAGTTTGAAAACAGTCTGTTGTGGAAGTGTGACATTTTTGTAAAGTATGAAACTCAGGTATTGTCCTCAGGTACACATGGATTATGTTTGATTGGAAAGAAGTAGAATCTTTCCCTTCAAGGACCTAGGTTTATCATAAGATCAAAGGCAAAAACACATCTCCCAGAATGTGAGAAGCTCAAAGTTTTGAGACTTGTGGAGGAGAGGAGCTTTGGAAGCGACCATCACCATAATTTTTTCTGATTCACCCTCCTTATCATAACTGTGGCAACCCAACAGAGAAACTTCACAATTGACTAAAACAATACAAATTTCTTCACCCACCCAATGCTAAAAAATGTATGTTTCTTTATGTGATATTTTGTGTCCAATAGAGTAAACCAATAGACCTTCGTTGATGTTTTTTCTGTTTGGAAACAACAATTATGAAAGGAAGGCTAAAACAAAAAATTGGTACACTACTTGATTTTGCATTCATCATGCTACAAAAATACACTCAGTCAATGGAGTGCTTGAAAACAATTTTACAGCTGTATTCAGCTGGAGTAGTGAAAATGGAGAACTATAATTATGAAAGTCTGATTTTTGAGCTTTAAATATGCATCTTGACACAATTTTAGGGCTCGAAATATTATACACTCATTATATGCTCTGTAAGTGGGTATAGAAGAGATCAGTAGATTATTCAGGAGGAAAACTGTAAGAGGTGGCTTCAGGAGAGGGGAAATTTTGGGACTGCTGCACTATTTTCGCAAGTTACATAAATCAGCTTTGATAGTTTTTAAGATGGCTGTATCAATGAAAAGGCAAGAAAACTGCTACTTGGAGGTGTTCCTTGATCTTCAACTTGTGGATGGGGGATTCAATCCTATTCCTGGTGTTGATTTTTTTGCAAGAAAAGATACAGTAGAAGCCTGATTATGAAGGCTTGATGTTATCTGGCTCAATTTTAAAACTATGCAAAAGTTAAAATTCAAAGAGTCCAAATTGATGCTAGTCATTACTGACAAATTAAATGTAATAATGGGCTCAATGCTGATAAAATGATTTAGGGAAAGTAATAAAGCCAGGAGGTAGACTTTTGACTGATACTTCAGACCCGTTTCAGGTTTGTAGTGTGTACACAATGACTATGTTTAGTAACAAAATTATGATTGTTGGTGTATTTCAACTTATTATTCCGATTTCACTTATCCAGCTCAGTTTTGGCACCTGTCGGACCCGATACGTGAGGGTCTTTTGCATAAAAAAATATTTCAAAGCTGGAGGTCTCTTCTTGATCGTGACAACTAAATACTTACAATGAGATCTTAGATATGTTGGCAGAACACATTAATTAAATTTTAATGGCTACAAAAGCGACTTACAATTAAATGAAATTCAAGCGAACTGAATAAAAATTCCCATGAATTAATTTCAGGATGAAATTTTTTCAATCTATCGGTCATGAATGATAGATTCATTGATAATGCATTCCTGTTTCACTCAATTTGATTCCTAAAATTTTGCGTTTAATATTCTTTACATTGGGAATTTCTTGAAGTTATGGAGTGATTCAATAGTTACTAAAATTATGCTGACACCAAGAAAAATTAGCTTGTACTTATTACTAATGAACATACTGAGGCAAACCCTTTTTTGTCAAAAAAATACTATCTTTAAGTACACCTGCACCTGCACCAACAATGAAGCATACTAATGGAACAACTAGTAAAACAGGTGAGTATCTCGGTTTGCAATGTGGCAGATATTCAATCGTACTTAACTTATTTGGAAGCCAACTGATCATCATTATCTACTAAATGTAATTTTGAGCGGTGTAAATTATCTTCAATCTAAGGTAGAATCACTACAAACATGCAAGGATAATTCTCCACTTAAATTAGAGGCTCCAATTTTTTTATTTTTTTTTGGGGGGGGGGGGGGTTTCAGCCAAAAACTCAAGCTGCAATTTCATTATTTGATGAGAGACAATGACCAGAAGAGCAAATTATTTTGGGAACAAATGAGTGAAGTACAAATGTAGAGGATAAATAAAACACAGATGGAAGATGAAGTAATCCAAAAAGCCCATCATGAACTTCAAAGTAAAATGAGTTGATTTTTACCAGCAATAATATTAAAAAAAAAAAAAAAAAAAAAAAAAAAAAAAGATTTTGCTGTGAGAGTACTCTGCATCCAGCAATCAAGAACACTCCTTGTTTTGATGAGATAGGAGTATGAGATGGCAAGAAAGTTAAGTTAACAAGTTCAAAAACAGTTGAATTGAGATTTTAATAATACTGTGTCATGTGGTGTAAACATGAATGTTTAAGATTTTCACAGCTAGTTGATTCCATTTTACTACATGCAGACCTGATACTGTCACTATTACTAGAAGTTTCCGCCGCAATTTTCTGTCAGTTTTGATGCTATGTTGATTGTTTGTTATCTAATGGGATACTATTTTTTCACAATAAGACTGCTTATATTGTTAGGTGTTGATTAAGTTAGAGAAGGGGGAGGACGGGTGGTTGTAAGGCTAATGCCACTCAAGATAGCTATGTTTCCTGAGCGGAGCTTTAAATAATGAAAGGCAACGGTATTGCAATTTCATACCATCTACTCACAACATAATTGCAGATTTTAACCCAAAAAATTGAAAGCATTCAGCTGCATACAAAACAACTGACAGAAAATTGACCGCCCAAGAAAACCTTCATACAAATAACTGCTTAAAAAACGTGCATTGGGGTAACTAGAAGCGTTGTTATTTTTAGGAATACGGGCATTTTTTAATGCTCTTAACAAGTGTTTGCTTGAAATTCTAGAATGTCTCACTCCATGACATGAAATCTAATTTTCAGAATGTGCGAGATGTGCAAGATACCTCTATATTTTTTGGAGAAACATAGAAGCCTAATCTGGTACTTAAAACGCAGACATTTTTCATATTTAAGCTTCTACTTAATTTTCAAACATTATTAGTGATAGAGCAGTCACTCTAACTGAGACAACAAAACAGTAAAACTGGACAGTGACAGGAATATTTCCTATGGCCTAACAAAACTTTTTGTTCAGCTTTAAGCTTTGAAATTGTTTCTTTTTTGGGCACTAGTTTTAACCCAACCAGCTTAAGACAGAGGATGCACAGGTTTGAATCAATAATGTCTGTGAACAAAGATTAGTAGAAGTAGTCTATTGCAAAAATGAATAGGTACAATCTATTCATTCTTCAGAGACAGCAAACAGGTTGTAAAATTAATGTATAGATGAAAAGGGCAAAATGCAATGTAGAAATTTAAAAGATTTCCATAACCATAGCAATTTCTTCTAGTTACCCCAATTCACTAAAATGAAACAGCGAATACAGTTTTAAGGACAGAATTGTCATGATATGTATTGACAAGTGATAATCTACAGACTAAAACCTCTAGAGTGAGCTACACTAAAATGGTCCACGATGAGCGCTGAGCCGATGTGAGGGATGGAATCAGAAGCACCGACTATGGAGTCAACGTAAAAATGTTTGTGCTTCGAGTAGGTTGATTGATAAAAATGAATGGAAACCAATAAAAAAAGGAGTATCACAAAACTTAAAATACATGCATCATGCAAAAACTAAACCCCATGCTGCAGTCTGTGCTTCAGCAGAAAAGGATTGAGACAAAGTATTTTGTCCATTAAATGCTCTCTCCTGCTCCAAACAAGTCCGTTGTTTGATAAAAACTTAGATTTTCTAGAACAATCTTGAGGAATGATTTATAAATTACCATTGCATTTTATTTACAATTTACAACATTGATTAGAGACATACTAATAATTTTATTAATATGAAAGAAGAAAAAGGGGAGTGGAGAATTAAAAATTCTGACTGTAAATTAGGCATCATAGAAAAGAACACATAGCGTAAAAAGAAGTGCGGAAAGTTGAAGAATCTACAGTATTTAACAAGGAAGGTGTGTTGCTACTTTAATATGAGTTTGTGTGATGTTAGAGTGATATCATTGTTTGTTTTTTTGAAAGACCAAAACATCTGCGATAAATGAGAAGAAAAATTAAGTTGTCATAAAATGCTCATTGTGACTTGGACACTGAGCTGATGGCAATGAGATGGAGGAAATTTGGATGTTATTATGAAGTTGATGAATCAATATTGCATTTTAAGGCACACGTTATTGTGTATCAGGATATTTTACTATGTAAATTTGTTTAGGTTATATGAATTTCAGGATGAAGAAAATAAAAGTGCTTTTAACCAAACGGTGCAATTCACAATGTAACTTTTGCATACAATGGATGCTGTGCTCATATATTTTCAAAGGTTTTAACCGGCATGAAAACCACTAAAAAATGATGAGAAACTCTTAAGGAACAAAAAAATAAAAAATAATAATTCTCTTGCAAATCATACTTTCAGGTGCTTTAAATTAGATCCTTTGTTAGTTATTAAATCAAGTGATATGTAAATGTTTGAGCACCAGCAATCATTTTGGATAGCTGAGCTTCTTTTTGGATGGAAGTATTCAATAAACTAATGGTAATATACAAAAAAAAAAAAAAAAAAAAAAAAAAAAGTGAAAAATTTAGTAGAAATGCAAAGTGTCTGAGTAAATTGAAAGTGCACGGTTTATGATTCATTCTCCACTATCTTTCTCAACATGAAATGGGTGAAAACACATTCTGTGTGCTCATACTTTACAAATCTGTTTTGACAAATATTTCTGTGATGTAGTGCACAGGAAAACATTATTGAAAGTAACAAGTGAAGTTTCCAGGCAAAATTATGGGTTAGGAAAACAAGATTTTTACGCACCTCATGATTCTGACAGAACCAAAGAATTTGCAGTTCCTCACGACAGTTGATCAACTTTGGAGTTTCATTTACAGTTGAATTTATGAGTTGAAAAGACTGGCCATAGTTTGCTAACTGATTAATATTTATCCTCAAAGAATTTAAACGGAAGAACTCAAACAAAGAAACGCAGATTTTGAAAATAAATTGGAAAGATGCCAACTCAGATTTGGCTGATTAACCTTCAAACACACTATGTTTGTAGAAGATTATTGCGCCTGATGTGGTGAGGTGAGAGATGTACTCAGTCATTCCATTGTAGGCATTGAAAAAGCACCCTTATATTCATTTCTAAAAAATGGATTTGGGGGAAAAGAAGAGAGAAAAGGGATTTCACTAACAAGCATTTAAAGACAGCAACACACCGGTTGAGAAAATGAAAAAAAATTTCTAGAATAAAGGTAAATGATGAAAGATGGACTTGAATGACAAATGAAAATTGGAACATTAGGTGGAGTTTAAATTAGAATATTTAAAAATTTAAAATATTCAATTTAAATATCAGCAAGATGATACTTTGAATACTCCAAGAGTAGTATCATAAAATGAAAAAAAAAACGAAAAACTTTGAAATAAAAAAAAATTGACTTTTGAAAAACTTCTGATGAGTTTTACAGGAAAGAGAATGAGGTAACCTAAATGTTTGTGATGCCTGTAATATTAAATAGGGTATTAAATAATTCTCTGACTTCGAAATTCTTCTGTCTATAAAATTAATTTGGAATAAATACATTTGTAACTGTCCACAGAAATGGGAACTTATTCTAGGGTGACAAATTCTCAGCAGAAAGATTTTTGTCAAGTTGGATCGAAAAATCGGATTTTAAGATTTTGACGGAAAAATCTCTTCAGTAACCAACAGAATGAGTTTCCAGAGGTTTGGTTCATCTTTAAACCAACGGAGAGCCTAAAGTCATGTTATAATCAAGCAATTTTGTTCCCTGTTATGGCAAATGGCAATTTTGAATAGTATTTTCTCAAAATTACATTTTTAGATCTATGAATTCCATGGTCAAAATGGAAAATATGTCAATATGGTTCTGTTTGACATTTTTGTAAAAAGTATTTGGTCCCAAAATGTTCGTAGAGCACTGTTCTATGCTCTCTTATCAGTAATTCAATTTCGAGTTTTTGGGTTCAAGTCCCTTTTCTTGTGAACAGTCATGTAAGAATAGATGTGATAAGTAAATTCAAGGCACTTGACTAGAACATTAGATGAAAGGTTTATAAAATTTTTGGAGAAAAAAGCGTACTTTGGAAAAAGAAATAGAGCTCAGTTGCAGCTAGCCTGACTTCTATTGTAAAAATCATCAGAAGTGCCTTCAAAAATCCAGCAAACTCAAAAGTTTTGGACCGAGGTTGCACTGAAAATTGATTTACGTTATTCTCACCTGGATAATTCAAAATTGTTTCAAGAATTTTGAATTGTTACATACATTTAGTTAGTTGCAGGCAACATACTGAAAATTGGGACTTACCTTTTGAGCATGCTCCAGTATAAGGATCACATTTAGCACCAGGAGGGCAGTGGCTGCAGCTAATCACAGGATTTGGGTCTAAAAAAGAGTAAATAAAGAAAATTGAATTCTGCAGGAACTTAAAATAAACTGGAAAATTTATGAATTTAGCTTCTTCAGCTTATAAAAAAACTTGGTCATGAGGAAGAATAAAAGCACCATTCACACCTGTTTTTCTTCAATACAGTTATTACTAAAGAAATTAGAACTGACTAATTGCTGGCATCCTTAGGGCAAGGGCATACAATTTTTTTGAGGGTTATTACATACTGTAACGACAATTTAACTATCACTGACTTCCGATTTGCATCTTCCAACTGCGCAGTTATAACTTACTGAACAACAATTGCTCTCCATTACTTGAATACTTCATCACATAGCAAGTAGATGGAGATCAGAGACTACCATAGACAAGAAAATATCTTCCTTTAGTTGCAAAGATATACATGCTGATCAAATCTTTGCATGGGAGCAAAACAAGGCTTCTTTTTTTTAAAAAAACTTTTTCCTTCTTCCGCATTTACCCGAAAAACTATTCAAACTCTAACTTTACATAAAAATCAAAAAAACATTTTTACACAAAGAAGCGTAGAATACATAAATTTCTCTTCATTGGACTTTAGCAAGAACACATGTCTGACATTCGACCCCCAAAACTAGATTTAAATTGAAAAAGACTCATTCAACTCACCGCACTATCTCATAAAAAGATTAGTAGAATCAGGGTGAGGAAATATTTGAAGTAAACCTACCTTTTATACAGACTGGTATATGATTTTGACATTGACAAACATCTTGACCGGCACAAGGATTGGTAATATGGCAAGGATTTTGACACTGGTGATTCACACAGGCCAAATCGTGTACACATTCTTCGTCAACTGTGCATCCCACAGCTATAGGTGAAAAAATAAAAATACATAGTAAGAAAGGAAATAGAGAGACACAAAGTTAAATTGCACATTTTTGCTGGTGAGGTTAAATGGTGAAACACAATGGTGAAATTTCAGCTTGAAAGAATTTGTCTGACGGAGCAGATTTTCGTGAAATATCACTCAAAATGCAGCATAGCTCTTTTAATTCTCTCATACATCTTTTGCAACAATTTTGCAAAATAAAATGAAGGGGCTTTGCCTCTGACTTCGAGAATTCTGCAAAATTGTTTTTAAGGACAGAGTCTGATAGTACTGATGATATTATACATTGGTAAAAATTACTTACTGGCTATCAAATTTCTGCAAATATATTATTGGTAATATCTTTTACTTTCGAATATATGTATCTTTGAGACATTTCAGGGTCTCATAAAGTTTGAGCCTATTAGATATTTTACTTTATACACAAATAAATCAACCGTAAATGCCACCTCCTGAAAATAAACTTGAATATCAAAATCATGCACACCATAAGCCGAACATGCCATGCAAAAAATAGAAACAAACGGGCTTTTTTTTCTTTTTCTTTTACATAAAATTTAAAAAACAAGAAAACCAGACAGGGATGGATCATCCAGCCATCCGTGGGGTGTTTGCTTTCAACATCTGCAAAGATCGCTGTAAAACAGGTAAATGCAAAAAGAGGAGAAAAAAATATAAGTGAAGATAAACCAAATTGTTTTGCAAAACAATTGCTAGAAACCCAAGTTTAGTAAAAACATTGATGAGGCAGCATATTGTATGCATAGATAACACAGTTGAGAAGCTAGAAAAATTTGCTGTGGGAAAGCATCATCACAACAAGCAGATACATAAAACATCTGATGAATATAGAACTGTAACCATGCCAAAAGTAGCCAGTTGAATGAACTGAAAGCAAAAATAAAATATGTCGTAAATCGAAAGGGTATAAAATAAACGAACAAAGAGGAAGTTGAAAAAAGTTCTGTTTAAGAGTTGTTTTAAAAAAAAAATATGTTCGATACTTTCTTAGTTATACACAGTGGTTGTTGATTGAAACTCATAATTTCCCATGATTAAGTAAAAGAAGATTGAGGATTCTTTTAGCGACATGAATATAAAAGCAGAGTTACGATTTCAAATTCAATTCAAATCAAGATAACATCCTACAGATTACTTCTATCACATGAAGTAAAAGGTATAAAAAAAGGTGCGAATTTAAGTTTTTTTTTCCTATTCTTTCTCCCTTCTTAAGTTTAATGTTCAGGTGCTTGTAAATTATTCCTTCAAAACCGAAATGAAAAAAGTTGATTTAAAGCCACTGAGTCAGACTTTTTCTGTTTGAAGAAAATGAGTTATCAACTTTTTAATAAATGAGAAACAACTTTTTAATAAATATTCCTGAATCCATTTCAGATTAACCAAAATTTGGGAGACAGAACCTCTTCGGTCTACCTCTTCTTTTCTTTGTATGCAGCACTTTTCGGAAATTTGAAAAACAAAAAATGGCAACCAGATGCAGTGCAAGTTTAAGAGAGAAAAAAACGGTTCTTGTGAACTTGTCACAATGCCACGTCATAAAATAGCATTTTGAACAATTTTTTTCAGCAACCATAGTCACATTCTGGGGTAGGCAAGTTAGAATGCTGTGAGCAAGGACTGGTAAAAATAGTGCATTTTCTTTGGAAAAGCACTATTTCATCCTTGGCACAGAAAAACCAGGTAATATCGGATGAATGCAGTGTTTATGCTCAAGGATTTTCTTTTAGTTCAAAATATTCAAAAATATTTTTTGTTTGCTTCAAAAGGTTTCCATTGAACTAAAAGAAAATGACAGATATCATAAATCAATAGGTTTTTGTAAGACTCATAACTGGTGAAAGGTGCAAACTGAAGGAAAATTACAGAACAAATAAATTACCTGGATGAATTTTACACGGGAAAAATGGGGGCTTTTTTTTACTAGGCGAAGCACAAATGCAAAATCGGTTATCTTCATCTAAAGTGCAGTTATTCACTGATGTATGGCACATACTTGATGGACACAAGTTAATACAATATGAATTGAAGCACAAATTATTTTTCGGACAACTAGCGTCGGTATCACAGATAAGGTAATCAACATCGATGGGTGAAAATGTTGCTGAAGAGGGAGTTTCTGATACATTCGTGATAAAAGAAGTGTTTGGTGGAAAGGTTGTTGCAAGTTCTGTGGCTGAGAGAGTCTCCGTTGTGAATTCTGACTGAGAAATAGATACAAATTCGGTAGTTAAGGCTACTTTGGTGATCACACTTTCTGTGCTTTCATTTGTAACACCAAATGAAGGAACATCAGTGGAATGTGAGGTAGTGCTTTCATTGCTACTATCTGAAGTTTTCTTCGTGAAGGGTAATGTCGTTCCCTCGTTTGACACTGTTTGCAGATTTGATGTTACTGTAACTTTCTCATCAGCAACTGCTGTACTGTGATAGATGTCATTTTCAAACAATACCCTTTCTGTCTGTGAGGTGGGTGGGAAGAAAGTTTGTGGATTTTGGAAATTGTTCATTTTGTTAGTAGTGGGAATTATAGTGGTCAGAATAGTTGTTTTATCATTCATGATGATTTCATTGGGCAAAGTATTTTTGGTTTCCCTTGTTTCTGGAGAAGTGACTGTCCCCTGGTGTAATGATACTGTTGATATAGGTGTTGAAGTAGTTTGATGAGCAAGAAATTCAGTCACTGTCCGATCACTACCTGTATTACGAGGTGTATTAAAAGAGTTCTCTTCCTCATGAGAAGATTTTCTGTTCTGTGTCACTGAATCAACAATCTCGGATGTGGTTTCTGGTTCAGAAAAAGTTCTAGTTCTAGTTGATAGCCACGTAGTAGTTGTTGAATCAAAAATTACCTTTCCTTCAACTAAACTAAAAGTTGAGTCTGTGGGTCCACTTTCAGTTTCCCTCTCAAATTCATTTGAAGTTTTTCCATTTTCACTAAATCCTACAGTAGCATCACTTTCGGTGTTAGGCCTGTACAAATCATTCATTCCTTGTGTTTTTCCATTAGTAGGAGGAAAATAAGTGCTTGTTGGACTTTCATCAGAAACAGTGACTGAATCAACATAGGTATATTTTTTTGTTACCTCGCCATCATTGATTTTATCGAAGTCTGAAGTGCTCTCAACACTGAATATTTTAGTTTCTACAGTACCATCAGGAATCTCAGTAAAAAGAGGGGTACTACTTACAGGAGTGCTGTGGGTCATTTCAAGTGAGGCAGTCGTTTTCTCTTCACTTTCCGTTGAGAAGAGTGTTGAGCGTTCACCAAAAGATGCCGTTACAGAGGTTCCCTCCCTCTCTGGTGTTATTTTAGGATTAATAGTACTTCTATAAAAGTTGGTACTGCTCGATGTAGCCTCAGACCTGTCAGTTTCAGGGAGCGAAGTGGGAACAGTTTCACTGTTTTCCGTTGTCTCCTGGCCTTTGTTCAAAATTCCATGCTCAGTAGGGATGCCAACAGTCAAAAACTTATTTTCAGTCAATACTTTGGGAGTGGTGGAAGTTCCCAGACTGATGTAGCTTGTTGACATAATATCAGACTCAGTGATTTTTGTTTCTTCTATCAGGGTTGTCTGTATATTATTTTCGTTATTTCCTGAAATGGGCTCATACAAGAACATTGGAGTTGATTGCTCATCTTTTGATGGTGGCTCGGTGGAAAATTGAGTCATATTATTATCTACAGTCATGTGAGTCATGTCACTCAAACTGGAAAAAGTTGATGTTTCATTCACGGAGGCATCCACCATGCTTGTTGTGGGCCATTCCGCAAATATATTTCTGGTTTCAGTTGAGTTGGCAACATTTTCATGTGCATCATGAAAAGGAGTTTCTGTTTCATGGGACATACGCTCGGTCGTAGAACTACTATCTGCGACAAATGATGTTTCTGTAGATGAATTTTCATTTGTTTGACGGTTTAAGGTGGTGACTTCCAACTCTTCTGTTGTTGAAGTTTCTTTGCTAACTTTATTAAAAACAGGAATTGTTGAAGCTGTTGTGTCTGAAAAATAGAAAGTAGAGCTGCTTTCAGTGCTAGGTTCCTCCCAACTCTTCATGCTAGTTGCAGACGTTGTGACTGTTTCAGGAATTTCTGCTGCTTTGCTTGTTTTATTGATAATTTTGGTGAAATCTGTTCCAAAGGTTGAGGCTGCTTCTATGTCAGAGGCTGGAGTTATATTTTCATCTGTCATTTTAGTGCCAAAATTCTCTTCCGTGGTCGAACTTGTTAAGTCGACATTATCAATTGTGATACCATCAGTTGTAACAGGTAATTTCGCCCTACTGATGTAAGTTGTAGAAAACTCCCCTTCAGCTGTTGATTCTTTAAAAAACTTACTTGTACTGCTTGTTGTTGCGATGTTCGAAATGAGGGAGGTCACTTTATCCGTTGAGGAATCTATTTGTGTAACTTGTGTTGAAATTATATCATGATCACTAGTTTTTGCATCAATAGTTGTTGTTTCAGGTAAAATGTTCTCAGTCTGCAAAGTTGTATCAGCATCATTCCTACTTATTTCATTAAAAGAAGATGTGGACATCTCTTTGCTTACAGAAGTGGTAATTGCAAAGTCAGAGTCAGTAGCATAAGAAGTTGCCCTATCGATCGATTTTTCTTCAGTTCTTTTAGTTACTAGTCCAAGGCTTTCCTCAGGATAACTCACAGAAGTAGTTTTCTTGAGGTCAATTGTTTCACCAGTGCTAAATTTATCATGGAAATCAAACTTTGGATGTAAGCTTTCCGTTGACGTTTGATAAAAATCGGGGACATTGGTTGATACCTCCTGAGTCGGTGATGTCTCAGTTATTAGGTCATAAGCTGTGGGTGCTGTTTTCGATGTTGGAGAAGTTTTTTCAAAAGGGTGAACAATTTCTTGCCTCGTTGAAGGAGGAAGAGAGTCTGTCATAAGAATAGTTGTTTTTGCGGTGGATGAACTTTCAGTGTTTTCAGTGTTTTCAGTGTTCAGATCTGTGTCAGGGTTTAAAATGGCAGTCGTGGGACTAGATGTAATTTCGCTAGTGAAAGTTGTTTTAGTTTCTACCGTTGTTCCGTCAGTGTTGAACTGAGGTGAGAACAAACCTAAACCAATAGTATTTTTGTCAGAGGTGAATTCAATATTGTTTGCTGTAGTGATTTTTCCTTCAAATTCTGGGAGAAGGGTGGTTTTTTCAGTGTGAGAGAATAAGTTTTTATCTGACGAGACAGTTGTTGTATCGGGAACCAGTTCTAAAGTGGTGGATGCCCCTCTATCAACAGTAGATACTTTATCAGTGCTAGATGTCTCTCCACTTTTGTCACTAGGGAAAACAAAATCATAGATACTAGTTGTAACCATTTCAATGAACGTTTTTTCAGTTGCATCAGTTACTTCTTTTGAATAGATCTCTTGTGGCAAGGTTCTTACTCCTAAAGTTGACTCATCAGTGGCATACTTGGGACTTGTGTTTCTCACGTCACCTTCTGAATTTGGAAGGGGTGTGTTTTTCTCAGAACTTGAGAAGGTTACATCATGACTTGCTTCATCCTTAGTAGCAATCATGTGATTTTCTTCTTCTGTTGTTTTTTCAAAAATTTGATATTGTTTTGAAGTTGTAACTTCCTGATCAGGCATGGGATCCTCAGTAGTTGAAAACTGAACAACACTGTTTCCACTTATTGAGGTCAAAGTGTCATCAAAAGATGTACCATATGGAATGTCAGTTGCTATAGCAGAAGTTGACAAACTATAAGTAGAAACTGTAGATGTTGCAGTTTCCGATGACTCTGTCTCAATACTTGGCGGTAAAATGCCTGAGCTTGAAAGCGTTTTCTGAGTGGATGTCATTGACGGAATGTCAGTTGCCTTGACAGGAGTTGATTGACTACTAGAAGGAATTGAAGTTGTTATAGTTTCCATTGATTCTGTCTCAGTACTTGGCGTAAAAGCATCAGTGAACAAAGATGTTTTTTGGGTGGAAATGGTATCCATATCAGAAAATATTTTTTCAGTTTTAATATCATGATCAATTGTAATTTCATGTGACATTGTTGTCATGTCACTTTTTTCTGTAGCAGGGCCATAAGTTGTAAAAGCAGTTTTTCTACCAAAATCTGAAGTATATTCAAAGGTTGCATCAGAGCCAACAGTGGTAACTTTTCCACTGATGGACCGAAACTCATCGGTGACAATAGTTCCTCCAGTTACACTATGTGAAATAGCGTCATAGTCAGAGGCAGTAGTCTTCTCGACAACTTTTGTCATTGAGTATGGGTCTACACTTGCTGTATGAAAAGTTTTATCAATGAAAGTTGTTACGGAAGGAGTTTCAGATAAAAATTTGGTTGATGATTGAGTCGAGTAAGTATTTTGAGGTCCTATTGTGTTGGATGATTCTGTTGTCTCTTTTACAGTAGTGACCTCAGAATGGGAGTCAAAATTTGTCATTTCTGATCTAGGAGTTACACTATGTGAAATAGCGTCATAGTCAGAGGCAGTAGTCTCCTCGACAACTTTTGTCATTGAGTATGGATCTTCACTTGCTGTATGAAGAGTTTTATCAACGAAAGTTGTTACGGAAGGAGCTTCAGATAAAAATTTGGTTGACGATTGAGTGGAGTAAGTATTTTGAGGTCCTATTGTGTTGGATGATGCTGCTGTCTCTTTTACAGTAGTCACCTCAGAATAGGAGTCAAACTTTGTCGTTTCTGATCGAGGAGTTGTTTTTTTAACTTCATTATCAAAATTAAAAAATCCTGAATTTCCATTTGAAATACTGGAAAGTGTACTGATATAATCACTTGTTGTTTTTCTATCTGTTACAGTTTCAATTCCTACAGTTGTTTTATCTGATTTTGATTCAAAATTAGTTACATCTCTATCATAATTTGTGCGACTATGATCGGGATTATCACTAGTTGTAATTTCATCAATAGACGTTCTTGTAGTAATGTCATCAATGTTGGCTGTTATTTTTCTTTCTTTTGCTTCCACTGAAAACATGTTACTAGCAGTTGTCTCAATACTACCCTCATGCGTAAATGATTGGTCAGTGGTTTGAACAGTGGGTCTCGTACGGTCAAAACCATATTTTGGTACCTCTGTTGGATCTGTTAACAATTTTTCAACTACTTCTGTCACATGGTCTTCGGTTGTTGATGACCTATCAATGATTGGAATTTTTTCAGTAGAACTTGGTTCAGCAGTATCAAAATCAGAGGTTGTTGATTTTTCTAATGAGTCTGTAGAAAATGGGTGAATTGCTGTTGTCACAATAGTACTTTCAGAAGAGGATACTCCAACAGTAGAGAAAAATTCATGGGTAAATCGTAACTTAGTAGTGTCGTCAAATGTTACCTCTGATTTTTCATTTACTGTTGTTCTGATTTGTGGTTGTTCTGTGAACAAATTGTCACTCGCTGTTGTTACAATTTTTTCCTCAATAGTAGACCCTACATCAACAGTTATGTTATTTTCAGGTAATCCTGAATGTTCAGTGCTAGATTGAGATGAAAGTTCATCTGTTATCCCTACTGAGTATGTATTGCTTGCTGTTACTAAATCCTCCTCTGACGTTAAAGACTCATCAGTTGTAGATTTTGCTCTTGTGGACTTAGGAGGATTAAAAGTGAAATCGGACAATGTGGTTTTCTCTGCTGTTTCCAAAAACGTTGTTGTTTTCATGTCACTTCCCGTAGTAACTGAGTGCTTTCCAGGTGTAGATGCCTGAGTAGTGCTTGTTGTTTCCCCAGTAAATGTTGGATGGGCAGAGGCAAAGGTAGAAATCGTTATTTTTTCTGTAGTTTCTGTTGTGCGCTTGTGCGTGTCTGTCACTGAATAGTCTTTTGATGTGTCGAAGTTAAGAGTAGCCGGCGTTTTTTCAGTAAATCTATTTTGATTAGTATTAAATTCAGACACCGTGGTACCTTTTATAATCTCGCTTATTGATATGAGTGTTGTCGCCTCCTTCAAAGTGGAAACCTCCTCAGTTGATAAGGTTTCCTCTGTAAAACTTGTATGATTCAATTCATATTCTGGAGTTGTCAAATTGTTTACCGTCTCCGTCAAGGATCTATCTCTTTCAGTTTTTTCAGTCCTTGCCTCGGTAATGGGAGGCACATGGGTAGATATGGTATTTGTGGTAGTTTCAATAGGGTTAGCATCATATTTAGTAGTTGTTCTTTCTTCTATTGGATTTGTTGAAAACTTGTCTTCAGTGAACGTTGTCACTGTCTTATTAGGTTCTAAAAACAAATTAGTGGTTGGAATGTCTTGAGTATATATTTTGGTGGTTGTCATAAAGTCAGGAATGGTGGCTGCATTTGCTGTCTCTGTTGAAAATGCATCACTTCTTGCTGTTAACGTCATGCCCTCAGAGGACAAAGCTCTTTCAGTCAACAAAGATTTTCCTGTGAATTGTGATGGCGTAGTTGTAAAGGTAGAATCAGCTGCTTTGCTTGTGGTATCGGTAGTAAAGTCATTTGCTGTTGTTCTCAGACCCATCTCCTTATCAGTGTGTAACCTATCAGTTGTTGCAGTTCTTTCGGTGAATTTTGATGGGCCGGGGTTAGTAATAGAATTTAGAGCTTTTTCTGTAGGCATAGTTGAAGAGATGTCATTTACAGTAATCGCCGTTCCCCCCTTAAAATTTGGTATCCCATCAGTTGAAACACTTTCATCCGAAAAAGAGCCAATATCAGAGGTAGGATTGATGGTTTTTGTTGTTGACTCACTCAAAAATACATTACTTTCAGTAGTTAGCATGGTTTCTGCTATTGTAAATCTTTCATTATTGGTTGTAATTTTTTCCGTGACAAATGTTGTCATACTAGCGCCATAGCCAGAGGTTACTCCTTTTTCTGTAATCATCGACAAAAAACTATCACTATCACTGGTCACCTCAAGCATTCTCTCTTGTGACTTTTCGGTTGTAGTTAAAGTTTTTTCTGTAAATCCTGTTGGATTATCAACATCAAAAGTTGTTGCTTTCATCACTGATTTCGTTGAAGACTTATCATTTATTGTTGTATCATCAGTCACAAGGCTTTTTCCAGTAAACCTCGTCGAATCTGGGTCATTAATAACAGTTACCCCTCTTTCTTGATTTAACTCGGTTGAATAAGTGGGATTGATGGTTTGAGCTTTGTTCCCTACAAATGAAGTTAATGATTCGGTAGTGGGGATTGCATCTGCAAATTTGGCAGGAAAAGTGGTAAATTCCAA
Organism: Bemisia tabaci; assembly: GCF_918797505.1. NCBI lineage: Eukaryota > Metazoa > Arthropoda > Insecta > Hemiptera > Aleyrodidae > Bemisia > Bemisia tabaci. The sequence goes on along the minus strand of NC_092797.1, from coordinate 41,824,314 downwards.
AGTATTTACTTTCTCTGTTGCCCCGGTGACTAACTTCTCACTCACCGTTGGTAATTCATTGTAAATTGTTGATGACGGGTGATCAGAGTTTGTAGTTTCCTCAAGGGGAATTGTAATACCACTTGGTATTTTTCCGGTTGATGTTGTTTCCATTCTGTAAGTTGTAAATTCATTACTCCCCACTGATACAGCATCATGTAGCGATGTTATCTGATCAGTTTGTAGCCCTGGGGTTGTATTTATAGCTGGCATCAGATCAGTTTCTGTCGAATCAGATGGAATAGATTTTTCTGGAATTGGTGTTTGGGATTCAAAATTTGGAACTGATGAGGAGGTGAGCGTCTCTTCACTACTAACAGTAGTTGTGAGGTCATGAGCTCCAGTTGTATCAACGAAGGTTGTTTTCTTAAAATCAACAAAACTACTGGATGTACTCATTATGTCAACCGTTGTTTGTATTGAACCAGTATTTTTCGTGGAATTGGCTACATCCTCTCCAAATGAAGACTCACTGTAGGGAGTAGTTGTGACAAAATTGAAACTTGTTGACTGTTCAGTCGTATTAGATGACAGAGACTTTGTGACTAAAGTCCTTGCTTCTTTAAATAATGTTGTTTGTTCCGTTCCCATCTGAAATATTTTATGAGAAGTACTCTCATAATTTGTCGATCTGCTTTCGGTGCTAGATTCATGATCAACAATACTAGGGGAAGGTGTTTCAGTGACGGCTGGTTCAAGAAGCGTGCTTCCCTTTCCTGAGTCTTTAGATGTTGTTCTGTAAGTAGAGGTACCTAATTCACTTTCTGTAAAAGCTCGGTTAAATAATGTTGTTTGTTCTGTTTCTGTCTGTAATATTTTATGAGAAGTACTCTCATAATTTGTCGATCTGCCTTCAGTGCTAAATTCATGATCACCAATGATAGTGGAAGGTGTTTCAGAAATGGCTGGAGTGCTTCCCTTTTCAGTGTCCTTAGATGTTGTTCTGTAAGTAGTGGTACCTAATTCACTTTCTGTAGAAGTCCTTGCTTCATTAAATAACGTTGTTTGTTCCGTTCCCATCTGAAATATTTTATGAGAAGTACTCTCATAATTTGTCGATCTGCCTTCAGTGCTAGATTCATGATCAACAATACTAGTGGAAGGTGTTTCAGTGACGGCTGGTTCAAGAAGCGTGCTTCCCTTTTCTGAGTCTTTAGATGTTGTTCTGTAAGTAGAGGTACCTAATTCACTTTCTGTAAAAGCTCGGTTAAATAATGTTGTTTGTTCTGTTTCTGTCTGTAATATTTTATGAGAAGTACTCTCATAATTTGTCGATCTGCCTTCAGTGCTAAATTCATGATCACCAATGATAGTGGAAGGTGTTTCAGAAATGGCTGGAGTGCTTCCCTTTTCAGTGTCTTTAGATGTTGTTCTGTAAGTAGTGGTACCTAATTCACTTTCTGTAAAAGCTTCATTAAATAACGTTGTTTGTTCCGTTCCAGTCTGAAGTATTTTATGAGAAGTACTCTCATAATTTGTCGATCTGCCTTCAGTGCTAGATTCATGATCAACAATACTAGTGGAAGGTGTTTCAGTGACGGCTGCTTCAAGAAGCGTGCTTCCCTTTTCAGAGTCTTTAGATGTTGTTCTGTAAGTAGTGGTACCTAATTCACTTTCTGTAAAAGCTCGGTTAAATAATGTTGTTTGTTCTGTTTCTGTCTGTAATATTTTATGAGAAGTACTCTCATAATTTGTCGATCTGCCTTCAGTGCTAAATTCATGATCAACAATAATAGTGGAAGGTGTTTCAGAAATGGCTGAAGTGCTTCCCTTTTCAGTGTCTTTAGATGTTGTTCTGTAAGTAGTGGTACCTAATTCACTTTCTGTGGCAGTCCTTGCTTCGTTAAATAACGTTGTATGTTTTCGATTTACGATTGAATTTATAGTGTTTCCTTCTATCAGTTGTGGAGTACTACTAACTAAGATTGTCTCTTCACTTTCTGTTCCTGTATAATGGGATGTAGTGGTTTCCTCAAATGTACCAATTTCCTTGGAGGAGGATGTTTCCTCACTGCTATCAAACTTGTTTTCTGGAGTAGTTTCAGGTATTATATTCTTTGTTTGGGCTATTGGAAAGTCACTCCCAACAGTCTCATGCAGGGTTGACAAAGCTCCTTGAGGCGTCACTGAGTCAGAGGAGAATCTTGGAGTACTACTTTCATCAAAAGTTTCTGTACTAGGATCACTCCTAATTGTTGTTGTTTTAGGGTCTAAATAGGATTTTGTGAACGTTTCGTAGGGTACCGTACCTACTGACGTTTCTTCAAAATATGATGGCATAGTTGATGAATGATGATCCACATCAGTATTGGTTTTAGGTTTTAAAGTATCTTGGGGGCCATCAGTTTGTACCTCCGTTGGAATGAAGTTCTCAGAGCCACTTTCTGTAGAGTTTACTGATGGCTCTGTTGGAAAACTCACATTCACCAAGGCTCTGCTATCAATTTCTGGTATTTCAGGGATTACAGTCATTTCAGGATGAACAGTTGGAATCTTCTGGGCAGGTCTTAATTCTTCTTGGATAGTTGATCCAATGCCTGACAAAGTTGTGTAACTTTTATTATTAGTATCTGTTGAAACTTCACCAGTACTTGTGCCACCATGTGTTGTTTGTGTCACAGGTAAAGTTGGGGAGATTGTAACAGTAGATGAAAAAACTGTACCGATTGATTCAGTAGCTTCCTTGTCATGAAGGGTCGAGTAAATTCCATTGAAAGTGGTTAAAGTTTCAATTGTAGAACTAGCATTGTCTCCTTTGGGATTCATTGTAGAAGAGTGTGAAAGGGTACTTTCAAAATTGCCTTCATTTTTTAAAGTGGTGCTATCGAGATCAAAAGACTGAGATGTCACGTCAGTTTCAGTACTACTCGTGGAGAAAGTGGATGACAGAGTTGAATGCAAAGTTGCCTCTTGAATGGGTGAAGGCGAAGTTATCGGTTTATCTGTAAAATCATTTTGGGTAGTCAATTCGGTACTTACATTAGATAGTTGAGGAAAATCAGTGATTACTGAGGCTGGAGGAGAAATACTTCCAACTTTTGACTCGATGGTCTCATTAAAATTTGGAAAACACTCTAGAAGGGGATTTCCGGCAAAATTAGTTTTACACACACAAGAAGGCTCATGTTGAATAACCATACATTCTGCATTTGTGCCACACCTTTTAAAGGAGCAAGGATTTTTGCAAGAGCCATTTATACACGCTTTTGCTGCAATACAGTCCATGTCATTAGTGCATAGTGCCAGGTTGCTAACTGTGAAAGTACCGAAAAATATACAGAAAAAAAAATGAAATTATAAGCAGTGATAGTAATCATAAGACAAAAAATCAAACAAGACAAGTCTTCAAGAATTAAAACATAAAAGTTCATTATATTACTGTATTACTTTGTATCTTGACTAAAATTAGATTAAAAATTGCTTGTCACTTTATGATAAGTATATTCTCAATACTGTACGCAGCTTCTTAATGTTTCTCACAAATGATTGAGATATAATCTTCAAAAAGGAGAACAACACAAAATACTGATTTTTATTAAATTGAAGAAAATCTAAAATATTTTTGTCTCATTTTGATTCATAAAAATTGAAGGCATATCTAAAACAATGATAGATCTGCTCAAAAAGATACCAAATGATATGACCAGAAAATTAGGGATTGAGACCAGGAAAAAATAATGAAGGAGAAAAGACATGGTAGAGGAGGAAAATTTTGATGAAAGATCAACTTAGAGGGAGATACTGCAACTAAAAAATATGGAAAAAATTTTCGAGAGTCACAGATTGGAAGAAGCAAGGATGATTTACCGATGTTACACCAATATTTGCAAACCACTTGCACATTAAAGTAAAGGAAACTAAAATGACACTCGAGAACTGCCAAAGATCAAAGTCCTTAAATAAGAAAAATAAGTAGAAAAGTGTTTGGAACCCCTTTATAAAGCATGATATTGATGAAAAAAGTGAAATATTCCTTGAAAACATGCATGGCAAGGTCAGTAATCCTGCAAAAGGAATAAATTTGATGAACTTGAAAGTTGTTCAAGGAGGATAATGTTTTGAAATTGGTAGCACATTTTCATAAATATATCTGGAGTGGGTATATCCTCTAACATTTTTGTGTATGAGTCATTTCTAAGTTACTCCCCAAACAGGGCCACTCTCAATTTAATTTATGTGAGAAGGAATGAAAAAAGTCAGAAAAAACGTAGGATTCAATTGAAAAAAAAGGAAAGCTAATAAACACTGTTTAGAGATGAATTACCTTTGACGCATCCAAATTTAGGGTCAGGAGTATATCCAACAGGACAAAATTTGCAGACAGGTTTGTGGTCTTGGACAGCACAAGGAGATTGGGAAGGACAACTGAAGTTTTTACAGGGGTCAATACAAAGGTAATTTCGACAGGATAAATCAGAGGGACAGCCGGCATCTCTCAAACAGATGGAAATTGTAGATGGCTGGCAATCTTTGGCGCAAATACAAACTGGCTTGTGGGCAAACACACTACATGTTTTGTTCTTCCCACAAACTATGAAGGGACAAGGATCAACACATTTGTTTTTAAGACACGCTAAATTTGATGCACAGTCATCATTGTTCCGACATTCAGGCTTGGTGGGAGCACAAAACAAATCTCCCGCTTCATTAACAGCATAACCTGTCTCACAAATGCAGACTGGCCTGTGGTTTAAAACGTGGCATTTCTTATTATTGGTACAGTTTAAAATATTTTTATTATCTATATAAGAGCATGGATTTTTACAAAAACCATCTATACATGTTAAATTTGACGGGCAATCATTATTTAAGGAACACTTTTGACTAGACTTTGATGTACAATTAGAATCAAGGTAACAACTTGTTTCAGGAGAGCCTTTGTAACAAGGAGGACAGGAGCAATGGGGCTTATGGTTTTTGGGAACACAAAGGGCATTGAGACCACAAACATCTTTGAAACTGCAAACGTCCACACACTGCTGATTTGTACAGGTTTTATCAAACGAGCAATCGGCATCACTGCTGCATTCTTTGTCCAAGTAGGCAAAAAGAGACAGAAAAGAAATTGCAGATGTATTTAACAGCCAAAACAGCACGATCATGATTTAATGAAATGGACAAGGAACATGGGAGACAAAAAACACATGAATGATTCATCCTAGCAGTAAGCATTAAGCAATATGCTTCTATAAAAGTTGTGGGGACTGCGGGGTGCAGAAAATGCCTGATGACTTCAATCAATGGTGGAAAATTTTTGAGGAAAAACTCAAATTTTGCGAGAGAATGATACTAAGTGGGAAAATTAAAGTCTTCACTGTGAAAAAACTGAAAATTTGAGGAAGGTCAGGTTAGAGCATGTATTCTTAGATTGTCAAGCCACGAGGAAAAAATGTTGGATCATTGGTAATGATCATCGGTTTCAAATTTTCTGCACCCCTTAGAATTGGTGCATACTGTAACATGATTTTGAATTTCCTCCTCCTTTAAGAAACAACCGACTCTAGAGTATAACTTCATTTCAATTACCACAAAAGCAAAATACTGATTTTTTCAACTGCCACACTATACCTTTTTTCAAAAGAGGGGCTTTCTTTAAATAATTTAACTAATATTTAAACATTCATTTCGGTCATTTGAACTGCATTTTGCAATTTGGACTTATAAATTCTGGCTCATCTGAATAAACACTTATGTGCATAGGGAAACTAATTGCACATACGTTATTTTTAAACCGGGACGGAACTTATAGTTCCTAATTGCAAAATGTAGTCCATTTATCCTTGGGAATTTTATTCTGCACAAAAATTAATCAAGAGGTGAAAATTTAAAAACCCTAGAAAAAACTTGTGGCAGGTAGAATAAAATCGATGATCCTAAATAGACATTGCGGCTAAATTATTTAGAAAGTTAAACATTTTCAAACAACTAATTATAATAACTGACTTTAATTCACCCCATTTAATGCAGAGCACTAAAATATTATCTTCGATTTTTTTAGAGACTTTGAGCAATTGTACAAACCTATAAAAGAAGTGGAAAAAAAGCTTGAAGTAAACATATTCTGCAGGAAGAACGCAAAAAAGGGATGGGAAGCGTAAGCTTGACTGCTTTCAGTACGTCTATACAGTCTACGGTTACCATTTTCACTTTGGCGGAAATAATATTCCTTATTACAAGTTTGTAGACTGTTCAGACTTCTAATTACCAAGACAGATAATACACTTGAGAGTGAAGCATGAGCATGAGCTCAATGAGTTCAGCATGAGTTCAATTACAAAGGAAAAGAGGATGAACTGAATGATAAGTAGTTGTGCGATGAGATACAGTTGAAATTCAGTCTTTAAAAAAATCTGGGACCTAAAAATACCAATCAGTGCGAACACCAAAGTTATCATGAGCCAATCAAAATGAGAGCACTCTAGAAGCTAAAGAAGAATTTGGCAACATAAAATCAACCTAAAACGGCAGAATTTTTATCTTTGGAGCAGACAGAGAACTTTACTGAAATAAGTATTTATAAATGAGAGGCAATAAACTCCCATTGTTAGCTGCAGATTTCATGTATTAGAGTATATTAAGACAAGTGACCGGTATTAAAAGATTTAACAAGGCATGGAACTACGATAACTTCAAAATAGTAGTTTAAACCAAAATCTATTAATGAAAGAATGAAATACGCAAAACATCCTTACACTTTCAATAATGGAGATGTGGAATTTATGGGGATGGAACTCTTGGTGAAATGAAGCTGAGAAAGAAAGAAAACTATCCTGACAAACTTGAAACCAGACTTGAAACCATAAATTCGTACACCTCAGATGCTTCCTGATTTATCTCATGACTGTGGAATGGCCTCAAATTACAGAGAAAATTGAATAAATGAAAAGATAACCGGAGAAAGGATAAAAAATACATCTGATTCAACAAAATTCTGAAGGACAAATATCGCTTTAGACAAACCATGAGATCTACAACTATGAATAAATCTACGTCACTTCAAAAAAAATGAACAAATATTTATGGATGATGACATTTGGTCACCAAACATCAAAATGAGTCCTGGCAACTGATAAACATAACAATCCTAAGAGGTTTACTCCATAAGATGGTAAAGTCACTTTGCTAATCACAATCATCGACTAAAAGATTCAAATGTTTCCTAGCCCATTGTTAAATAATGAGATACAACAACAAATACGGGTGGTAGAGAGAGCAAATTACTAAGTAATATCCGTGGGAGGCTGAAATTGTCAAAACCGTCATTCCTTTCACACATCGATCTCTTATGAAGAAATCAAATTAATGGATATATTCAGGAATAATTCATTATTTTTCTTACCTGGAATGCATTTTTTTTTGGGATCTCCAAGAGTGTTTGGTGGACACTGACACTCATGGGTGGGACCAACAAATACACAGATAGCTCCAATCCCACACTTGGTAACTCGACAATCAACAGAAACCCTCCCAATTTCCGTTGAATCTGAGACTGATTAAAGAAAAGAAATGAGGTATTAAAAGATGCAGGGGAATTCTTTTCCCCCCTAATATGAAATGTTGCATTGCGAAGAAATAGTCGTCCACTTGCAAGACAAACTACAAAAGAGGGCAAAATTAAAAGATCAGGGTCAAAACCATCATTTCATGGTTGGAGTTACAGAAATTGGTGTAAAGTCATAGTCTTCAGGGCTTGTACTCATCATATAAAGCAAAAACTCAATTACGTAAAATCTTCTCTTGAAGAGTTACGCTGTTGCGCTGTTTGGAGCAGCACTTGTTATGACCCATCAGGAGGGTGACTGCAAACACGTTTTGGGTCTACTTAATTGGATCCATAATCAGAGCAAAGCAGACTCCTGACATTCTGCTTCCAAGCTCAAAGATGTCGTTAAAACAAAACCAAAGATTGGGGGAGCAGCTGCAGCAGTAAGCAAATTTACTGCCAATTAGTGATTATTCTTAATTTCTTCAAATATTTATTTTCATTTTCCTAAAATCACAAAATACGCAGGTAATCTCTAATTGAGATAAACTGACCCATCGCTATCTGGTAGATATACTCCAAAAGCCATTGGAGCAGCACCTTAGTTGAGGAGAATAAAATTACTTCAACTTAAAAATAAAACAGAATCTATTCATATGTACCTTCACAAGATCCATTTTCATTCATTATAGATCCTTTTGAGCAAGCACAGTAGCTGACATTTTGGACGGTAATGCATTCAGCACCTCCAGAGCACTTTCCCTCTATGCAGTTTGGCAAAATGCATTCATTGTTGATGATCATGTACGGAGGATTGCATTGACACTCCGTAGAATTGCACTCTAAAAAAATTAAATTGACATTACCCAAGAGAACCAAGCAATATAGAGAAGCCAAAAATATGAGAATTAAACATTTGGTAAACTTTATTCATATACTATTCTACTAAAAGAAATCTGTTGTCTCACAGTCAGTATATCGATAATGTAACTCCCAAACCAAACTTTCTGTTATACTTTATTTTTTAAGTGGTGAACTCCTCAATGTCAATTCTTAGAAATTCCGTGATACTTCTTCTGTAGTCGAAGCAATTCTGAGAAAACTTCGAGAAATGATGTTCATCAGTTCTCCGAGAACATATAGCACGTGAGCACGTTCTCCGAGCACATGATGTTATGCTGTGGTTCGTCGTTGGGGAATTTCACCATTGATAGGAAACTTCATTTTTCCTAACAAGATGCCGATTTTGATTTTAAGATTTACGTTTAATCAATACACTACACAGAAAAAAGCCCCAGAACAACTGGATGTACTGGGCGGGAAAAATCTATCAACATAGCCTGCAACAGCAATCATGGACTGCACATTTTATCTTACCCTCAATGGTACAAATTAATTTTCGATTCTGCAGAAATAATTTTATGATGTAAATTTATGAGAGAATACACCAATAGCTCAAAACTATGAGCTACACGTGACTGGATTATATGGTCAAGGCTCCTTCGAACATATTCTTTCATGCATTACAAACCGTAATGAAATTGAATTTAATCTCAAGCTCTGAAAATATGAATCTACTATTTTCCGAGATTTAAATACTTCTCCCTCAAAAAGAAAAATTTAAGACAAGACTCTGAACATTCAAAAAAACACTTATAGAATTCAATATACGTACATTTGTTTTCTTAAATATAGAACTTTCAGCTCTATGTTTCATGGTTAAAAATATTAACCTGGCGCATTTGCTTCTCTAAAATTTATAAAATGAAACTTGTCCTTTTGAAATTATACATTCTGACAAGCAACTGTGATATCCTCAAGTATAGTTCTATTGGGAACTTTATTTTGATGGTAGGAAAAATTTAAAAATGCCAAACTTTGCTAAAATCAAGTTACTTCATACATATACACATACCTTGGCAAGAAACAAAAGGATTTCCTATGTATCCTTCTGGGCACTGACAATCATAGTTCCCTAGTAAATTTTTACAGAAGGCATGAGCTCCGCAAACAGGATTTTCATTATCTGAGCATTCATCGATATCTTCACATTCTCCGGTGGTTGAATTTCTTGAAAAACCTTCTCGACAAATGCACACTTTTTCCTCTAAAAAAAGGTCTTTAATGCAAAGCTCCGAATCTGGACAAGGACTTTTATCACTGCATATGAATGACTGAGCCTTTGATTGGGTACAACCTGGGAAGAGATGAAAAAAGGGATAAGTAAGCAAACAGATACAGCAATTTTTAGAGTTTAAAAAATTGAAATGCTGAGCAAAGACATAAATAAATAAATAGAGAGAGATTGAAAAGAGTTCGAAGAGAGTGGAGGGACTGAAAGATAGCCAATACAGTATATTCTATAAAATTAGATGAAAATAGCATTCATTTGTCTTTCTTTAAAAAATAAAGCAACATTGAAGATTTTGAGACAGAAGAATTGAGATGCATGTTTTGGACTTTCAACACTGAGGAAGTTTAAGACAGAGAGATGGTTTGTTTGCCATCAGTTTTAAAAATCGGTATGAAACTGAAAATCTTATGATAACAGACAAAATTTCATACTTTCATGCTTGATTTCTCTGCAGAAAAATGCACTGGTAAGAGTTGCACCCAATCAGGAAAGAGACTATTGGTGTATTCTAAGAATGACTGGTACTGACTTAGTAAAACCTCTGGATTTTTTACTTCCTCTTTACAGGAGATCATGGCGAGCATAAAAAATCAGGGAAGTATACTAAGCTGATGTGAGAAGAAATTAGGCCCCAGATTTGTTCCTGATTGCCTTCCTGATTGGTCATAGTTGGCATTACACAAAATGAAAATGCTTTGAGGGAGAGAGCTTCTTCTATTTATTATTACAGTGTAAGCACCCTCTGTTTATTTTAAAAAGAAATAAATAATTTACCTACCTTCTTTGTAAGGCTCACCAACTGTTCCTCGCGGGCAATGACAAGTGAAGCTGGCAATTCCATTCACACAAACAGCACCGGCTGAGCATGGTCCACTGGCACACTCGTTGATGTCTACACAGCCATTTTTCTTACTATCACTAAATCCAGGCTTGCAGATACACAATGCTTTATTCCCTGATAGAGTGCACATTGCATTGGCATTGCACCTGATTGTTTGACAAGGGTCTGAAAATACACAAAAATATGAGGGAACAATTTTAATAGAAGAAAGGAATTACTACACCTTGTTTGATTTCAAAATGAGAGATCCTCTAGGAATGGAAAAAAAAAATTGCGTAAATGTATACCAAAAGAAGGAGGAAACGTTCTGAAGAGGAAAAAAATGAGTATGTTTACAAGAAATGTATATGTAGACACTCCTTAGAATTTAATGAACTTTGGCAAAAATTGATTGGGTCTCATTTGTAAGTTCTTCAACTGGCAACATCTGATTGTACTAGTTTTTCTCTTTTATTACAAAAGATTATTACAACAACAAAATACAGTAACATAACAGAGGAATGGTGGGAGGGAAGGAGGGAAGGAGGGGAGAGAAATAAAAATACTAACCAACACAACCATCCAAAATGCTGCTGGAGTTGTACAGATAACCATCTTCACAGTGGCATTCTGCTTCTTTACCTTTTGGTTTACAAACAGCATGTTTCCCACACTGAACATCTTTACATGGATCCGCAGGTTCTGAGAGTCCTGTGAATCCAAAGAAATATACTTGTAAAATCTTGAGTAGAAAAAACACTTTCACAATCTAAAAATGTAAAAAAGGTGCATAAAGATTGATTTGAGATAAAATACTAAGAAGTTATACTTATCAAATAAATTTGTAACACTCTATGTATTTAAAACATAGTAAGTACATATGAGACGTGTAGCTTGTCTCTTATTTGCAGGATAAATGATTCCTACTCAAGAAATATACATTTGAAGTAACTACGATACCGTTAAAAATTCAGTTCTGATCAGGAGTTTTTTTGTAAAGATCACACTGACACTTTGGAGTCCCTCTAATCATAACTATATGTCAATATTCAATATTTTCTGAATGTTCACTTCAAGTATTTACAGAAACTATACTTCTGTGATAAAATAGATGAGACGTAGTCAAAGCATACTGTTTCATGCCAGTTTGAGCAGGAGGACTCTTGTAACAATAATGTTTTGAAATATAATATTCTTAATTTTAAATTTAAATTTTAAAAAAAAAACTCTTTCGGTCATTACCAAAAAATTCTTTTAACTTTTTATTGGATATTCACTTAATTTTAAGAAACTTTTACAATGGTGTTGCTGGCTTTAAAATAAATTCCTGTTTGAAAGAGGACCAACTGGGAAAAATACATTTGAGTGGGACAAAAATCTGCGTACTTCATCTCTTCATGGTGATAAAAAAAAAAGCACATGGCGCAAACATGGAACAAGGTATGTAGATAGATTTAAATATTCATACACCTGACTATAATCCAAGAAACTAAAACCTCCACAGCTTTCTTCATTTCCTGATTAGTGTTTTTAATCTTGAGCTGCAATAGATAATTATTGCCTAGCTTGAAATTATGATTTAGAACCAGAATTGCTTTTTTTCACATATAATGGGAAAACAAAAGATTTTCAAGCATTCTTGCCTAGTTGTAATGATCAGATAAAATAATTAAAAGGAAGGAAAAATACACAAAGGGACACATGCTGAGATGATCTGCTGTCCGTTTGGTGTTTCTTTGGCACTTCTCACAAATGATGAAAAAAGTACACTTCTCTTATGAAATAAAACAAAAAAATTAAAACTATGATAATACATAAGGTCAATCGGAGAGTCACTAAAGTGAACACCCTAACACCTAAAACAATGCTGACTTCAGCTTTGCAGAAGTTAAATGAGATAAACATGATTTTGGACAGATACATTATTTGGAAACATTGATGAAACAAGCTTGATGTAAACATGTAAAAAGAACTGACTATTTTTGATTCTTCAAAGAATCAAGACTAGTAAATTTGAGGATGAACAAATTAAAAGGTACATTTAAATCAATAATAACTTAACTAATAATACTTAAATTTACAATACAAAAACGAGATCAAGTTCAGAGACTTCTTAGCTGAAATTATTTATTGTAGAGACTTCAGAAAACCTTTTAAGAGGAAGGAAAAAGATGCAGATAGTTCAAAAAGAAACTGCTTTTTACTTTTAGCAGTTTTACTACAGCCCATAAAAGGGAATCAGATCATGAGGTAGCGACTTTTTTTGATTCTGATTCAAAGAAGCCCACATGCATTTTTTCTCGTAACAGGATTAAAGATGAAAGAGGAAAGGACTGTCACTTGCAGGAAAATAAGAAACATTTAAATTCAAAGAATAGATAAGTCAAGGTTTATACTCTGTTAGAGAAAAAGATGTCGACATTGGGTTGTATCCATTGATGCTATTTTCTTCTTGGCTGTGATGAAATGTTAGCATCTTCGTCTCTAATCTGAGAGTTGCTTGAACCCACTGTTACTTGTAGTGCTTCGCTTACAAATTGAGCTATTTTTGCCCCAGGTTTAAAGTGTTGCGAAGAAACAAATATCTAGGTACTTTGTGCAATTAAGGAGTCTAATTTATTGAAATACTTGCAAGCGCCAGCTCATTCTAGAACTAGGCAAATCACTAAATTTGCTAAAAACTATTACCAATCAATTTGTATTAAACAGAAAGGAACCAAGCCACATCAACTATTGCCAAATTTAATCGGGCAATTTAATTTTTTACATTACGACGGTTGAGCGGATTTTCGGGGCCAAATTCAGGGAATTTTCTCCATACTACAAAGCAAATTCATTGACACTTTCAAAGGAATCCGCACAAACGTTCTCACATAAAAATTAAATTGCCCAGTTAAATTCGGCAATAGCTGATGTGGCTTGGTTCCTTTCTGTTAACCGCAGTCCAATTTACCTTCAGTCAACTTGAATTTTTGAAGAGTAAACACTTTTAGAATGCAAGCAGTTGAAACAATTGGTCAGGTTTCAATGTCACAGATAAAGCATCATTCAATTTAGCCTGGATAAAGAAACGAGATTGATTGATAGAATCCAAGAGATATGACATGGTAAATCCGTCCACGAGACCATTTCAATGAGAGAGAGCAAAAGGTAGATAAGATGGAGTCAGGGAAAAGAAGACTTGGGATAAAAAACAAAGACGACTGCACTACTGCATTGAGAGGTTATTTTTACATACATAGCCACAAGGCAAGATGCCATTTAACTGAGTCAAGATAGGGCTTGAACTATTGACAGCTTTAGCTACGAATCATTTCAAACATTTATTACATTCTTTATTCAGTACATTATGACTGAAAATTTTGACTCAATCTTCTTGAAAGTATTAGAAAGCGATTGACATTAAAAACGGAAAATTCGAATTTTTAATTTAAATTAGTGTTGCACTGTTTTTTGCTGTCTCATAAGTATAGTACTTTTAACCTTAATCCCATTTACCCTGAATCCATCCTCAGATGAGCTACATCAGAATTTATTGATTTGCTTCTCTTTTCTGCGTCAGTTTCACTTGACGGCTGCAAAGTCCGCCAGGTGAAACCTACAAGGAAATGAAAAAACAAAAACTCTGTTAACTCCAGCAGCACACTCTGAACTCCATGAAAAATATTGGAGGAGAAATAAGGATCAAAGATAGACTTACCAAAATAGAATATAGACAAAAAAGGCCAAACTCACACCATTACAACGAGAGGAAGAAAGTGGAGGAAATCCATTCTCGAACTTGGTTGCACTGAAAAATATGATTAGACACAACAAAGACGACACAAGAAAGAATCTTGGAAAATAGATGTAAAGGTGTAAATACACTGAAAAAAAATTTCAATATTCTGAGAATTTACTAAATATTTTTTGGCACACAAGAAAAACATAGAAACAAAGAAAAAAATTATAAAGGAGAAGTAAAGAGGTAAAAAAGGGCGAAGAAAAGGGGCAAAAAAGTTGGAGAGTCAAAAGCTAGCTCACATCCAGCATCATTAAAATATGATAATAATGGGGCAAGCATTTTTTTTTTTTTTTTTTTTTTTTAAAAAAAAATAAAAATAGTCTTGGATGCAAAGCCAGTTTGTGACTTTTATTGACTGGAAATAATGACCATAATTTAAATGCACAATAAAAAAGAAACATAAGAAAAAAACATGAATTAATTTGAAAAGTGAAAAAGAGTAAAAAAACATCAGAGCAACTAGAGAGAAACATTGGACACAAGGTAAGTAAATCAGTAATAAAAGAAAAATAAGGTATACATTTTTCGACTCACCGAACTTTGAGGACCTGTGGGGGAGGCATAGGACAAAACAAACAACAAGCATGCACTGAGAGGAGATGCATTAACACATCATGCAAAACATTTAGAAAAAAACAGAGAAGAAAATCACATGCATCAAGTATCTACAATAAATAAGTATATATACAGAACTTGTCTAACTACAAAAGCACCTCACGAAGCAATTTGAACATATTTTTTTTAACAAAACACAAAAACTTATAAGGAAAAAAAATTCCTCCAATATTACATATTGATCAATAGAGAGTTTTAATGCAATGTTTGGAAGCCTGAATGATACTATAAAACTCGTTGTAACGAGCTAACTTCACGACTCGAATCAGAATGTATTTGTTGAATACTTAACATTATACAACCAACATGTAATTTTTGGTGGAAGCATTGTCAAATCTGTCAATTTTCCTCAGGTTTGGTTATTTAACTATGCTATGAAATTTAACCTTGGTGATTAAAAATTAAAGATGTACTATCAAAGTAAATCAATTTTGTGTTGGACTAAGATTTAGATGATACGTCAGGCTTTTCCATGTTCTGTAACATGACATTATCACAAAAACCCTCCATGATTTATTTAATTTATATCATTATCTTATTTTTATCAGGAGGAAGAGCACTACAGCCTTAGTGTTGGCATACTGTAAGCATAGCCTGAAAAGCGGCCCAACGAGAAGACCCCTGATGCCGCGCTCACTCCTTGTATTTAATCTTGGAACTTAGAATTCGACTCCAAAATACTGCAGCGTTGGAGCAGAGAAGAGAGAATCTGCCGGAGCCCGTTTCACAAAACTTTTCTTCCTATGCTGTCTATGCAAGATGCAGGATTCCCTACCCTGCGCATACAGCAAAAAAGGAAAAGTAAGCTAAAACAGGCTCTACTGTCAGTTACTTTCCAGCTATTCCAGTTTGCCAATACTACAGCTTTGTCGTGCCTCTTTCTTTCACTGATAATAATATGCACGGGAATTATGAATGGAAATGACAAAGAGTGGTCAGCAAAAATAATTTCTGAATTTTAAAATTAATGGTTTGGTCCAATGAAATTTTGTACTCTGATTAGAACGAATCTTGAAATAATAACAAGAGTTTGACTCTTTGATATTTGAGATTAACTGCTGTCATTAGAAAAAGTCAGGATAAAAAAGTTGAAGTTCAATATTTCATGAAAAAAACTTGGGAAGTTTCTAGGGCCTACATAATAAAATGAAATCACAATGGAAACTAACTTTCACAGAAATGGTGACCAAGGCTGGCAAATCCATACGGACAAATGCAGACGAACGCTCCTGGAGTGTTTATGCATTTTGCATGAAAGCCACAATGGTTAAATCGATCACATTCGTTGATGTCGTGACAGTGTTTCTTGGGATTTCCCGTATAGCCAGGTTTGCACTCACAAAAGTAACTTCCATTCGTGTTAATGCAAATGGCATGAAGCCCACATGGTGCTGCAGTACACTCGTTGATATCTATTGAATGTTAGTCAACCATACAAAATTTACAGATTTCTGGGTTAGTTTCCGGATCAAACCAATGATACAACTTACAAAAAGGCAATAAGGAGGTTAAACTTGATGCCACTTGAAGGGAGAGGTTCTCTCAATTTACATCATCATAATTATTGAGCCATTTGAACATATTTTACAACATTTATGATGGAAAAAAGGAGTGGTATCAGGGTGCTTTTTCCTACCAAGATAATTTCTCGGACAATTTTTCTTGGATTTTTCAATATTAGTGCACATGAATTTAAAATATGATTTGAGCTTGAACTAAACCTCTGAGTATTGCCTTTGAAGGATGTTAATGTCAAAATAAGCTAATGAATAAAAATCTGCAATATTTTACAAACATGAACATCTATCAGACAAAAACAAAACAGGTAACAACAATGAAAGAATGATGAAATCTTATCTTATACGTACAAGTAGGTTTCTAAAAAAGCATTTAGTAAACATTACATAAATAGTTAGTCCTTGCGCAAATGTCTAGCTACCATTTACCTCATTAATTTTTACATCAACTAGCAAAAAAATTATTTATTTTTTTCCCTCTAAACTACATGGTTAGTAACGAAGAAGACTGCTGCAAACGGAACTTACAAAAGCGAGACTACTCTATCAGCATTTGTTCTTTTTTGCAGCATCTTCCTAATTTTCCCTTCCTATTCAATTACATAATTAGTCTCTGCTTTTAAATGTTATCAACCGTGCTAGGATTAAGTTTTTCCTATCACCAAGTTATTTGGGGGAAATGAAATTACGAATTCATCACACTGCCGGTTCAGTAGGCAACTGTAGGAATTTTTTCTGATAAACATTTTAACCTTCATAAGTACAGTAATTATGTGTGCATTTCTATACTGTCTAGGTACAAAAGGAAACATAAAATAAATAATGCTGACTCTTCAATTTCAGTGAGATGAATTACGTAACTTTTTGGGAGTACCATAATTATTTACAAAATAATTTTTTACTTAGCGCAGGATAATTTCCCTAACAATAGCTTCCTCCCAATTGTTCAACTCATTGGAGGAGAGTGCAGAAAAAAATATGATTGCAGAAATTTGATCAGCCAATAATTTTTCCTAATTTCTATCGATGAAGTCCTAAAATCAATTGTGTTGATCATTCATGAAGCAGCTGTAGCATTTTTCTTCTAAAATTATTCGGTGTAATTTAATTAGAAATAAATCTTGTGCATTTATTTTTGCATTTTATTTTCCAAAACTTTGATTACTGAGTGATACAAAATTACCACAAAGATACTTTCTGTTCCATAATTGATGATGAGATTGAAAAGATTACGGAATACTCAAATATCCTAGGATTTTCTGCAATCCAGGATATGAATAACTGATCCACATTGATAATGTTCAGTTTTTTCTTCTTCTTCTTTTCATTAATCTTAGCTTTTGCTGTCTGAAATATAAGACTAAAATGAATGATCTCTGTCAATCAATCTGTATAGAAATATCATCATCTTAGGAAACAGCTGATCGAAGGAATATAAAAAAAGTTGGTGATGGAGCATACCTGAGCAAGATGTGTGAGGATCGCCGTGATACCCTGGAGGACAGGTGCATCGATATTTACCAGGCTCATTAAAACAAAGAGCATTGGCACCACATGGATTGAGAAGACACTCGTTGATGTCGAAACAGCCTCCATGATACGCATCACCTTCATATCCTTGTGGACACTCACAATGATGTCCTCCAGGTAGATTCGTACATAAAGCTCCGGGTCCGCAAGAGCCTTGAAATTCGCATTCATTTATATCAACACACTGCGGGCAAAACAAACAATAAAAATTAGTTTCTCTCTGTCATCATACATTCTTACACACTCAGAGCCAAGTTGACTCAAAGTAAAGATGTAGTTGCCCATCAGCTCCACTCTGAAAGAGCAAGCTACTCACTAGGTGCTGTGCCACTTACATGACAGGTTATTGACAGTCATGAGAAGTGGTTATTGTTAGCTGTTCAGTGATAAAACATAAGCAGTTGCCGAAGGCACTGTAAGATTTTTCGCTAGAGCTTGTAGTGTAATATCTATGATTGGTAAGATATAGATTCAGACAACCAATGCAATCTTGACATGTGTGTACATGATTAGTCAAGACAGGAGTGCAAAAAAATATTCAGTGTGCCAGACCAGCAACTACCAAAAGATTGGTAGTCATCCTGACAAAAGGTTTAGAATGTCCCAATACTTCTTAAGAAAAAAAAAAGAAAAAGAGTCGGCAAAGTTTCGGTGCTTGTACCTATCCCCCTAGATAGACTGATTATCGTTTACTAGAGTACCTATTACCGTACAACTGAATTTAGAATGATTGCGGCTATTTTGGTGAGGATAAAATATTCACAGACACAGAAGGGTACTAACGCACCTGTCAAATCCTTGGATGGCGCACTGATCATTTGAGTAGTTATGGAACAACAGTATGCTAGCATAGTTCGCTAAACTATTTTAATGTATTATAAATGTAGGAAGACCATGTAAGAATCCGAACGAAAAATCTTTGATAAAAGATAAAGGGAGGAGACTTCGGCAGGATTTCGGCAGCAGAATTAGCAGATTCACATTCACCTGTTGCGACCATAACCTCCAAATGAAAATTTGTATTTGTTTACACAAGTTTGCAGGAGCTCGGATGAAAACTCTGGATGAAAATTCATTTTAATTTAGCTTTCATAACAGATAATGGCGGAGATTTTTAAAGGGCAATGTAATTAAAATTAAAATATCTACAGCTCAATAGCCATTTAATCAAATTATTCATGAAAATTATGAACTATTTGTCGTGAATGTAGATTTGGCTACACTGTACATAGCATCCGCCATCTTGTCGTTGTCTCTCGTCTACCGTACTGTTCACCGACCCTGTTTGTCCCTTGTCCAAGATCCATCCATATAGGTCAGTCATTCCCGAAACCCAAATGAGAATCTTCTGCGCATGACGTCAGCATTACTGCCGCGAAAACCAGAAATGTCGGAAACAATGCTTTTCTTATGGGAGAGAACAAATTTTTCTTAATGAATCATTTAAATTTCTTACTTTTAAATTCTTTGAAGCTTTCTGAGTGTCGAAAGGAACGTTTAGAAATTAGCGTCAAGGGTTTCAATTCAGCTGAATTTGCGTTTTTATATTTTTAAATGATTTTTGAAGTCAGCGATGTAACAAGCCATCT
This sequence comes from Bemisia tabaci, assembly GCF_918797505.1. Taxonomy (NCBI): domain Eukaryota; kingdom Metazoa; phylum Arthropoda; class Insecta; order Hemiptera; family Aleyrodidae; genus Bemisia; species Bemisia tabaci. Next base: position 41,804,803 of record NC_092797.1, on the reverse strand, counting down.
AGTGGTATAGATTCGCGTGTAAAAATGGCTGATGCAGAGTAAACTGTAAAAATGAAAGAACACAAATTCGGCAAAATCGAAACCCTGAATGCTAATGTCTAAACGTTCTTTTCGACACACAGAAAGTTTCAAAGGATTTAAAAGTAAGAAATTTAAATGATTCATTAAGAAAAATTTGCTCTCTCCCATAAGAAAAGCATTGTTTCCGACTTTTCTGGTTTTCGCGGCAGTAATGCTGACGTCACGAGCCAATGGAAAGGGGCTTACCCCGAGCGGGGAAATCTGCGCAATGACTGACCTATATGGATGGATCTTGCCCTTGTCAACCGTTACCGTGTTTCCTCCCTTTGAATAAAGAATTTTGTCGTGTCCTCCAACTTCGGTGTTATTTGTGGCGTCCGCCGAATAGCCCTGTCACCCACCCGACTCTAAACATAACATTGGCGACGAGATTAAAACATAGCTTGCTTTCGACATGCCGCGTGGTCGTGGTCGTGGAAGAAATAGGCAGAGCACCCCTGACTCAAGCGTAGAGCGTTCTCCTTCTCACTCCCAGAAACCTATTCAACGGTATCATGGTAAGCTGGAACCATTCACTCCGAACACAAACTTAGCAGTTTGGCTTGAACTTCTAGATAATTTTTGTGATTGGAACGATGTTAAATCGTTGGACACGAAGAAGCAAGTTCTTTTGAACCACCTTTCTCTCGAAGCCTATAGCATTCTTCACACAAATCTGTTACCTAACAAACCAAAGGATAAGTCTTTTCAAGAATTATTGAAGCTAATGAAGTTCCATTTCGAACCACCTACCCTAAAGTTCACAAAAATTCAAAAGTTCGAGTCAAGGAACCAACAAGATTCTGAGTCCGCATCTAAATACGTACAAGAGCTCCGTGCCCTAGCAGATAAGTGTGATTTTGGTGAGAATTTGCATGACCGTCTACTGGTTCGTTTCGTTAATGGCCTCCAGTCTAGTGCGCTGAAGAAGAAATTGTGGAACATTCCGGACCTGACTTTGGAAGATGCGCTTACTAAAGCCATCCACGAAGAAGTCATCCTCACAGAGTTACCTGAATTGAAACCACAAACAAAGTCTCCCTCACCCTCATCCTCTGAAACAGTCCAGAAAGTCACACACCCTTCCAAAAAGAAGAAGAAGTTCGCCAAAGGTACACCAAATTCCTCAAACAACAATCAATCCTCGTTTCCTAACCGTTATCCTTGCTCCTCGTCACTCCCTGATACCAGTTATCAATCCAACAATTCCCACAACAGTCAACAACCAAAGTTTCGTCAACCTTATACTTGTCAATGTCAGCATTCGTGTTGTAGTCGTTCGAACCAGAATCAGACCCAACACAAGAATCCACAAACCACTGTTCCTTGCTGGCGTTGCAAAAGATTACATAATCCCAACTTTTGCCCAGCAAAAGGATGGAAATGTAATCTCTGCCATGAAATCGGGCACATTTCCAAGGCGTGCCATAGAGCAACAACAGGCGCTATTCATGACTCAGTTCATCCATCGAACGAGTTCCATGATGTCATCGTGGGAAGAGTTCTTGAAGCTAATCAACTGCTCGTCACTAATCAAATGATCTCGAATCGTCCCTTTCAACCCTCTAAAGTCCTCTATGGTAATTCATCTCAGTCTACAGATACTTCTTCAAGTCACAAGTCAACAAACACAGCATCGTCAACAAACACATCATCGTCAACCTGTCCTCACACTTCTCGTCACACCAAGTCGCCTCGATCAATCATCGGTCACTCATCTAAATCTCCTGTCACCAATAAATGCTCAACAGCTGATGTCAACAACCCCGATCAGTTTTGTGTAGCTAGTTTGCAAAGTGCCTTACATGGACTGAAGATCGGTAACATTGCTGAAAATTACGTGAGTAGAAATAACTCAAATTCTATTGTTGCAAATTTACCCACCGGGAACCTTAGTTCACCTAATCGAGCTCCGTATTTGAGAATAATGCTCATTAATGGTGTTGATATTAAGTGCGAAATTGATTGCGGATCCCCATATTCAATCATATCAATGCTAGAGTTTCAACAGAAATTTCCTAAATTAGTAATTTCACCCTCCTCTGTTCAACTTTATGGTGTTGATAACTATGGCTTGAATACAGTCGGCCAAGTGATGGTGAAAGTTCGATACAAGGGTAATGATTTTAATTTACGTTTAATTATAGTTAAGTTCTCTAAACCTGCCACAATGCTCTTGGGAAGAGAATGGTTAAACATCCTTGAACCACAGTTAAAAGATACTATTCTCAATGACACACCTCCTAATGAAGTTAAACAAATCAGCAATTCTAATTTTGTAGAAATATATCGTCATAAGTTTCCCTGGGTTTTCAATGCAGATAAGTCTGAAGCAATACAAGGCTTTCAGGCTAGACTGGTTCTTATGCCTAACGCTACCCCTATATTTCATAAATATTATGAGTTACCCTACAGTCTCTGCGAAAAAGTCGAAGCTAAGCTGGCTGAAATGGTGAAAAACAAAAGATTAGAACCAGTAAACCATTCGAACTGGGCATCACCAATTTGGCCTATTGTCAAAAAGAATAACGAAATTAGGATTGTAACAGACTTCCGGAGAACGATTAACCCTCAGCTTCAAATGGATCACTATCCTTTACCTAAACTTGAAGACATTTGGGCCACCCTTTCAAATTGTTCCTATTTTACCAAAATAGATTTAACTGAAGCTTATCTTCAGCTAAGAGTTGCTCCGGAGAGTCAAGAGCTTTTAACCGTTAACACTCCCTGGGGTTTATTTCGATTTAATCGCTTGCAATATGGCGTTAAGGTGGGACCGCCGGTTTTCCAAAGCGTTATGGACACTCTTTTGGCTCGCATGAAACGCGTAGCTAAATTCTTGGATGACATTGTCGTAGGGGGAGAAAATTATGATGAATGTTTAAAAATTACGCTGGAAGTTTTGGACCGTTTAAATGTGCATCACGTTCAAGTTGGCCTTCCAAAGTGTCTTTGGTTAGTTACTGAAATAGAGTTATTAGGTTATAGAATAAATAAAACAGGAATTCACCCCACTGATGAGAAAATTGAAGCAATAATTCATGCCAAAGTACCTACTAATGTTTCTGAACTAAGATCTTATTTAGGTCTTGTTAACTTTTATGCTAGGTTCTTGCCAAATTTAAGTACTCATCTTAGGCCACTTAATCAACTGTTAACAAAAAACCAAAAATTTGAGTGGACAACTGAATGTCAATCCGCTTTAGATTTCATTAAGGCTAAATTGTGTGATAAACCTGTATTAGAAATTTATGATCCTCAAAAACCTATGGTAGTCTGCTCTGATGCGTCACCATTTGGTGTCGGTTCAGTCTTGTGTCACGTTGTCAATAATCTAGAAAAACCTGTCATGTACGCTTCAGCCTCCCTGTCACCCGCACAAAAACGCTACTCACAACTTGATCGAGAAGCACTAGGCGTAGTTTATAGTGTTAAGAAGTTTCACAAATATCTGTATGGAAAACATTTTACATTAGTCACCGATAATCACCCGTTGAAAACTTTATTGTGTAAAGGAATACCTGTCATTGCGTCCCCTAGAATTCAAAGATGGTCAGTCACACTAAGTGCATATAATTTCACAGTAGAACATAGAAAGGCAACCTTATTAGCCGCCCCTGATGCTCTTTCTAGATTGCCACTGGAACAAGAGCAAGTAAAAGTCATCAATTCTTACATTGAAATCATGCCTGATTTACCTGTTACAAGCTCTGTTGTAGCCACAGCAACTCAGGAAGATCCCCTTCTAAGCCAAGTGCATAATTTTGTGTTGATTGGTTGGCCTAACTCTATTGAAGATAAAAATCTTGTACCATTCTTCAAAATTAAGGAATTTTTGTCCTTAGAGGAAGAAGTCATTTTGTTTGGTGATCGCGCTGTCATCCCCAGTAAATTACAGAAAATCGTTTTAAATTTACTTCACAAATCGCATCCAGGAATAGTTAGGATGAAGTTATTGGCAAGGCAAAATGTTTGGTGGCCAAGCCTAAACTCAGATATAGAAAGCATTAGTAAATCTTGTGAAGCATGCCAATCACTAAATTTTAAACCTTTGTCTTGTGAATCTGTGTCCTGGCCCGTCACAAGTTCTCCTTGGGAGAGAGTCCATGTGGATCATTTTTATTTCGATAATAATACATTCTTTCTCTTAGTTGATACTTATTCAAATTGGTTAGATGTCTGCCAAGTTAAGTCTACTTCTGCTGAAAGTGTTATAGCTAAGTTAAGTTCACACATTTGTACCTTTGGGCTTCTCAAAGAAATAGTAAGTGATAATGGCCCGCCGTTTGATTCGGCAGAATTTTTAGACTTCTGTACAGCCAACAATATTTTGGTGTCGAAATCGCCACCGTATCATCCGAAAAGCAATGGTACTGCAGAGAGAGCAGTACGTACCATCAAAAGTGCTTTAAAGAAAGGTATTATGGATGCTAAAAATGTTGAAAAATCATACTCCTTAACAAATATTTTATCAGAATTTTTGCTTCACTACCGAAACACTCCAACCACAGTAAAAGGAAAAACCCCAGCTGAATTAATTTTTAACTATAAACCTCAAATTCCGCTCTCGTTATGTAAACCACAAGGACAAACATTTAGAAAATTAGTTAAGTTGGAACCTGATTGCAAAGTCTTAGTAAAATTTAGCAAAAACCATGAAACAAAAATAGGTAAAATAATTAGAAATGTAAGCCCAACAACCTATTTAGTAAATTTAGATGGTAACACTAAATTAGTACATGTAAATCAGTTAAAAGTAACTTCTTTGTCAATGGATTCGCTTCAGAATAAGGCACCAGTTCTTGAGTCATCTAAACTTGAAAATTCTTGGGTGAACAAGGAGAGTTGTCGCCGGTATGTGGTGACTAGTCCTTTGCGTCATCTGCAGCCAAATTTGGCATCATCCAAAATCAGTGCCCCAAAGCAGTCTTGTCAAAACAGACCGGTTACATCTGTTCCCAGTTCAACAACCTTGCACCCAGAAGTGCGACGTTCTGGCAGAATCCGGAAACAGCGTGACCGCTTAGATCTTTAATTGTCAGAATTTGTTAATTCCTCGAAATTCTCTTGTTGACCTTACATTTAAAACAATTGTCAAAAATTTATAAATTCCTTGAAATTCTATTTGTTAACTACATTTAAAATAATTGTCAAAATTTGTAAATTCTTGAAATTCTCTTGTTGACTAAACATGTAAAATTTTTTTTTTCTACCCTAGCGGGGAGAGGATGTCGTGAATGTAGATTTGGCTACACTGTACATAGCATCCGCCATCTTGTCGTTGTCTCTCGTCTACCGTACTGTTCACCGACCCTGTTTGTCCCTTGTCAACCGTTACCGTGTTTCCTCCCTTTGAATAAAGAATTTTGTCGTGTCCTCCAACTTCGGTGTTATTTGTGGCGTCCGCCGAATAGCCCTGTCACCCACCCGACTCTAAACATAACACTATTTAGGATTTTTCCCTGAAGAGAGGGGAGAAATGGTTGGTACAGCTGACAACCCCTGTTCCCGCGCGCGCCATACTACAAACTGTACAAACTTCGGCGGCAATTTTTAAATTGACGCTCTTTTTTCGTTTTGCCGTCAACGGTGTCGTCGCACCCTCCCCTCTTCTATAACTTCTTATCTAATTGAGGTGAATATTTGTAACTTAGGGGATGTTCATCGGTCAAAGGGAGCTTCTATATTGCCCGCTAAAATTATCAAGGGAGCTCCTGGGGGAGGGGGGACGGGACCCCGACTTTTTTTCAATGGAGAGACAGCCCCCCCCCCCCCCCCCCGTGATACCTTGTTCGAAGCAGAAGAGAAGATCATTTTTCGCGCGAACCCGAAGTCATTATCTCAAACCTTTTCAAAATGGCCGAAAATTGGCGCCACAATTTTTTTCTACAACTCGATACATCAGGTCATTTTGGCGCGAGAAAAACGAATTCGACTCCAGATTTTTTTTGAAAAAATAATAATAAAGAACCGAATTTTTTAAAATGGTGACATGTGATGACGAATTCAAACCAGATTCATCTAAAGTTGTTGAGTTGAATCTAAAGAGCAGCGCTCACTCCGTAAATGAGTAAATTTCGATCGGCACTCAGCCCAGATAGCACAAAAATATTTTGAAAATATTTTCAAAACTTATTAAGGGAATATTTTAAAAATGTTTACAGGCAATAGTTTTGAATTATTTTAAAAATATATTTTGTAAACATTTTCGAAATATTCTCTAAAAAGTTTTAAAAATAGTTTAAAAATATTTTGAAAATATTTTAATTGCAATATTGTCATGAAAATATTTTGATAAAGGTGACAATATTTTCAAAATATTTTGTGCTACCTGGGGAGCACGGCTGTCTATGAACAATATAAAAATTCGGAGTGAAATGCATTCCGAAAACTCCGAGGTTTTCGAACATTCTAGGCAAAAAATCAAAAAGCATACTCACTCCATTGTAAGGGTTTCCATGATATCCGTGTTGACAATCACACGTGTAATTGCCGGGGAGATTTATGCATACAGTGTTGATGCCGCACGCATTTGGCAACTGACACTCGTCGATGTCTGCAAAGAGAAAATGTCAAAAATTAATTCATAATAATTAATAAAGCCAAAAACGAGCACAAAGCAAAATAAATCAGAGGAATTTCAGTAGCGTGTGCTTTAAGCAAAATTCACCTCTTAAAATCAAAATCCATACTTTCGGAACTGTATGACACTTTGACAGTGAAACTACCAGACCGCGCATTTCGTTTGCGGTGTTTAAAAATCTTCGCTCCCACTTTATTTGTGTGAAGGAGAACAAACCAATATTATTACTTTACATGGAGAAGAAAAATCACGGAAGTTTTGAAGAATTGACGTTGAATAGTTTTCCATCGCAAACATACATTGACAGGAAGTCTGCTTCGTCGCAAACCGAGATACGTGGTCTATATAGTGGTTTCACCATCCATTTAATTTCCAGTACTTGGCTACCAAAATTGATGGTTTACTCTGAGTCAAATTCATGGTATTAACGCAAATGCATTTTCTTTAAGGCCTTCAATGATGGGAGCCTCACTAAAAGCACCATTTCAGTTGAATCTTAAGGATAAAGGGAGTCATGGAGGAATACAAATTTAGCCTGCGGAGTGAACTTTGAACCAATTCTGGGAAATTTTCTCTAAGGTATACAGAATTTACCCAAGAAAATTTTGTTCACGTCTCTTTCCAGGTCAGCCTAGAGTAATTCTAAGTCGCAGCCCTGCCCCGCAGTTTCCATTTACAGAACTCTAGCGTATTCGCCCATGCACTGGAAAAAAAAACAAAAAAAAAAAAAAAAAACAAACATTGGATCTAGAGTCCAGACTCCTGAAAACATTGACAAGAAAAAGTACTCTTGATTCAATCAGATTTTCGCTTTAATTAAAAGGAAATCCGCTCAAATTAATAGGCTTGGTTATTGATTTAAGCCAAAATCCGATTGAATCAAGAGTATTTTTTCTTGTCGATGTTTTTAAGAGTCTGGGCTCTAGATCCAATGTGTTCTTTCTTCCAGTGTGAGTCCCGAGGGGTCCTCCAAAAAAAAAACAAAACAAATATAACAAATTATAGAGGACACCGGGAGGACAATACGTTGCTCCTCTGACGTAAGGGCGTATCTCGATTTCCGCATAAACCCCCGAAAATACGGGTTCATTCGTAAAACAGGGCTACCGTAGAAATTGAGGTACGCCATTACGTCAGAGGGGCGACGACTAGGCTGTCGGATCCCGTCATAAAACTCACTGAAAAATGAGGAAGGAGATCGGTGAGGCGGAAAAATATGAGCGAGGAATCCTCCGGGTGGGAGCTAAGCGCGACCGGGGACCGGGGAAAAATAGTCATGACGATAACGCGAAGCGCAAGGACATCGGGAGGACCTTGGTCCTTGAACGAGGGGCCGGGACGGGCGCTGGATGGTGAGAGTAGATTGCCTCCTGCTCCTGCATTTATTCGTTTATTCCCACCTCACGGAACTTTCTCTCCCCTCCAGGCCGTCCCCCATCCCCTCTCCTACGCGGCTAATCGTTGAGATATGAATTTTGATGACTCACCAATCTCGCGTCTGGCTAATGTCTGCTCTTGAACGTTTCGAATCAATAGGTACGATTCTGGAGTTAACTGCTTCGCCGGTCCGCAAAACGAAGCAACTCGACACTGAGCAGTCGACGTTTGTATTATATCTGGTAATGACCAAGTTTTTCACGCAGAATAAGCTCACTTTTTGTCTACAGTAACGCTCACTCTTCGCGGTGTTACTTTAAGCAAGCGGTAACGCCTACATTTTCAAAATCGAGTTTTTTCTTTTTCAAAATTCGACTAATTTAATTTTGACGAACCGAGGGATGCCGCTAAAGTAGCTAAATTTATCTTCTTTTATTTATTTATTTATTTATTTATTTATCTATTTATTTTTTTAAAAAAAAGAGTCGTGAGAGAACAGTAATAGTCCTCCGTATCCTGCCAAAGAGCAATCTGGGGTCTCGGATTCAATCCACGATTCAGAGGCTTCATCGTAGAGTAGAAAAAGGAAGGTAAAACGCGTGATACAACTATTAGGACTTCAAAGTAGGTTAAATTATATATTCTCAAAAATGAAGGAGAACTTGACCCTCCGCAGGCTCAGAGACTTTAACGCAGCAATAAGAAAGTCGGATGGGACGAAACGCGTGATACAACTATTTCGACTTCCATGTAGTTAAAATTGCATGCTCACAAAATGAAGGAGGACATATCTCCACAGACTAAAAGACTTTAACGCAAGGGTAGAAAAGTTGGATGATACGCAACGCGTGATAAAACTATTTCTACTCCCAGGTAGGTAAAATTTTATATCCATGAAATGAAGGAGAACATAGTCTCTTTCCAGCCAAATCGGAGACTTTAACCATTTTTAATCAACGCATCGTCATTTTTCTTCCCGAAAACAACAGTCATTGTTGATCCATTGCCACAATTCACATGTAGCAACTTCTTTTTTTTATTTTTATTTTTATTTTATTTTTTTTACAAAACCAATACTGTTATTTGCTCTAAATTCTACCGAATATAAAACGACGCAGTGCTTTCTCTTCAAATAAATCTTAGTAGAATTGAATTCCTTCTCATTTGTGATGAAGCTGTCGCTTCACGCGGCGAGACGACGGATGGTTCGTCCCTTGAAGTTCAATAGCGCAGTGGAGGAGGGAGAGTGGACAGATATGTCAGATCGCATCACAATTTTTTCATTTGCTTATGGTTTTTCAATATAATTTAAGCGAATTAACGCTACAATTAGGCAACAGCTAAGAGGAACCCGGCACGAGACGCAAAGCGCGACCAGTCGGCACGAATTGATTTTGCTCGCTCGTTCCAGTTATTACAAATAAATCAGTTACGACTCAAATCCCAATATTTACCGACAAAATGGTGATTATGAGTATAAGCTGAGAGATTTGCTGCTCAATGGATTTTTGCTCCTTAAAAAATAGTTTACTCCTGCAGTTTTCACATTATTTTGCCTTATATGACAAGTCCTCAAAACATTCGAAATTTTTTCCTTAAAAACTATAATTACAAATTACAAATATAATTTACTATTGAATATAACCTGTATCAATTAGCATAATAATGCCTGAATCTAAGATGATCAAAATATGAATGTATCGTCAATATGAGTTGAATTAATTTAGGAATTCAAGCGTAACTGTTGTAATTTCCAGCCTTTCAGCCAACTCTGAATAATGGTTTTTTTAATGAAAAATGAGGACAAATCTCAAAACAATGCGCAACTGAAATAGTTGATTTACTGATTGATTTTAATGCTTTTCTTACCTTTGCATTCGACCTCCCCATCTCCGTGAAATCCCGGTTTGCACTTGCACAAAAAATGGGCGGGTAAATTGCAACATTCCGAATTTGCCACACACCTAGACGCTATCGCAGGGTTCGCACATTCGTCGATGTCTGTAAAAAAAAGGAACAGCAATTTTGAAATTTGAGACGTTATGATAGATTAGTTAGTTTCCTGAAAATTAAATTTTATGAACGATCGGAGAAATCTTCACAATTTGATGAACAAAAAATAATCCGGTTTCAAACAGATTTCGAAAAGAAACTAGATTTTGCTGTTTCTGGTCTTAATTTGAGTTTTTGTTCGCCTAATTAGAGTATCCTGGTTTGCATTCTAACAAAATAATAACCAAAAAAAGAAAGTAATCCGATAGTAATTATCAAAATTTTGAGGAAAATAAGAAACTCTGCGTTTTGGATTTAAATCACTTTCTAAGCCGCATTTATCTGCAACAGCAACTGTGCGCTGGTGCAGGAGGTTACACGAGGAAGAAAGTCCCAGCGGAGGAAGATATGCAGTACCGGTTTCCGTCATGAATGAGAGTATGTAATATGCATTGCATTATGCGATTACACAACGGAGATGCGAGTCAAGTTCAAGTGCAGCGTGCTTTGTGAAAGTTCTCAACAATTCATTATCGTTGGCACATGCCTTGAGCAGGTCTACTTCTCGTCTATTAAATTGCTCGGTGTTTTACACTTGATGAGGAAGAGGCGAACTCAGGAGGAGAAAGATTTGCTCATCAAAAGCACCGTAAATACTAGTCGTTGCTTGACAGTAACTTTCAAAATCATTGGAGACATCTGTGTGGAGCCAATATACTATTTTGGATTGAACATACATGGGAAAAATACCCACTTGCATCTGATATTTCAAATTTTTTACCTATGCTTCATTAAAAAATGAACCACTATTGTTATTATCAGGAAAATTATAACCGTAGTATTATCGCCGTAAAGCGGTGTAATTTTATTGTAATTTTTTAGAGATGTGAACACTCTTTTCTGAAACCTTCACAAGAATATTCCTTGAATTTCTTGTGGAAAAACGAAACTTGGAAATCCTAAAATTTTGCAGTCAATTTGTTAAACTTATTACGGCCAATTTAGTGATTTGAATGGAATCTTTGATTCTCCACGAGAAAAATAAAATGGCATACAAAGGTGGCTGCACAAATATTTGATTTGTAATGGCTCTTTTTCATATCATTTGACTCTTTTAAATAATGTTTGCACGAATTGAAATACGAGCGTATCGCAAAGTTGTAAGCTCAGTGTGACATCCAATTCAATTAAGATACAAATATTGACAGAATTTGACTTATATTTTTCCATTTTTCACAACGTCCATTGCCTAGATTTTAAAAAAAAAATTATAAAATGTGCACCATGTAAAAAACAAAATTTTAAATACCTAAAATACTGTACTACGTTTGACACTATTTAAGGACCACACACGTTATTTACCTAACCTAACCTTACCTAACCTAACCTAACCTTACCTAACCTAACCTAACCTTACCTAACCTAACCTAACCTTACCTAACCTAACCAGATGGGAAAACTTTGAGTCATGCAGTATCCAATAGGCGCAACTTTCATTATTTTTCCTACCTCAGAGTCTCAAAGTGAAAATCTGGTTCCAATATCACTTATCAATGAATTTTAAAAGTCTACCTTAACTGTTGCCTTTTTTCGGTACTAAAACGGTCATAAACTTTAATATCTTAATCAAGCAAATGTGCTGCCTGCGGAAGGAGGCGACATTCACCTACCGCTGAAAACGCTGCTCCCATTTATCATTGAGGCCCTGAGTTCAGCACAGCTTCACAGCGAAGCAGTGGCGTGGCGTGCTTTGCGATATATCGATTGTTATGCCATTTAAACCTATGGAAAAGGATCGATAGATAGGGTGTTCGCAGCGAACACCTTAATAATCGATTCTTTACCACAGGTTTAAGTGGCATAACAATCGATACATCGCAATTCACGCCACGCCACTGCAGCGAAGGTATTATCACTGATTATAAAGTGCACTTAAAAGTAAAAGGCCGCTTAGAGAGGCTGCTAATTTTATGGCGGGAGTGTGACACTGTAGGTGCATTAGCCTCGCGGGCTTTTTTGAACCTGTGAACGGGTGTCGAGGTTTCATTGTAGAGTGGAGGGGAGGGGAGGGGGAAGGGGGGCACATGTTCGCGTGGTGCGTGTAGCGCGACCTTCGTGACACCGTTTTTCAACGTTGCTAAATTCTTATTTTCTAAGTCCGCACTGAGAAAGAGATGAATGCATTCTACCGTGCTAAGGAAAAACGAGGTATGAGCCTTTAGACGCTGCCAGATTTCCTTCACTAAAAACCGAATTTACTGGTGAAATTTTGAATATTTTTTTCTAAAATGTTCAGACAATTTTATGCGCAATTTAATCTAAAATATCTGCAAATTCCAAGGAAGTATAGGCATGAATGTCGTCAAAAAATACATGTTTTATCAAAGGAATTTTGGCAACTCTCGAATGTTCATACGGCGTTTTTCCTTAGCACGGCAGCATTTCATCAGCGGTAATCAGGAAGTCGAGATTCCTAGTCGAGTTTTTCGTCAGTTTTCCGTTGAATTTCGTGCTTTAATTTGGCATGATACTTCAACACAACTTTAAGGTATTACTAAACAAAAGGTTCCATGCCAAGAAAATCTGTCATTCTCAGTTTTTTAATTAAAGCTGTATCCATGTAAATCAAAATTTGACACCACTGGACGAAGATAAAGGCTAGATGTGACTCTCAGTCATTGATTAAGATCTTAATCATGAATTTGCAAAATGACACAAAGCTTCTATTTGGCGTGTACTTTTAGGATATGAATATTCTTTCTTCACTTTTTAATACATTTCTGACAAAAATTGTAAACATTCCTCAATTTGAACTAAGCTGTGCTGAACAAATGGATATGTAAGCCAATGCTATTTCAGAAAGAATTTACCACGTGATTTTTTTTAAAAAAAAATGATAGAAAAAAATATGGTTGGAGATACATTAATTTACCATAACTTGTCAACAACGCATGACATTTGTAGTGACAACTAAATGCTCCGCTGCAGCAGAATTCCGGTTCCGCATTTTATTGAAGCATAATTTACAGTGATAAATTCACAGCGATAAAGTCACATTCACACTGATAAACGAGCGACAATTTACACAAATAACTACCTACTTCGGCTTGCAAGTACGCTCCAGACTGTGCGAGATCCTCGTTCCCTTTTCACTTAATCATTGATAATTGGAAAATAGCACACAACTTGAAAACATTGCTTTATAAGCAGTGACGTCCCTATAAGCAAAACTGAATAAAAGGTTCGACCATTTGGATTGCATTTTGCAAAAAGGAACCACTAGCATTGCAATGTTGCTAAGATTGTGCAACTTCTTTTGTCTTGGAGGAAAAACCCGATTATCCATTAATAGTTTCTGATTTACTCGTTAAAAACTGTAAATTTAAGACAAAAATTACCATCTAAATTTCATAGTTTTTCACGATTTCCGCAATTTTATTGCAAAAGATGAAATTGCACAATCTTAGCATCATTGCGATGCTAGTGGTTCCTTTTTGCAAAATGCAATCCATTTAACGTTCTAATCTTTATCTCTTTTCTATACGTGTGGGTTACTGGTTACTCATTCATTCACTTATAGCAACTGAGGAATGGAAGAAAATGGAAACATAATTTTTGAAAACAAAAATTGAGGAAAATCAGTGACACAATGTATTACCTGTGTGCCTATTTCGATCGAAATGTATGGTTTTATACACTCATCGAAGAAACTAGATCTCAGTAAATTAAGGCCAAAAATAAATGGAAGATGAAATTAAGGGTTTTGAGCTTACCTTGGCAGTGAAAACCATTTCCAGTGTAACCCGGAAAACACGTACAATGGAAGCTCCCCAAAGTATTGGTACAATGAGCGAATACGTCGCATGGCCTAAATTTACATTCGTTTTCGTCTGAAAAAAGCAAACAAAAGAACAAATCAGACAACAATATAAACTACTGCATCAGTGTTTCAAGGAAAAACAATGATCCCTTAAAACAAAGACAAAAACACATAAAAAAAGTTCAAATAAATCCTGAAAAATGATCAAGGACCTTTATATGTCGCGATAACACACGAGAACTATTTGCTTCACATATATTAATTACATGTTTCAAGTAATCCGTAAAAAGTGGGTGTCTCAGGTCGTTGTATGAGCCTATACAATCCTATAAATCTAAAAAGAGCCGTCAAACAGCGATAACCTTTTACCGAAACGCACTGGCAATTAATTCATAGTAAGTGCAAAGGCTCTCTTTCACGCGAGGAAGAAAATGCAAGGTGCAATCACACAAGGTAGACGTAAATCATTGTGACCTTTAAGTTTCACGACAGGTTTTCAATTCTTAAAGAAAAGCAAAAGATCATAGATAATCTATTTCATAAAAATAGTCCAGCAAAGCGGTGATTTTGCGTGACGAAATTGACCCCAATTCCCATTCGAATAACTAAGACTATGGATCGAATTTATCAGCGCACGGCATCAAGTTAGGTCCGAGAAAAAAAAGATTGAAGTTTCCTCTATGTGACTAAATACTAAGGACAAAGTTTGTTAAGGATCATTAGAGGCGAGGGGGAAGGGGGTAAAGAAACGAAGAATGTAATGCTTGTATGCCTTCTTGATGCGAAGCTATCATTAATAGTGATCTGAACTTAAAAAGTGAGTTTTCTACACTTGATTACATTTTTCCGTTAAAATGGAAATACATTACATAAAATATTTTTTGGATTTCTCCGAAACTTTTAAGGAAAATCAGTGATTTTAAGGGGCCCTTCAACTGAAATGGTGCAATGGGAAAAATGACTTGATTTAAGCAGAAATATTCTTAAATTCTCCGCGAAGAAGAAATTTGTTTATTATAGGAAAAATTCGCTCACATCAAGCAGAAACCTGCTGAACACAAGCAATTTTACTCTAAATTTAAAATAAAATCTTCTTGATGGCATATTTAAATCACTTTTTTCCAGTGTGGTTTTTGAATTTTACCATTAATTTTCTTTTTAGATTCGCAACTTTTGTCATTGCCAGCTTTGGACGGCTCGCAAAGCGCGATAAAGCGTGCGCGCAAAGCGGCCATGCTGAGATCGTGATATGCACCAGCTGTGGTTTTGATTTTTATCGTCCACGCTTGTCTCGAATCAGCGAGATAGTTCAAGCCAACGCGCGAAATGATTATAATAGTTGGGTATGTAGTTGATTAAGGCTCAGAAATGGAAAGTCGGATCGACAGAATCTGAAATAAAACGGTCCTAATAACTGGGGTCAAGTTTTAATGTCCAAGAGTGTAATTAGACTACGTTCGTGTCCTGGCGTTTAAGTCTCTCGGTGAATTCGTATCATAAATTCCCGTTACATTAGAGTCTCGCTAAAGTTTCAAGACGGCATGTCGTTGGATTCGCACCCTCAAAGATTTTGCCCTTTTAAAAACCATTTCGAATGAGAGCACTTCACACACAATGCACAGTATGTACCTGAAAATTCGAGGATATAATTCCAACCGCTAGAAAATTTGACAGAGCATCCTCATTACTACCGGTTACACCGCAACTTTTGTTCGGAATGTGAGTTCATCGAACTTTTCTGACAAGACTCACCATGTAACTCTCGAAGATCTTTCGGGTGATTCACTTCACGCATCAGAAAAATTGTCAGACCTATGCCGCCGTGCTGAGGAAAAACGCCGTATGAACATTTGAGAGTTGCCAAAGTTGCCCCAATAAAACGTTCATTTTTGAGGAGTATTACGAATATTCAGATTATTTACACCCGAACGCAAATAAAATTCTCGGAAAAATTTGATGAAAAATATTTTTTAATTTTAATTGTATCGAAGGAAATTTGGCAACGTTCGGAAGCTTATACGGCGTTCTTCCTTAGCACGGCAGTATGGCTCCATGCTCCTTGAACTTAGCACACGTTTTGCTTACATGCTTCATCATCACTCTGACTGTCCGAATTTGCAGCATTTAAATATCAAATACAGTAAAGAGATGGTTTTGTTCGGCAAGTCACGAAAGAAGTCAAGTCTTTACAAACTGCTCAATTCATCGTTGATATTGCGCTGTTGTAACTAATGCCTCCTACCTCCTTGTTTCAGTAGCGGGGCGTGAACGCTCGATTATCGATATGTTCCCATTTAAAGATATGGTGAAGAATCGATTATTAAGGTATTCGTTAAGAACACCCTGTTTTTCGATCCTATTTCATAGGTTTAAATGGTAGATCGATCGATATATCGCAAAGCATGCCACGCGACTGCCTTGTTTTTGGATCACTGCTGTATTACATACTGTTGGTTAGGCCATTCTGTCTTTGAGGATCTTTTCTTCGTTACTCTACTTTTATGGATTGATACAGCCATCATATTCTTAAATTATTTACGTAAAAGAGGAATAATTTGGAGTAAGTTTGCTGCTCTTTTTTTACACTCCTAGTAAAAAAAATTGTGTTCGGGAGAGTCTTCACGAGAATCGGCTTAATTTTTTTTCAAGTTAATTTGAAAAAAATATATCTTTGATTTTAAGAAAAGTAGAAAACGTACCTGGAACTGCACAATCGCAGCCTCCAAAACCGTCGTTACAATGGCACTGAGAATCCAAACACGCACCGTGAGTACAAACTTGGCCGTTGTGTAGTCCGCACGTATCTGTTGACAAAAAAAATGAAGCTTACGTTACAATGCATCCACAAAAATCCTCAAAATCCAAATAGATTCTTTTGACACAAGCATTTTAGTTATTGTAAATCGTTAAGGTTGAATCATAGCTAAAAAGAATGTCCACGAAAAATCGATTACTTCCTTTTAGCTG
Organism: Bemisia tabaci; assembly: GCF_918797505.1. Taxonomy (NCBI): domain Eukaryota; kingdom Metazoa; phylum Arthropoda; class Insecta; order Hemiptera; family Aleyrodidae; genus Bemisia; species Bemisia tabaci. The sequence continues at coordinate 41,788,004 of NC_092797.1, read as the reverse complement.
CCGTCCTGATACTCGTCATCCTTCTCGAGGACGGAGGAGGAGAAGAAAAATAAACTTCCAAGGTTTACTTCAAACTTGATGATCAAGTTGAGAACCATTCATACAATAATTGCAAACATTTTCCCGATACATTGCCATATGATGACAATGCATGTATGATCACAAAATCTCAAGCTCATTCCATAGTTATTGAAATCCATAGAATCTCAGAAGCTTGGGCTCCCGTATCTACAAAAAGCTACACGAAAAAGTGATTAATATTTGTCTTCATCAAAAGTATTATGCTTATGCCGTAGCAAATTAGCAATCATTTCATCCGAATGTGCACGCACCTTTTTTTTTGAGAACTCTCATCTCATTAGGACGAGTAGACTCGTTAATATCCACCCGCTCTTGTGTGTTTTTGGACCGGTTAAGTAACAAAGATTTGTCCGTCCATGCAGTGCCTCTAAATATGGTATCTCGTGCTCAAGAGCCGCTCTTTCATCACTGAGCTAGTAAAGTGGTTACTGATTTTTTGAGCCTCTTGCGCAATCGACGCTAAGTTTTGATTTAACGCTTGAATTGATAGCGAGCACAGGGTCTAACGCGGACCTGAATCAGCAGAGTGAGGTACGGTTGGGTCTCAGTCGCAACGATATGAAACAACAATAATTCCTTAGTTAATAGTTATGGAACTTTTTATTGTGTTTTAATGTTTCTCGCAAGTTTGAGGGCGGCACTGGTTTCTTTCCAAAATCAGAACTGTGGCTAAAATAAATGTTTTATCAAAATAAGTTTCACTCTTTCCTGATTATTTAACTTTTCGTGTCTTGTAGTGCAATTATGAAACATGCTTTACTTTTACTGGGTGCATGTAGGGAGTAATTGGATTACATTTTGCAGTTGGGGACTACAATTACTGGCCCATTCGTAAAAACGCCCATAAACACAGAGAAATGAATGGTGCGTACGTCGTTTCTAAACACACTTATTTTATTAATCTCGGTAGTTTGGTCACATCTCCTCTAATAGTTGTTTATTTAAGAACTTAAGTATATACTAGCTGCTTCAGCTCGCTACGCTCGCTTGCGCCGCTAGCCGGGGGCAAGCCCCCTGGACCCCCGACACGTGTTGTGAGCAGGTAGGGATGGGTTTACGTGGAGAGGGAAACGGAAAATCAGAGGGTGGGAGGTCCCCCAACCATATGACTCGTCCAGCGTCAAAAACGCAAATATGTCGTTATCAAATCGAGGTAAATTTTGCAACTTCGGTCGCGCAAATCGAAAAACGAAGGGGTCTTGGCACATCTAGACCCTATGAGCTTTCATTTAAAACAAATCCGAGGAAAATCGGTCGAGTAGTTTCTGAGATCGAATTAGCACAAACTGTCCAGCGTCAAAAATGCAAATATGTCGTTATCAAATCGAGGTAAATTTTGCAACGTCGGTCGCGCAAATCGAAAAACCAAGGGATGTTGGCACGTCTACAGCGTAAGAGCTTTAATTTAAAACAAATCCGAGGAAAATCGGTCCAGTAGTTTCCGAGATCGAATTAGCACAAACTGTCCAGCGTCAAAAATGCAAATATGTCGTTATCAAATCGAGGTAAATTTTGCAACGTCGGTCGCGCAAATCGAAAAACCAAGGGATGTTGGCACGTCTACAGCGTAAGAGCTTTCATTTAAAACAAATCCGAGGAAAATCGGTCCAGTAGTTTCCGAGATCGAATTAGCACAAACTGTTGGAGGCCAAAAAAGGCCTTAGGATATTAAATATATAGATTCTCATGCTTAATTCACTCAATAGATAATTGTCAAACATAAACAACGCAACATTTCAGACGCCTGCACATTCTCCATTGTTTCTTAGTATTTTGACTATTTTGTGGTTATGATGAGCTGACAAAACCCATTCACGTACTTGCCCATGTTTGGGAACCGAAAGAGACTGGGAATTAAAGCTGTCATGATGTCATGACTTAAAGAGTTCACCCAAATAATTTTCCCCCAAAATATGAAGTTCTGAAGTTATGGTATTCGTTATACTGTAAAGTTCGATCCAGTTGTCGCGGTTCCCAAAGGAGCTTGGAGCATGCGGTCTCGGCCGACGGGTGACCACATGTGTTCGTGAGAAGTTGCGAACCGGTTCTGAGTGGCTATGCATTGGTTTGAGTGGAATATTCGAGGATGGAGCCTGACCTGACTCAAGAGCCGTAATTCATTAACGAGCCGGGCGGCGACTGCGACTCGGGTGACTCGCCTCGTTCTTGGTTCATTCATTCACCAGTTGGATGCGTCGAACCCGTTACGTCACTCGCGAGTAGTAAAAGTGATGCCCGCTCCCGGTCCTTGAACCCAACTCGCGTTACGCTTTACGGCTTTGAAGGTGAGTCTCCCCTCCGCCTTACCCAATAATATCAAATCTCTGTAAAGCGATGGGGTGGGCATTCGATTTGAAATTATTCTGAATTGTAACCGTCCACGGAATTGGCGGATCTCCGTAGTCTGTGCGCTGGTTACACGCTCAAATTTCCATCAATTTCCGATCAAATGGTGACTGGTGCGCACCATCTACCGTCAAATTTCTGCGGCCTGCAAAAATTTGATGGTAGATGGTGGAGCTGTGGGGCTCATCCTTCATCTGATTTCCACACAACCGTGCTTATTTCAATCAACACGCTGTTTTAATTAATTTTACTCATCAATCTAGACAACTATCGACCGCCATCTTGGTCATCATTTTGATCGGAATTTGACGGGAATTTGATCGTGTAACCAGGCCGTTAGGCTATCACAGTGCCACGAACGGAAATAAAGATTACAGTTTTACCAATTGCAAAGATTATGAGGTGCGACAAGGAACAGATGGAACGAGAGAGGGAACGGCGATAGGAATTCGGGAATGGGTTGATCAAAGATTACAAAAAACATCCAATTTAGGTAATCTTTATTCCCGTTTATGACATCCATGAGCCGCGCCTTAACTATAAGTGTTAAGGGACTCTATGCGGCTTCGGCAAATTGGCAACATTGTCTTTTCTTCATTTAAACCTTTGGAAATGTATCGATTCTTGGAGGGGCCAGGTGCTTCGACAAGAATCGATTATTCCGCATAGGTTTAAATGGAAGAAATCCGGTGTTGCCAAATTGCTGGATCTCCTCTGGTCCATAGAAATAGAGACTATTTTATTTTGGAAACCCCGCACGTTTTGGGACAGAAAATACCGAAAAGTATCCAACCAAACGGGAGTTGGGTGTGAAGTTTGCAGTTCAAAAAGTTACGAGAAAAGATAGTTCAAATTTTTTGTCCACCATGCTCGGCGTGCAAAATTTCCGAATTAGAATGAAACTTTCCGTCCTTTAAGCGCGCAAAAATGAACTAAATCGCTCGAAATTTTTTATTCGGTACACTGGAGAGCGTTCCCGTCGTAATCTCAAAACAATGTGAATATTGACAGTTTTTGGGGGCGTAAAATGATGAAAAATATTTCCTTGATGAATAATTTTTGGAACAAAAAGAAAGACATTATAAGTCTTTGGTAATAACTGCAGCAAGTGGAATGCCAAACTTGGAGCAGATTTCGCGGAGGGAAGTTATTCAACGCACGACGGTTAAGTTTGCGTCACTGAGTTACTGTAACGAATATTTTTACATACTAATAAGCAGAGGTTGTGTATTTAAAATCAGCTGATTCTAATCATCGGTTGGCTACGGATGGATGCAACTGAAAACGTATTTTTTAAAAGGTTTTTGCATAGATTGATTGCAAATGGTTAATATGTGTTTCCTAGTTTATTCTACATAAACAACAAGGCCGAGGCAAAAATAAATGGCGATAAATGGTAAAGTAAGTGACACAAAAATTCAAACTGTCTTCTTTTTTTATTCAGAGAATCATAGTCTTCAACGCTAGATGAAGAAACAGGATGCATCACAACGATGCGGGAATCTACAATTATTTTCCTGACTTTTATTATGCAGATTATGATTATATTTGACAACTGGGGACCGTCGCTACGATTTAGTGAGTAAACAAGTTATTAGACGAAAACCACATCATAAAAACGTCGAGTTTGCTAGATAATCCTGGAAGCAACTGATTGTACCATCGAACATCGATGGAATTTCAGAAGGTCTTCCGTTATCACAGATCAGTTTATTGTTTTCCGGTAGGTATGCAGCCACCACGCGGAGTTGTTCAATTGTTAAACTTCGATGTGACCCCCGATTATAAGTGGTCAAAGGTTCGCCATAAGCTGCATAACTTTTAATCTGAAATGCAGATTGTGGAGACTTGGAATCAGAATCGAATGGCACGACAATAATACGAAATATATTTTCTTGGAACATTCAGGGAACATGCTTTCGAGAAGATCCTTCATTATAGGCATCAACTAGGTTATATGTAGAAACTTTTTCATGTTTGACATCTTGATGGAAGTAGACAGGCACCACTTTTATACTTACAGGCAAAATAGAGTCTAACTTATATACTCATTCGTTAAAGTTCGTAAAGTTAAGTCTTTCAATTTATACTCGTACTTAAGAAAAAGTATCATTTCTAGGCAAAATAGCGTCTAACTTTTATACCCATTCGTTGAAGTCTCTCGCTTTATGATGAGTGGCAATTTGGCTAATTTTATTGTATAATCAGTGGAAAGATCAATGACGTTTCCAATTCTTGGAAACAATTTTCCAGTGAAAATACGGTTCACGAGTGAAAAGTTTGCACAATTTACGTATGCATTAACGTTCTGTCGTCTGGATCACGACAATAAGTGCATTTATAATGAATATTTGAAGAATTCACTAACATCCCTGACTTCTCTGGGCCAATCGATTCGACAATTTTTATTCTGGGTATTGTAATTAAAAATGTCATTCCTATTGAAGAGCAATACCAATCGTATTAGATGGTCCCATAGGAGGCGGAGGGGAGATAAACGTTTTCTCAACCACGTGCGAGAGTGCTGATGCAACTAACAGGTTCGAGTGCACCGTATAGCGTTCAATAAAGTCGATACCGCGCACGACTGCATATTAATGTGCTAGGAAATAGATATTTACAGATTAAATAACGAGCATTGAACTCTTTTATTCACCCTCACAGCGAATATTTGCAACTTGCTTTTAGGTTTAAACGGTGGTTCACTGTACGCCCTCCGACCGAAAATCAATGGATCACATAGTGGGCTACCAGACACGGAATAAATTGTTCAAGCACAGCGTAATATGTTTCCTCTTCAGCATTTACGAAGGAAGCTATTCTTGCAACAAGAAGTTCGGGAATCAACTCCTAAACGAGATACTAACAAGTTACACGCACATTCAAACTAATCCGAAGAGTACAAATCATACAATGACGACATTTGTACTTCAGTCATTTAATTATTGCCGATTAAAACGTTTTCTTGATGGTTGATTTTTAAAAACTTTGTTTTGTGAATCTTTTTTTTTCGTAAAATTTTAAAGAAAAAACATATGATATGATGTGCTTTGGTTCATAATCTATCCAGTGCCTCGTTAAAATGGAAGCTTTATTATACGTATTATATTCTTTTCTCTTATATTCTTCCATATTAATGAACAAACTTCTGGGCGTGATCAGAACTTTTTAAAGTCGAATTTCTTAAATACATTCTGAGCAGACTCCCATGGATATTTCTGCCGAAAATACACTTTTTCTGTCGAATAATATTAAATTCTGTTTCGATATTACGGATACCTCTAAATAGGATTTGCTTTTATTGGTCCTTAAGAGGTCAATAATAAGTCTAAAACCCATGGACCAATCAAAGACAAAACATGTTAATATTTTCTCTGAACAGGTACTTTAGTTTACGTCGAGGAACGACCCCTAGTTTTACCTCAACGTAATACGAGCCGACAAGCTCTCCTCCCTGCAAAAAGGCCCAACAGTTGCATTAGGCTCGCCGCGAAACCTCGAGCGGACCGGTAGAGTGAGCGGATGGAATTCCGTCCCTGACTCCCCTCCGCATTTCTAGCGGTGATGCAAACGCCCCGCGGAATCCGTGGGTGCACAGTAGCCTCGTGAAACCGAATCTGCCCAGAAACTCGGGGAGCAGTAGGAAGAATAAAGAGCGAAGACGGATTTTTTACTCGGCGGCCGACGCGGTAAGTAGATCAAGTACAAAGGCATTGCCAAGCGAGGCCACCTTGTGCGTGGTTGCACCCTAGCACCGTAGGCCGGTGTCCCCGAGTGCATTTCAGATGCACCTCGGCCGACCCACGCATGAGGGAAATCCGCGTGGAGCGCTGAAATCAAGGTTGACCTAGCGCTGGTCGGGTCGATGGGCGGAAACGGTGCTCCAGAGCCACGCGCCACGCCGAGAGATCATCGGAATCCTTTCGTAATACCGTGATATAACTCCAGAATGCCCGAGTAAAGCTCGTAATTTGTGAACATTATTCATACGTTCAGCATCGGTTCGCTCATCTAAACTGACCATAGCGCTCCGAGATCGCGGACCGATAGAGCCGTTAACAGATGTAAAGCACAGTTTTTATACTTTCTCGCTCCCCTGGTGTTTGTTTTGTGTCTGCTCTAGATGCTTAGCATAATTATGCACTGGCCTTTGGGATTACTGCAGCCCCTGTCGCTCATTTGAGGGCACATGTCGAAAAGAACATGCATGATGTTCTCAGTATTCTTAACTGCACTGTTTGTTTTCCCTACCCTCAGGCCAAATTTTTAAGACATTTTTTGAAACTGCCTTGACTTAAAATCGTCGCTCCTCCGACGTAAGGGCGTACCTCTATTTCTACATGAGCCCCAGGAAGCATAGAGTCGTACGGAAATCAGGGCTCACGCTATATAATCGAGATACGCCCTTGCGTCGGAGAAGCGACGAAATGTCCTCAAATAGTCACAAGATGAGAATTTCACGACATGAGAGGAGCGTTTAAGGAGATTTCGAGCAGCAGAGGCTTCATGCAGTGTCTTAAAAATTGCCAAAGATTATAACGGTACTGCTGTTTTTGTACGAATGCTACATTTGAAGATTTCAAATCATTAAAATGTTAAAAGACATTTTTTAAAAATTAAAAGACAGAACTCAATTTTTTGGCCTCAACGTATCAGTTTAAACATTTTGAAGGCTTTAATGTATTGTGTAATTTTTCAACTTGGAACATGTTTCTCAAAATACCTTAAAAATGTCACTGGGCTCCCGAATACGTTTGTCTTTAAAAGTAGTTCCTAACACTTGATAGCGGCGTAAACGATTGTATCTATGAAATCACACTGCATGATTAAAGAAAATTTAGAACGAGCCAGCAGAAAATCAACAGTTTTCAAACGTTTCTGAAATTTGTACCTAATTTTTGAAATAATAACTAAACAACAGCATAGTGTCCAGTTTTATAGTATTAAATCATTTTATCACTTCTAGGTCTCAACGAACGTAATTCAATTTAACTAGATAGGTTATTCACACACGTTCCCTTTGGCGTAGTAAAGTTCAGAGAGATAAGGGTGAAAGACCGAGAGGTACACTCTGTTCCGTAGCCTCAGCCCCAGAAGCGAGGCAATAATTTATTCATGGAAAAAATTAAGCCGTGGAGCGGAATGGAAGTTTGGAGTTGTGACGCTGCGGGTCGGCGCGGCGGCGGCTCGGGGCTTACGTGATACTATTCGATCTGATACGGTGAAGCTGCGCTTACAGGGTCCACGGCACTCGCGCGAGCCCCAAGTATTGGCATATGGTGCAAAATGGCACTTGAAACAACTCAAACGGCGCACGGTGGAGCGATCCGCTGAAAACATTCGAGCAAGTAGCGGAATTGGCACCGCGAATCCGTCGTTTCCCACACTGGAAAAAAAAACACATTTGATCTTGAGTCCAGACTCTTAAAAACATCGACAAGAAAAAGTACTCTTGATTCAATCAGAATCTAGCTTAAATCAAGAACCAAACCTCTTAATTTAAGCGGATTTCGTTTTGATTCAAGCAAAAATCCGATTGAATCAAGAGTATTTGTTCTTGTCAATATTTTCAAGAGGCTGGACTCTAGATCCAATGTGTTTTTTTTCCGGTGCATATTCGGAAAATATTGTGAAAAATACTTTGAACGCAGCTAGTTAAGCATTCTCATGTGTGGCAATAAATTTTTTCGTGCGAATTCTCCACTCTCAATTGCGTTAGAAAAGTGAGTCATAGGATTCGGCCAATGTTTCCCTTTGAATTTCAAGAGTCTGGACTCTAGATCCAATGTGTTTTTTTTTTCCAGTGAAGAACGTAACTCCATTCCGATGTTGCAAATTGAGTCAAGCAATTCAATTCTTTCAAAGGTAATTAAAAGTGCAATTTTTTCTTGCATGATTTTGACTTGCTCAATTTTGACTTGCATGATATCAGATGAGAAATCGATGAGTTTTTTTTTTCAGTTAAAAATGCCAGAGATTTTCGTGGTACAAATTCAGTTTGCGAGGAGAAATTTAACAACATTGAAATATAGTTACGTTCTTTCGTGCACAAAACGACGATTTTTTTCGGATAGCGTGAAATGTTTTCAATGAAAATGGATACAGCTGCCCCGTGCAATGATCGCACGCTTTTTCGACAAAATTACATAAAAATTGCGGTTTTTGTTTTGCAAGTCAAAATTTGACGTAAATACGATAAGTACGTATGGAGGGCCTGGAGATATTGCACCCCAGTTCTCCTCACTTTTCTAAGGTTGACGATTTGACAATTAAGTTCTAATACTCCGTTTTGGTCATGATTTACTTAAAGACATTTGGAGACAAATTCCTCAATTATTCCCCCAAAAATTCATTCAACGCCTTCATGCAAGGGGTCCTGTTTAAATTTTAACAACTTCAATTAAGTATCATTATTCGGACCTTCCTAGTAAGTATAGTTCTTTTGTGAGATTGTTAAAAGCCAATACTTAAGGTCAATCATTATCCTGTCTACGCCAGGACCTAGGTTGTAGATACTCATTCCATGGATGATTCCCAAACTCTGCCAGTTAAACGTGCTTCAGGATTGCTCTGTCGATTTGAGTTATAAAACGTGTGTTAAACGTAGATACAACACTACTAGATGTAGCTAACTGTGCGGCGGAGGGCGTGGCACTGGTCAGGAGGAAGTGAAAGGATAACTCTTTCTTCGTCGCCGTGGCCCATTAAGGTTATGAAATGACAAAAATCCGTTCAATTGAATTATAAACTGAAAAATGGGACGATAACGCCGGATAACTCTAATTGTACTCCCGCCTATTTGAACGCCGGCGTGTTAAAAGTCCAGGTGTTGCGATTTTAAGCCAAGATGCGAGTAGGTCTCCGTGGTTTTCGCGGTTTGCACTGTCTCTAGAAGTCTCTGAACTACTGACCGAGAATGTCAATAAGCCCAGATTCTATCAAAGTTTGATGCAAAATTGTCCTCGCTTTTTTACTCGCTGCTGTAGTATCAAATATTACACACACGGGATCTCTGTATTTTTTTCATCCTTAGGGTGATTCGATGGACGCAGTATTTTGTGTCAGAACGACATGCGATGTATCGAATCGATATAATTTCATGTTTTCAATTGTTTGTCATTTTTATTACATTGTGAGATCGCATTCTTGTTGTCACGAGACTAAAAAATTCACTTACCGAATTTGACAAACAAATTCAACGCAATAAAGGCAGAGGTTTTTCAAGAGGAAAAATGTTGCAATCTATACTGATATCGAAACTGCACTTAATGCCATGCAGTTTTGACACAAAATATGGCGTCCATCAAATCACCTTAATCTGGAATTAGTGGGATGGAATCATGGCAGAAGCTACGTACTTTCCATTCATTCGTGAAGAGGAAAGAATTTTTAGCAGGCAGCTATGTACTGACATTTATCTATCAATTATGGTATCAGACGTCTCACATACGCGCCAACAATAATTTAATTGAAGAGTGCATAATTTTTTGTCTCGCAAGAAATAAATTTCGCAGAAGAATTTTCATCGATGGAAACTACACAGAGGAAAATTCCGACTTGATATTCTTGGACTTAGCACAAAAGTTAAGTTTAAACGTCATGAAGCGGATGAGGCTGATGAATTAAATGAATATGAAATACCGGAGGAATCAGATAGGTACTGATACTCACATGTACAGCGAGAAAATTCTGGTGGAAATTTCTACTGGAAGTTTTATCACCGCGACTCACTATGGTTTCTCTCATCGCTTAAAACGAAATGTCAGGAGCCCGCATAATCAACCGCATTTAAATGTCATGTGTTTAAACGAACCTCCGATTATAGAGGTAAGTGTGAAGTTTTGTTTAAAGGACACCAATGTGCTCTTTTTCTATACCTATCCCATATTTTCCTTGTATGTCGGCACGGAGTGCTTGTAAAACTTTGCCTTTAATCTCACTTTACAGAAATGTTAAGGACATTGAAAGGCAACATTGCTTTTGGCAACGATATACTTGTGAGACAAAAAGGGATATTCACAGGAGGTCTGTCACAGGAGGTATCATCTGGGGTAGCGAGAAATTAAGAGATATAAACGGAATCCCGTGGTTTCGAATATAATTTCAAATCATTGCGATTGTGATACAGCAAGTAAACAACAGGTAATATCGGGAAGTAGCATTATAAAACCGCTACAACTATATGAACAAATCGCGCAATCTTGCCCGGAATGCAATGAGCAACTATTACTGCTCCCAAGCCGCTCAAATTGCACAACCGAGATATTGAAGGCGAACTGATGGAGATGAGAACGGAACGGAATCAAAATTTCATGTAAAACACGATTTGTGTAACGAAAATCATTGAAAGTGACTCCAAAACAAGATATTAATGTTTTATTATGCATAAATTCAGACTTCTCGCTCCTAAAAACCGGAATTTACCCTTTGAGCCCAAAAAGTAATAGGAGGGAAAGAAGATACTTTATCATTGATTCTTATTCATTGTCTATTCGAACATGGGTGAACAAGGTGAAAAACATTATAACACTAAAAAAAGTTCTGCCTTTTTCAGTGTTTTAATTTTTTTTGCCTTGTTTGCCCATGTGTTAATCTGCTGTTTCTACTGTATTGGTAGGATTTGGGAGACATTGATGTAATGCTCAGACAATGTCCCTTTGAAGGGTGGAAAGCGTGAGATTTAGGATTCGCTGGCATCCACAATCATTGCCACAAAATTATGTAATCCATAGATCATGATCTTGAACTCGATTTTTTCACCTAAATGACAACACAGCCCAATACATCACACGTCGCGAGTCTATTCAACCTTGTAAACTTGACTTTTATCAACTCTATCTCCCGGCATGAGGTGGTTCTGCGGCCAATCGACACTCGTCCTGCAGAGAGACAGGAATAACAATTCTCCCCTTGCAGCGTTGCTGAGATTTTAAAAAAAAACAGAAACTACATCAATCATTCTCCTTTATTTCATACAAATTTAACTGGAAAATGGCAACGGCTAACATTGGATGAAGCCGGTGTACCCGGTTGTCAATCCGAAGCCGGTTCAAAGTAACGCCGCCGGCAGCCGGGACGCGACACGCGACGGGGAGTATACTGCATTGCTAGGGAAGAGCGCCGTAAGAGCTTTCAGACGTTGCCAAATTTTCTTTGATATAATAAGACTTTTCTGAAAAACTTTTGGATATTTATCATCCAAAATTTCAGCGAATTTTGTTCGCAATTTTACCTAATGTATCTGAAAGTTTCAAGGAAAACTATTCATAACTTTTCTTGAAAATAAATAATCCGTCAGGCACAATTTGGCAACATTTGAAGACTTATATGGCGTTCTTCCTTAGCACGAAAGTACAGTACAGGGACTAATGAAGAGGCCGAAGACAGTGCAACGTCCAGTGTAGCGTTCTGTGGCAGTTGCGGCTATTAAAGTCCAATCAGTCGTCGGATCGCTAATAAAGCTCACCGCCGATAGAGACGCTTCTCTTCCTCTTAATTGCCGTGCTTTTGTGGCAACTTAACACGTACTTTTTGATAAAGACTGATCCTGAGAATACTAGTGAAATTTCATTCAATGTCACTGTTGTTTCTGAACACGACGATACCATCAAAATCTAAATTACCCCTGAGTTACCGTCCATGCTGTATCCTATAACCCACCGAGTTTTCAGGAAAGCATGAGCTTAATGCTTTCCCCATTTTTCTTTCTCTCCTTCTTCTTCCTTACCTTTTTTCTCCTTTTATTTTGTCTATTAATCTTTCTTCCAATTTTCAATGCACCCACATCTGACATATTTATGGATTATGCAGAAAAACGCGTTTTTCCGATTGTGACGTGTTAAGTCTTCGCTTATGTTTATTTTTTAGAGAACACATCGAATTTGGTTGAGATTTTGTGGACATTGTCATCATTCATTCAACAATATTCACGAAAAACACCAAGAGGATCCTTTGTTAGTTTTTTCTTAAATAAATCATGATCAGAGATGTTTAAACATCGTGATAGAGATATGCTTTTGTCGATTTCAGTCATCCAAACGTTACACTTCCCACGCTCAGAGTCTGTCAGACTACGATCCCAGCTACGAGCAAGTGAAAATTCGTCGGTGACACTATTACTAACTAACAAGTCGCTCTTACAGCGCTTCTGTACGCTCTGCGACACCCAACCGCCACTGATAGCGATCCTGCCAGAGCGTCGATGATACTAAGTTGACTAAGAAAAAAGGGTGAAGGTACTTACGACTGCATTTCAGTTCGTTGGCGAGTTCGTCGGTACCGCGATAGCAGTCTGGCCTGCCATCGCAGAGTCGCGAAAGTTCGAAGAGTTGGAGGACTTGCGTGGATTCGTTCACTTGACACCCGAAGTAGCCATCTTCGAGGTTCAAGAAGAACACCTCCCTCCCTCTTGTTCCATAGCCGACGCCTCCGTGTCCTTTGACCTGAAACCAAAACATTTCCGATATCAGAATAAGAACATTTTTAGAAGAAAGACTCAGAGAACATCTTTATAGTCTGACACTAGGTGAAACAGTAAATGGAATGGTGTGAGATTTAGAGAATCTAAATATCACAGAAATTATAGATTTGCAGGAAGGCCGATCGGTCCTTTAGCGTGCAGTATAACCTATTTCTATTTTCAAATGAGCGTTAAAGTCAGGATTAAATCACGATTTAAATTAAATGGTATGCCGTGTTGTGAGATTTAAATAGAACCCCGGCAACAAATCACAAATTCACGTACACGAGCCCCAAGTCAAGCGTCGAGTCTACTACGATTTGCAATCTGATATGATTATTTTGAATTATGAATAGATCAAGGAGTAGAATAAAAATAATGGAATGATTGCTGGAGGTTCTAGCGAGATGGAGATCAAAATTCAGATGGAGACATATTGCACGTTTATTATGAGCGGCGGCGGCGTTGCCAATTTACGTAACTTCTGATAGGTTTTTCATTTCCAATTATAAGGTAATCTTTACTCGGTATAGAGGTAATCTTTACAGCGTCTCTTCCTCAGTTCTTTCTTTCTTTCTTCCTTCAGTTCCAATGGACTCTTACACAGATTCAAAAAAATCGAATCATGTTACACAGAGGAATAAACCTAATTATACAAACCGAATATAAGTCAGTAAGCTGGCTTTTCATTTAGCAAGCTCAGACTTTATTTTAGTGAATCGAAGGCTCAGTTGAACGAACTAAAGGCTTAGTTCAACGAACTTAAGGTTCAGTTCAACGACCGAAGCATCAGCTCACCGAATTGAGGCTTCAGTCCTCCGAGCCTAAAAACCTCGGTTGATATGGAACACGTTGAAAGTTCTTCGGTTCAAAAAACTGAATCTTTTGTTCACCGAATTGAGGTTGAGATCTGTCAACTGAAGCAATTGGTTCGATCACTTAGAGCTTAGTTCTCTGAACTGGAAAGCGCCTACTGACCTATCCGGTTCGTAAAATCAAATTTTTTTCTCCGTGTTACCGGCAAAACTATAAGATAAATTGGACCATTTCCCTCCAGATAAACGCAAAATATCCTGTTCTGTTCAAAAGTTGTGTCGGACAACTCCAAGCTAACAACGGTCAGTTGCAGCAGCACGGGGTCAGTTTGATAAATCGCCCGGTTTGACATTCGACTGCGGCCGATTTGAATAAGACGGCTGAAGCGGGAAGCACGACGACGTCCGAAGAAAAAAAGAAAAAAAAGCGAGAAATAAACGAAAATAAATAACAAGCAACAACGCCCTGCCGCCCGGCGGTTGAGCACCATTCCAGGCCCAGTGTCACGGCGGCAGCCCCTGCCAAACCGACATGAACTTTCTAAACGCTACGATTTACAATCGCCCGAGATTATTGTTGTTAAAACTCTTTATTTACTCATGCCCCACAGCCAAGCTCCAGCCGGACAATAGTGCACCGTGCTGTCAGGTAGCTTACGGCGTAATCGATTCTGCGTCGGCTTACAGGGTGACAAGATGCTTTGACCTGATTTGTAAAATAAAACACCTGGAGAAATATGTCAGTTTGTACACTCCCGTCAGGACTGGAGATGGAGGGGGAGGGGGGAGCACAGAAAAGCTCGAATTAATACGGCCAGAAAATTTATGCGGAATTTAAACGAAAGTGAAACACCCGGAGAAATATTTCAGTCTTTTTAAATTCCCCTCCAAAAATGTGGGAGTGTGAACGACACAGAGGCCTGAACTGAAATTCTGCTGAAAAATGTGTGCCTTTGCATGAAAAGCAGGGATGAAATTCTTTCAACCCTCCCGCAGCACATATTGCAGAGTTACCGAATTGAAGGCGCAATGTGTCTAACGTATATCAGTCAATGTGAGAGAGGAATAATTGAAGAGATACTTTTAATTGGTGGAAATGTTCACACTCAATACCTAAATTGGAAATATGGGTGATAGATGTGAATTTTCATCGTAAGAGAAAACCAACAAACGAAACAAATATGATATTTGGACGAAACTGGGTGCAAAGTTGGTCTCCAAACTAAAATTACTGTAGATCCCTGCATCTTCACAAAGAGACCGTTCAATAATTTGAGACGGAAGTAAAATTATATTGTAAACCTAGGAAAGCATCCTGCGGAAGTTCATAAAAATGGTAATGGGCAGAAAAAAGGAGGCAAATCGAAATTGAAAGAAAGAAATATTAAGAAACGACGGAAAACGGATGAAGAAGTCGATGAGGTCAAAGTCGATAAACTCTGATGGAAATAAAAAACTGAGAGACATACTGACAGACGGATGAAGAGAAGAAATAGAAACTGAGATGGGTGGCCAGAAGAGGCATGCGGCAGAAAAAGGAGCAACCTACCAAGAGGAAAGAAGGAAATGCCTGCAGAAGGATAGTCGGAGCACTTGACGTGCAGCGGGAGGCGTCAAGTCATTGCCTAGACGCATGAAGTTGCAAGATATACGTCTGCAAGTGACGTGGCCGAGGGCGAGGGAGCGTGGAAATCCAGGGTTTCGTCGGGTAAATCGGCAACTTTTGGCGCGTCGACATCCTGTTGCGGTTCGGTTCGGCGGTGGAGTCGATGACAAAATTCTACAAGATGATCTTTCTCCGGCTCTTTGTTTCATTCACGCTCCATTGTTCCTGGCTTCTCGGGTGAGTTACCCGCGTTTCAGGGGAGATCAAGTGGAAAAGCTCAAGGTCAATAAATTTCGCCCACCGCTCCTCGTCGATCGCACCGATTGCATCGCTCTCGGTTTTCCTCCTGATGAGTGATGACCCGCCAGGTGAACTCATCCGTATACACTCGTGGAATCTCATCGGCAGGAGAGAGCAATAACATCTCTACTTGCAATTAGGGCGCTGTGCGTGTTTCAAATGGATGTAGGATGGAAGTGAAGGGTTGATTGTTATCCGTAATTTGTTCATCGTCGATTTTATTTTGGACGGATTGTTGCAAACTTTTGCTGGGAGGAAAGCGGATTGTTTCTTACGGAAATTGCTTAAAATTAGATGCGCATTGGCAAATCTTGGACGATTTATGCTAAGACTAAATCTCATGCACCCTATGTACAGTTCTTTTTGGCACAAAGTCCAATTTTCACTCCTAACTTCAGCACATTCAGCGTAGAGACTGTTGCGCATTTTTGCGCTTCCAGTGGCAAAGACATATAGGTGATATAGGTCACCCCGGCTCCACAGCTTCACACAAAGCTTAAAAGGCTACATTTTGCAATTCGGGACTATAATTTCTGACTCTATCCGTAAAAACACTCATAAATAGGCACAGGTATATACTGATGGTATATCGTACTTCGTTTCTTAACTGAGCCTGATATTGTAGTCCCAAATTCAGAATGTAGTCCATTTATGGTAGCCCTTGTGCAGAAAATTAGCCTTTAACCGGTTTCCACCCCTCAATCCTAAAATTCGATCTATCTCTTGAACAGATAAGTTCTCTTTTAAGTTTTCCAATGGAGCTGGACTTCTTTCGAATGGATGCGTTCACACTAAGGCACGAAAGCTTCGTACGGACGCGCTGAGGTCAAGCGCCGACTCGCGTAGCGTACGCTAGCGGCAACCCACGCCACGCACGATCAACACAAAAAGAGATTGACCATCAACAGAAACCGGGCAATCTGACATAATCCAAGCAACGGAACAAAAGCAAGAGTGAATGCAACAGGTTCCTAACGTGACGTCACTGGTTTCAAAATTGGCCCTTGTTCCGAGTCCTGGTGTGGGATGCGCATGCGCGGATGCTCTTGACGGCCCGCCGGCGCGATGCGGAGCGGCGTCTAGGATCGGGACAGAAGATGTAAGATGAGATTGTGGGGAGGGGGAGGGGAAGGGAGGATGCGGTCGAAAAGTAGAACATGACCGGCCTTGCTGATGTCGCTCGGTGGAATAGACCAGTCCTCCCAGTAGAACCTCCAGTTAGTAGTTCCCCAGTAGGCAGATTCCTAGAGCCGAACTCAGTAGTAACTAGAAGGAGTGCTGGTTTAGTTCTATCAAAAATTAAAAATGACCGAGAAAATGGCAAGAACACTCACCCACTAGTAAATTTTTAAGACTTAAACACGCGTCTTTTGACGCTGTATCCACGACCAAGGTTTTGCTCCAACACTCTAAACACTCTGCGTATTAAATGGGAACCACTCTTGTTTTCACCTTCTATTTTTCACTCATAATCTAAACATGCGGGGAAATTTGAATGTTTACAGTGCTAGTCTATAATTTTCCTTAGTTTAGGAAATAAGATGTGAACCAATTTTCCAAGTGAGTTGAATTTTTATTTCTCGCATGAGAAAAACTGATAGATTTTTAAATTGCAGATTGTAGATCTTTTGACCAAATTTTATGTCCAGGTAACAACGACTCCGAAAATTTTGAACCGTCCTCCCCTCCCCCAAGATATTTTATGAAATTTAGCTCTAAATTATG
Source organism: Bemisia tabaci (assembly GCF_918797505.1). Classification (NCBI taxonomy): domain Eukaryota; kingdom Metazoa; phylum Arthropoda; class Insecta; order Hemiptera; family Aleyrodidae; genus Bemisia; species Bemisia tabaci. The sequence continues at coordinate 41,770,672 of NC_092797.1, read as the reverse complement.
CTAAAAACGTGCATTATTAGTAATATTGCTTCAGAGATACAGCAAAATCTAATTAGAGTTCATCGCTGTTTAATGCGATGCAGTAATATCTCAGGAGACTTTAACGCAGCGTTAGAAAAGTAGAGCACCTTCGGATCAACTCAGTTAGTGCGGACATTTTATTAATTGCCGCTTGGAATCAGTCTTCCCTAGTATAGCTATGTGGAATCTTTCAAATGCAAAGCTCCCAAAATCATTTCATAAACGCATCGTCCGATCCCATTGTGCGTCGGTCGGACGCGACGTCCCGCGTCCCGTCCAGCGGCCGAGCGGGCGACTCGGGCCGCGGCGGGAACAGCACACACTCCAACTCGGGAGTCCGGCCCAGCTGTTGCGGCGATGTCACTTTCAACCGGGCCGCGATAAACGCTCGCGTTTTGTTTTCACTGGAAGAAAGTGAAGGCGGCACTGCGTCGCGTCGCGGCGTCGCGGCGTCCAAGCCCCAGGGCGCGTGCGCGCAACGCTCCCGTGACGTCGCTGGGTCCTCGGTCGTGATCGGGTTAAATGCTCCGTCCCGGTGGTGTAACGCTCGGAGCCCGGCGCGCGCCGCCCCGCTCCCGGGACCCGAAACCGATTTGTGAATTACAAGACCACGAGTGTTTGACCTGGTAACAGTCGGAGCCCGTGGAGGGCGCGTCGTGTTTCAGGTTGCCCCTGCCTCCTAGCGTATTTTCGCCGCTGCCAGCCCACGCATGATAAAGTTGGGTCCGTTTAACAAAGGGGAACATTGGCCGAATCCTATGACTCACTTTTCTAACGCAATCGAGAGTGGAGAATTCGCACGAAAAAATTTATTGCCACACACGAGAATGCTTAACGAGCTGCGTTCAAAGTATTTTTCATAATATTTTCCTCAACTATGGAAAATTGTGAGAAACAAAAAAACACATTGGATCTAGAGTCCAGACTCTTAAAAACATCGACAAGAAAAAGTACTCTTGATTCAATCAGAATCTAGCTTAAATCAAGAACCAAGCCTCTTAATTTAAGCGGATTTCGTTTTGATTCAAGCAAAAATCCGATTGAATCAAGAGTATTTTTCTTGTCAATGTTTTCAAGAGTCTGGACTCTAGATCCAATGTGTTTTTTTTCCAGTGCTAATATGGGAAATTGTGGACAAATAGATTCTAAAGTGAGAAAATCTGCCGCCGTGGGACGTTATCAGGCGGCATTTCCCATTTAAATACATGTATTAGATCAGGGCCGGATTATGGGGGTGGCCACATCCTCATGGGCCGCGGTCCATGGCGGCAAATTTAGGGGGCGGCAATTTTGCAATTTTTTTAAAGGTAGGTGTAAAAAAAATCGGATTCAGAAAAAAAAATTACAAACGAGAAAAGCGTCTTTCGGTGACACAAGAGACAGCACCTTTAATTAGTCGAGTTAAGAGAGAAACCAAACACGCCAATTTTGCATGGAGCGGTGCGGCGTTAGAGAGCAATGATGATGAGGACTTGAGATGAAAAGGAGAAGCCCTCAGCGCGGCGGTCGGCATAAAACACATATTAGCACCTACAAGACTGCTTGAATACTTCACGCATTGCGTCAAACACAGTGCGGTCAGCAGCGGTCGACGTGAAACGCATAGCGCCTACAAGACTGCATGAATACTTCACGCATTGCGTCAAACACAGTGCGGTCAGCGGCGCGCAGCGCGGCGGTCGGCGTGAAACGCATAGCGCCTACAGGACTGTAGGAATACTTCACGCATTACGCCAAACACACCACTGCGGTCAGCGTGGCGCGGCGGCAAGTTAAAATTATTAAACCGCATTTATGTTTGTTCTTGAATAATTTTTACGTTCATTTCTTACGAATGGAAGGCCTTGTTCACACAGAGATAGGTTTACGGAACTTAACTTTTGCGAAAGTTCCGTGAACTTTTGCTAGTGTGTTGACAGGGCTTTCGCAAAAAATGTGTCCAACACGAGTAAACGCGTCTCATGCACCCCTCCCCTCACCCTGCGGCACGTTCATTTGATGGTTTTTATTGATGTTTCAAAACGAATGAGAAGGGGGCGGCAAGTAGGTAAATCCGGCCCTGTATCAGATTAGGTAATTTGATCGCATATCCTCTAATAAATGTTCATTTTAGAAACCAAAGGCATCCTCAAGCTCAGTTCCCTCAGCAAATTCTTCTTAGAGATGAAATTCACGAAATTTCAGACACCTACTAATTCTTCATTGACCTACCTAATAAATTGTATTGTTCTTCATAAAAATGCCGGATGACCTGCGTTCACGTAAATTTTTTTGGAAATTGGATAAAAATGAATTTTGCTGTGAAAATACTTACCTACAGCCATAAGTAATGCGTTATGTAACAAACCGGATATCTTCCTCGATTGGAGGATTAAATTCTGTAAAGTGTGAAAAACCCATCATGGTCTTGGAAATAAGCATGTTGAAATCTAAGCCCCTCTTCAAAGAAAACCCGTCTATTTTTGGAGTTGACAGCTTTTCAATAAGCCGTTAAGAATAATCTGACACCTCATGTTACTGTGACATACGGGCGTGTCCACCGACAACTGTTTCTGTGCATCGTCCGCAGAGTTAAATGTGCGGTTAAATAACATTATCACAAGAATAGACCGATCTCGAGACCAAAAGGAAAAGCTAGAAGGAGTGAAAGAGAGGAAGAGAGTGGAGGAAGAGAAGTGCTAAGCATGTAGCAAAGATTAAAAGAGCCCTATAAGCAGATAGAGACAAATCTCTTATGGTAATGCTATTCTAATCCATCACGTATAACGAGGCTTCGAGTAACTACACGTGAGCCTTATTTGCAAGTTAGCAATACGTTATTTTAATGTAGCGTCCATTTCTTGTGTGATTATTTACAAGCACGGTACAGTGAAAGCAAATTGATTTTCTCCCTCATTTTAACGAGCGTAGCTTCTGCCCTTAGGTCCCTTCACTTCTTGAAGAAAGGAGAAAGACGAATGAAATGAAATAAATAAGTTCATTACGATTCACTTCCTACCGCCCACTTGCATCAGTTTTGGTTTATTGAAAGCTACATTTTGTTCAATGAAGAGACTGTATCCTCAAAATGAAACTTTCACGAAAAATTAGATAGTATAAGTGGAGAAGTGATTTTTGAAATTTAAAAATTACAAGAATAGAAATAAAGAGAAACTAAAAGGTATTATATATACTTTGGTGCCATCAGTTTTGTTATAAGTTTGTTCTTAACAAATACAAAACTTCGAAAATATTTTGAAGAAATAGTAAAATTGAATTTCTCACTTTATCGACGGAATTTAGCAGTGTTTAGATCCAGATCTCGAAACAAATTTGAAAAGTTAGCCTCAATTTCTTGATTATTATCAATATGACACGAGGAATTTGCTTTAGATTTTGGCCTAGTAGTCTCAAACCGACAACTGAAATTTTAGTTGTTTTTTCTTACGCGGCGTTTAAGTCTCCAAAAATGTGCAGAATCATAAATCATAAGTGCCTTACTAAATTGATAATACTCTTGCTCACTGAGATTTATAGCACCCTCATTTTTTCATACAAGCTGGATTTTTCATAATTCGTTCGATTACAAAGACGAAAATTATTGGCTGCGAGGAGAGTGTTTTACGAAGATTACCAACGATTAATTTTTCTGTAAAATTTTCTAAACTTTAAATAAATCTACCAGTGCGTCATTGTCCATTTGTCTCGGTGCCTTTTGAGTCCAGCGTTTATAATGGAGAGAACCCAAGTAAAACAAAGTATTACGCATCCGCAATGGGAAAAATAATCGCATTTTTTTCATATTTAATTTTCTAGGACAGAAAATGTTTATATTTGAAATTAAGAACACTACAAAAACAACATTTTCTCCAGCGTTTGCAGCTACTGCATCAATCACACAAGAGAATAAATTAAACATAATTATCTCGAGAATGATTTAAGGCGATAAAAAACTAACGTTGTCCCATCAACTCTTTCGGCTTGAGCGTTGCATAACCTGACATAAAGAGCATTATAACTTACGTTGCCAAGTTAGGACAAAAGTAACTAAATCTGCTCAGACGTCCGATAATTTCGCGCCAAAATAGGCATCTCCATTTGCAGCCACGCGCTCTTTGATCATTTCTGTTGAAATGTGTCAAGTCTAATGCTCGTTTAATTAGCTTCTCTCTTTGTAACGGAGGCAGAATTAAGTTCAGAAAATTGGGATAACCGAGGTACCGGTTTCTGAGCAGTGGCAAAATTCGAGCGTTGGCGGGCGGGTCTTTCTAGAGCGGAGCAATGCGTTTGGAAATGATCTAGGTGGTTCCGTTCGTTGGTGAAGACGAGCTCAGCCGGCGATGTGACAAGGTCATTTGGTCTCAAGAAAAAGAAGACGGTTAAAAAGTTGCCAATTTAAGGGTTGAATTAAAATATAGATGGTGATTTTAGAAAATAAGGATCTAATCTTTGAAGTTTGATAATAAGGTTCGCTCTATATTTACTTCAGAGAGGAAGTTTAATGATTTTTCGCGGGCCGTTGTTGAACGATATAGAAAGCAGAGAAAAATTCACGATATTTTGCGCGACAACGATGATTGTTTGTTTTTCAAAGATATAAACATGACAGGAAATCAGAAACGCCCCAGAGAAAGTCACGCGTTGTGCTGGTTTCATCGATATAAATTCATGAAATATTTCATTTATTTGTAGAGGTTTATCTTTGCGAGTGGTCGAGCTATGCTGTCAACACTGCGAATTTCTTTCGATTTCGTTTTAATGAAAACCTCTTTTGGATGGGTTGATGCGTACATATCTAATTGAATCCACGTATAATGCAGTTAGGTTGCTTGTACTTCAAATCCATTCAAATTATTTAAATCTCAGTCGCGCTCAGTGCGGCAACAATGGGACGATTAATAATTTTTTATTCAAGTAAGCGCCATTTACCTACAGATCCACCCACTAGTGACGATTATACGAATGGAGCATACGGCTCGTAAGTCGCCACGCGGTGTCGCGGCGCTCCGCAATGCGCCGGCGCGCGTCGCCTATGTCACCGTTCCTACGTTGCCGTATCATCGTGCGACGATTTCCGACTGACATAAAGTGGATGGAAATAGGGTAAATTAGAATTTCACGATTGGTGCAACAAAAATTATTGAAAGTGACTCATAACCAAGATCTTAACGTTTTTCGATTCAAAAATTCAAATTCCAGCTCGACAAAAAAAAGTAAAAATGCACTCTTTAGTTAAATCGCACACTAGACGTTACCGTGACAGCCTCTGCGGTATGAAAATATGACAACCCCCATTTCGGTGCTTTGATTCAGCTGTTGCACATTTTAAACACTTATGAACAGAACAAAGTGGGGAAGGAAAGTTGTTCAATTAAAACGCCTGCAAAAATCGATGCGCAATTTTGTTTTTCTCGTGAGTGAGAAGTTACAAATTTCCGTAACAATAACGTAAACTAAAAATGCTAATATCTTAGTCAAGTTAAGCTTTAATCTCAGTAATTTTTGTTGCGCGAATCGTGTTTTGCCCCAAATTTTGGTCAGGAAGCATGTGGCAAAAGCATGTGTCAGAATGCATAAATTCGCATCTTGCCCCTATTGATCCATACAGTGATACAGAAGATCTGTTAGGAGACTTTAACGCAGTATAAGAAAGTTGGAGCACATTTTGAATTGACTCGCTCAATACAGGAGATTCAAATTTATCGTAAGCAACACTAAGAAACACTATATTACCTAGGTTTGGAGTTTGTATTAGTTATTCCGTTTCGCGTATCACGCTTTACGTGGAATTCTGAGGAAGATTCGTGTATTAGAATCTTTAACCCATACCTAGTCTAGCGTTCGATTGTAAAAAGAAGTAAAAGATACGAAGCTTGGATTTATGGATTTTTAAATAGAATTGACAACGTGGCGCAATCGCCCGCGAGATTCGCCGCGGGTTGAGCGGGCGGACGCGGTGCGGCGCGGCGGTGACTCGTGGCTACGCCTCTATCCGTTAAAGGCGCCACCGCGCCAACCGCCAACCCTGCACATGCAGAACCGGGGACTGCACCGCGCACCGTATGCTCGCCCGAGATGCGTTTGCGTTCGCTCCTCCAACTCCTGTTGGCCACTTCCATGTGGCCACGTTGACAAATATGGCTTGAAATCGAAAATTGACGAATTTTATCTTTGACTTCATCTAAAGGATCTTATTCAAACCATTTCAAGTGAGACAAGACTCTAGGCTTGCGTTATTCGGACAAACATCAAGCACATTTTAAAGGCAGGCATTGACATAAAAGGGTACCATTTTACTAAAGAATGCAAGTATAAGCTCATTTAAGGATACTGTGAGTCAACTGCTATTCTGTCTGAATTGACGTCTATTTTTGCGTACTGGCTGCTTGCTCATAAATCTTCGTTATTTTTAGGATTGGACGAATTTTGCTGTTCCAGCTGAATCTATCAGTTCATTCGAAGCAGATTAGTCGAATTTTGCAGCATAACTCGATTTAGAAAATTGGGCGTCACTACTTTACTCGTTGGTAACGCGGCAGCGCTATACCAAACAGCGTTGAGTGACGCTTATGCCACTACCGCGAGGGAATGAAAAGTGAAAACGCCTTCAACTTTTTAGGTATGCAACACGGACATCCAACGAGCGCGAATAGTTGCATCAAGGCGCTACAAACGATTTCGCGTCGCGTCCATCAGTCGATACAATAACAATAAGTGGCTTCGTCCCATGAAGCCAAAGTGCGAAACCACGTAATTTCGTTTGCGACGTTGCAGACTTCCTGTAATATTTTAAATTTTCTGAAGAAAATTATTCAGCTTAATTTCTTGAACACTCCGTGTATTTTTCTTCCCTGCCAGCAGAATATTCCGTATAAAGCTCAAGCTATGGAATTAGCTAGTTTCTCTTCGAAATAATAAAATAGGAGCGGAAATTTTGAAACACCGCAATTGAGATACGTGGTTTCGTACCTAAGCAATCGCCATACATATTTTCGCTGCTAGCTCATAACTCTCGTTATTCAGGATTGGACAAAACCATGTATTTGTATAGTTGCTGGACATTTTGACGGTGTAAGTCGGCAATCACATAACTCGGTTTGCGACGTCGTAGACTCCCTGTCATACTTATTCTGCAAAAACTTCAAGGAATGGTGTCAGTTTGTTCTCCTTTAAAAAAACAACATAGAGGCGGAGATTTTCAGACACCGCAAACGAGTTATGTGATCCGACTTACACCGTCGATTGGTGGCTGAATCAGTCGGTACATTCAAATTAAATCAGTCGAATTTTTAAGGAAACTCGATTTCGAAACGTTACTTTGCACTTAAGCAATCGCGAAACATATTTCGCTGCTTTCACAAAACTCTAGTTATTCAGGACTGGATAAAACTTATTGTTTTATTTGTAGCTGAATCAGTCGGTACATTTAAATTAAATCAGTCGAATTTTGAAGAAAACTCGCTTCCGAGAATTTGGGCGTTACTGTTCTCTTCGGCACCGCGGCAGATTTGGCAATGAGGGCGGTTACGGAGGATGATGCGGCGCGTTTATAACAAGGCGCCCCGGCGGAGTCACCCCGGGCCGCGACGCCGCTCATTGTATGATAATCCCGACGTCTTTACGCCCTTCCTGGGACGCGACGACCGACGTCAAGCTCAGGGTGCTCGCGTTTTCATCCAGAACATATTCGTGACGGCTCCCGTCGTCTCTGCCTCCCGCACCAGCCTTCACACTTTATGACGCGCTCAACGCTCCCACCGTAAGTGCATTCGATCGAAAGCCGCGGTTAGCACGTGATCTTATGCGGTTCGAGGGTCACTCCAGGGTGGAGTTACTGGGCTTTTCCGTAGTACGGTGCGGACCGGACACCACGCCGAGAAGCGTGTTCCGTTCCTGCCAATGCGTGACAAACGCTACGCCTTCGGTAACTTCGACTCATCGCTGAAAATAGCCACCAGTTTTCGGATTGCACGCCCGGTGACTTATGGACCGATTGTCGGATGTCCAATACTGCCGTAGTGAGAGAAGGCGTATGAACATTCGGAAATTGCCAATTTTACCCAATTATGAGCATTTTCTGGGAAACTTGTGAAATTGTCGATGAAGAAAAATTGTGTCATTGTTTTTTTTTTTATACAGTAGCAATAAGGAATCAACAACAAGATCAACAACATCTTAGATAGCATATGTCGTTGATCCTCTAACTTAAGGGTGTATCTTCATTTTCATCTGAGCCCCGAAAGGCATGGATTTTAACAGACAACAGGGCTCACGTGGAAATTGAGATACGCCCTTATGTCAGAAGAGTGACGATTACCAGAATCATGGTAAAATTTACCATACATTGTCATTTTCCACACGAAGTAACGCAAATCTGTTCTAAGGTTGGAAAACTAATTGAAACAATCCAATTCTGTACGAAAATATGACCGCGCAATTTCTATCCAAAATTGTATTGACTGGGATAACTCGGTCAATGTGATAATATCAAGAGGAAGCATATTTTTTTTTCAGAA